>NC_091152.1:54960353-55097853 GCF_040958095.1 Procambarus clarkii | reverse complement strand
ATTATAATTCTTTTTGTCAGGAGACAAGAAGCCACAGAGTAATAACATTGTTGGCTTTTATTTAGGTGTTCCCCTGTTCTCCAGTCTTCCTCCGTCCCCTCGTCCCCTTTGTCCTCCCCAGCATTCTCCATTCCCCTGTCCCCTCGTCCTCCCCACCATTACCCTCTCCTCTGTTCCCTCGTCTTCCCCACCATCCCCCTGTCGTCCTCCCCACCATTCTAAACTACCTCATCCCATGCATTCCATGATGGTCTGATGCTTCCATCTGAAAATTGGGAACATCAAAAGATCTGACTTTCCCAATTTTCTGATGGGAACATCAAATGATCTGATATTCCCATCACTGAAAAATAAAAACAGATAAAAAAAATGATATGAAAAAATAGAAAATAAAATATACTCATGAAATGAACAGAATGGTTAACAACGCAGCTCAATTGCAATGCAATGTCACAATAACATTTAAATATACTTTAAGATATAATCTTGAAGAAAATAAGGATATTGAAACGGTTCATGAACTCTATTTCAATAAAGGACACTATGGGGAACTTTGAAAAATAGTTATTGAGTATAATTAGACAGACTTGTTGCTAGGCAGAGGAGTAATGAGATATATGGCAAATTTTGCAAAATATACAATGAAGGTACACAAACATTCATACCCAAACAAAGCAAAATGCTAGGTAAGAACAAAGCATTTGGCCCGTAGGAGAAAGGAGATACCCACAAGACTAGAATACAAGTCATTAACAAGCATGCAAGTATAATACATAATACATGCAGACATATATAATCCAAAAAAATGTCAAATTTACGTACTTATTATTACATTACAAATATCCAAGGTTTTGAAGACACGTTTCCTCTTGCGCCCAACGAGTGAATACTGAGACCAGACCCCATAGGTCCCTATCCTCCTCATCATTCGTCTCACTGTGTCTCCACAGCTTGCACCGCCCATTTGAGACAGCGTCTGGACCTGTTAAAATAATGCATAAGCTGTAAGGTAATAGAGAATAATATATATCTTTCAATCTCAACATTAGATTTTCTAATTTCCAACTGTATTAAATAAATAGCATTAAAATATTTTCCTTCTTAACTATTACAAAAATCAACGAATTTGAGTAACTTTTGCTTTTGTTTTATTTGTACCTTAAACATAACACTGAACAATCAATTATGTGCCACCCCACCTTCCTTCATCTGCAAAAAAACTAATCAAAAGACATATGTACAAGGCTAAAAAAATTCAGCAACACTTACCATACTCAGGCTAAAAGAATTAAGCAACACTTACCATACTCTTTTTATATTCACTGTTAACTTTTAGCTCATGTGACAGACTTTCCACCTGCTCAACAGTTTCAAGTGGGGATGGAAGAATGTCTTCCAGGATTGGTATATCTCCATGTGTTTTTGACATATGGGTTTCCGTCATTTTGACAATATTCAGGATATCCCCTGATAAAAATGTCAATTTTGATAATTCCTTCATCATGTATTCCATTATGCCAAAACCATAATCATAATCATCTGTATCAAACCTTATTACAGGTAAAACCAGTAGGCAGTCTACTGTATTTTATCAAACCGTTATTAGTATAATAGATCTCGTAATAATTTTGCAAAAATAATGGCATTTACTATTTTTAAAAGATTATTAGCAAATTTACAGAAATGGTGCATTCGGAAGACAAAACCAATTTTTCACTTTTGACAATTGAGCACCTGCTACATCCAGATTCTAGGGAGGAAAGGAAGGACGATCTTACTGGATCCCATAGCCTCTCCGAGGCACAAACCAGGCTTTTACACAAACCCCCCCCCCCTGCACCCGAGCTTTTTAAAATAGTAAATGCCACTATTTTTGCAAAATTATTACGAGATCTATTATTCTAGAGAATAATGCATATAAATGCATATATGCATATAAATACAAAAGTAAATCAAATCTTATCCTTGTATAATATACAAGCTGATGTGAGATCCCTGTCTACAGGTGGACTGGAACTATTATCCAGTAGGCAGTCTACTGTATTTTATCAAACCGTTATTAGTATAATAGATCTCGTAATAATTTTGCAAAAATAATGGCATTTACTATTTTTAAAAGATTATTAGCAAATTTACACAAATGGTGCATTCGGAAGACAAAACCAATTTTTCACTTTTGACAATTGAGCACCTGCTACATCCAGATTCTAGGGAGGAAAGGAAGGACGATCTTACTGGATCCCATAGCCTCTCCGAGGCACAAACCAGGCTTTTACACAACCCCCCCCCCCCTGCACCCGAGCTTTTTAAAATAGTAAATGCCACTATTTTTGCAAAATTATTACGAGATCTATTATTCTAGAGAATAATGCATATAAATGCATATATGCATATAAATACAAAAGTAAATCAAATCTTATCCTTGTATAATATACAAGCTGATGTGAGATCCCTGTCTACAGGTGGACTGGAACTATTATCCAGTAGGCAGTCTACTGTATTTTATCAAACCGTTATTAGTATAATAGATCTCGTAATAATTTTGCAAAAATAATGGCATTTACTATTTTTAAAAGATTATTAGCAAATTTACACAAATGGTGCATTCGGAAGACAAAACCAATTTTTCACTTTTGACAATTGAGCACCTGCTACATCCAGATTCTAGGGAGGAAAGGAAGGACGATCTTACTGGATCCCATAGCCTCTCCGAGGCACAAACCTGGCTTTTACATAACCCCCCCCCCCCCTGCACCCGAGCTTTTTAAAATAGTAAATGCCACTATTTTTGCAAAATTATTACGAGATCTATTATTCTAATAAGAGTTTGATAAAATACAAACCCTGGGGCCATAGAACGGCTATTTAATCCCCTTGAACGGACCTGTGCATGGGCCACTGAGGCATCGAAAAAAAACAGACCGGCTTGGGAAAAAAGCAAAATTGCCGGTCTATGGCCCAGCTGATGGCTGTGCATGAATGGCTAATGGCTGTTAGTTATGGAGCTAGGTTAGACTATGCATGTTTAAATCTCTGATTTAAACAGAGCCAGTGTTCAGTCAAATAACTGAATTTATCAAATCTTATCCTTGTATAATATACAAGCTGATGTGAGATCCCTGTCTACAGGTGGACTGGAACTATTATCCAGTAGGCAGTCTACTGTATTTTATCAAACCGTTATTAGTATAATAGATCTCGTAATAATTTTGCAAAAATAATGGCATTTACTATTTTTAAAAGATTATTAGCAAATTTACACAAATGGTGCATTCGGAAGACAAAACCAATTTTTCACTTTTGACAATTGAGCACCTGCTACATCCAGATTCTAGGGAGGAAAGGAAGGACGATCTTACTGGATCCCATAGCCTCTCCGAGGCACAAACCAGGCTTTTACATAACCCCCCCCCCCCTGCACCCGAGCTTTTTAAAATAGTAAATGCTACTATTTTTGCAAAATTATTACGAGATCTATTATTCTAATAAGAGTTTGATAAAATACAAACCCTGGGGCCATAGAACGGCTATTTAATCCCCTTGAACGGACCTGTGCATGGGCCACTGAGGCATCGAAAAAAAACAGACCGGCTTGGGAAAAAAGCAAAATTGCCGGTCTATGGCCCAGCTGATGGCTGTGCATGAATGGCTAATGGCTAATGGCTGTTAGTTATGGAGCTAGGTTAGACTATGTATGTTTAAATCTCTGATTTAAACAGAGCCAGTGTTCAGTCAAATAACTGAATTTATCAAATCTTATCCTTGTATAATATACAAGCTGATGTGAGATCCCTGTCTACAGGTGGACTGGAACTATTATCCAGTAGGCAGTCTACTGTATTTTATCAAACCGTTATTAGTATAATAGATCTCGTAATAATTTTGCAAAAATAATGGCATTTACTATTTTTAAAAGATTATTAGCAAATTTACACAAATGGTGCATTCGGAAGACAAAACCAATTTTTCACTTTTGACAATTGAGCACCTGCTACATCCAGATTCTAGGGAGGAAAGGAAGGACGATCTTACTGGATCCCATAGCCTCTCCGAGGCACAAACCAGGTTTTACATAACCCCCCCCCCCTGCACCCGAGCTTTTTAAAATAGTAAATGCCATTATTTTTGCAAAATTATTACGAGATCTATTATACTAATAACGGTAAATAAATAATAAATAGTAAATAAATCAAAATCAGTTACATTATTTTATCTTATTCATAGCATAAATGTTCTCGAAGATTACTAAAAAGAAATTGAATTAGACTACAGCAAATTGGCAAACTTTACCTTGTATCTGTTTCCACCGAGTTTGTTTGGGGCGTTCTTCAACATATCAGCAATACTTGTCTCAACATCTCTTTCAGTTGCATTAGTGTGGGTGTTGATACAGGCTTCTGGAAATTTATAAGAATTAATTAATATATATAATTATAATTCACTTTGCTATTCCCCATTCCACAGTCCTCTCGTCCTTCCCACTTCCCTGTCCCCACATCATCCCCACTATTCCCACTTCCCTGTCCCATCGTCCTCCTTACCATTTTCCCCTCCCCTGTCCTTCTTCCTCCCCCACCATCTCCCATTCACCTGTCCCTTTGTCCTCCCCAGCATTCCCCTGTCCCCACCATCCCCAACTCCCCAGTCCCCTCGTCCTCCCCACCATTACCCTCTCCTCTGTCCCCTCGTCTTCCCCACCATACCCCCCTCTCGTCCTCCCCACCATTCCAAACTACCTCATCCGATGCATTCTATAATGGTCTGATGCTTCCATCAGAAAATTGGGAACATCAAATGATCTGATATTCCCATCACTGAAAAATAAGAACAGCTAAAAAAATGAAATGAAAAAAATAAAAAAATAAACTATACTCATGAAATGAACAGTATGGTAAACAACACAGCTCAATTTCAATGCAATGTCACACAAAATTATTAAATCGAAATGAAAATAAATTGAAATCTATGAAAATTCAAATTATCAATACAATCGGAAATATTGAAATAATATCGCAACATAATATAGTGTGGGTTGCTCTTACGTGCAACAGACGGTGCTGTTTTTCAAAAAAGGCATGGTTTTACCTGTCACAAGTGTGGCATCTATACTTATACTCACGAAATGAACGGTATGGTAAACAACATAGCTCAATTGCAATGCAATGTCACAATAACATTTAATAACAATAATAACAATAACATTTAAATATACTTTAAGATATAATCTAGAAGAAAATAAGAACATTGAAACGGTTCATGAACTCGATTTCAATAAAGGACACTATGGGGAACTTTGAAAAACAGTTAATGAGTATAATTAGACAGACTTGTTGCTAGGCAGAGGAGTAAATAATGAGATATATGGCAAATTTTGCAAAATATACGGCACACAAACATTCATACCCAAACAAAGCAAAATGCTAGGTAAGAACAAAGCAGTTGGCCCGTAGGGGAAAGGAGATACCCACAAGACTGGAATACAAGTCATTAACAAGCACACAAGTACTACACTACACAACAACCGCACTACTACCAGAACTGGACGAATCACTACCAAAACAACACATTGCACATCACTACCAAAACAACACAACACAACACAAGCATTGGCAAAGAATTATAGACCAGTTGCACTAACATCCCACATAATAAAATTATTTGAGAGTGATCAGGAGTCAGATTACTAGTTTTATAGAGACCAATGACCTCCACAATCCAGGCCAACAAGGATTTAGAGCAGTTTCTATGATCGAGCCACTGAGATCTATAAAGAATTCTGATCAAGAAAGAGATCTAGGGGTGGTTTTAGATAGAAAACTATAACCTGAGGATCATATTAAGAACATTCTGCGAGGGGCCTATGCTACACTTTTTAACTTTAGAATTGCTTTTAAATACATAGGTCAAAAAGTTTTAAAAGTTTTAAAAGTTTTTTAAACCTCTCGTGTATCATGAGTGTGTTAAAGCATCAGATGGTGCATTCAGATGATGAATATTACCTAGTTCCTTCATCTGGGAAGAATGAACACATATTGGTGCATTCGGATGATAAAAACTAACTACTGTAGTTTAATTGATCAACAGACTGTATATCATATGCAGACTGTATGTGGATCTGCGGGCCACTCCAAACAACAGCCTGGTGGACCAAGCTCCACCAGGGCTAAAGCACAAAGTGATATAGATGTGATAGAGAAACTAGGTCAAATGGAGGAGTAGGTCTGTATATTAAACAGCACCTGACGTGCACAGAGCTACTAAACTCAATGTGGTGGTAGAGTGGTGGGGGGGGGGGAAACATTGCAGAAAAAAACAAAAATACAATTTGGTCAACAAAACAGCATTGTTTAAAATAGAAGACATGGGTTGTCATTTTGGGGGTAAGGTAGGTTACATTGAGTTAATTAGTTAGTACTTAGTTTTTATCTTAAACTGGTTGGGAGAGGTACAGTGTTGCTGTGCTGGTGAAAGAACACCTAAAGGTAAATTAAATAATGATTGCGAATCCACAAGAAGTTGACATAATATCGCTAGAGATCTGCAATCAGGATGATAAACTTTCCTTAAAGAATTTGACAAACACTTGCTGATAGGACATGAAGTAAATGAAATGTATGTCAAGTTTTGTGAAATATATGATAAAAGCACAACAAAATTTGTACCAAAGGAGAGATGCAGAACTAGGAAAAGGGGTTTGTTCAACAGAAATTGCGAGAGGGCCTGAGACCCAAACACACACAAATGGAATCAATATATAGCAAGAGGCCAAACCCCCAAACATACAAGCGATGCAAAGATGCGAGAAACAGCAGCAGCATTAAGGAGAGGGACTTAAGGACCATAAATAAAGTGTGAAAATAAACTCGAGTAAATTTTTTTAACTACTCTCGACAGTGAAGAAAAACAAATATTCAGACGATTTGTGTTAGAATCATTAATCTTACACTTTCGGTCATATTCAACAACACAAATACATACACACACATTCCTGTTGCTGTAGCAAGTGAAGAATTACACACACAGATCACAATAACGTGATGCATCAAATGAACAAATCCACAAGGGCCGTGACGAGGATTCGAACCTGCGTCCGGGAGCATCCCAGACACTGCCTTAATCGACTGAGCTACAACAGGGTAAAAGGGTTGAAACCGAAGTTCTACTGAACTTACTGGATCCCATAGCCTCTCCGAGGCACAAACCAGGCTTTTACACAACCCCCCCCCCCCTGCACCCGAGCTATGTCAACAGGCCGTTCTCCCTCTTCGCCCTTCCGAATGCACCATATCAGTAAATTTTTTAATAATCTTTTAAAAATAGTAAATGCCACTATTTTTGCAAAATTATTACGAGATCTATTATTCTATAGAATAATGCATATAAATGCATATATGCATATAAATACAAAACATAAATACAAAAGTAAATGTAAATAATTTTACCTTGCACCTAGATCCACCAAGCCTGTATGGCGCGCGTTTCAGTACTTCGGAAATCTAGAACTATCTTGAATCTCTAATCTGCAATGAAACAATACATATTATTGCACTTACCAAAACATGGATGAATGTAGAAAATACAGAACTATTAGCTGAATATCAAATAAATGGATTTAATCTATTTCACACAGATAGATATATTACACCGTGTATATTAGGTAATACCTAACATACACGCCTCCACACACACTACATTTGAAATGTAGTCTCAAAAAGACTACATTTCAACAGCAAAGATTACTCCATAAAAAAATAATTAAATTATTGACCAACATGAGAGAGGGTTAGCCAACATGAGGGTTGTGTTGATTGCCTGAAAATATTTAAATTGTGTAATGTATTGAATGGCATTTTTCAAGTTACAACATTTTTTAAATTACTGAACTAGGTTCTAGGCTTTGCTAGGCTTAATTCAATTATTACAGATAAGCCTAACCTAGCCTAGAACCCAGTGGGTTTTCTTCCTATTGGGGAGTGTTGTACATGCCTCGCCTCCACATACACACTAGCACAGCCAGGCCTCGCCTCCACATACACACTAGCACAGCCAGGCCTCGCCTCCACATACACCAGCACTGCCAGGCCTCGCCTCCACATACACACTAGCACAGCCAGGCCTCGCCTCCACATACACCAGCACTGCCAGGCCTCGCCTCCACATACACACTAGCACAGCCAGGCCTCGCCTCCACATACACACTAGCACAGCCAGGCCTCGCCTCCACATACACCAGCACTGCCAGGCCTCGCCTCCACATACACACTAGCACAGCCAGGCCTCGCCTCCACATACACCAGCACTGCCAGGCCTCGCCTCCACATACACACTAGCACAGCCAGGCCTCGCCTCCACATACACACTAGCACAGCCAGGCCTCGCCTCCACATACACCAGCACTGCCAGGCCTCGCCTCCACATACTCACCAGCACAGCCAGGCCTCGCCTCCACATACACCAGCACTGCCAGGCCTCGCCTCGCCTCCACATACACCAGCACTGCCAGGCCTCGCCTCCACATTTAAACCAACCAAGCCCACAAATACGTTAACATGGACCAGCATTACACCGTCTAACATACTCTGTCAGATGTAACAACTAAATTTGTGAATTCAAGACCAAATCTATTGTATAACACAGTGTTAGTACGAGAAAAACATTACTTACATTCGAAGCCGTGTTTTAAAATGGCGGCGGTCTTGTACTGACGCTCCAAACTGTGTGTTCGTTTGCGTATGATGAACGTGTGACAATTTACTACAACAATTATTTAATTATTCTTATTCTTTATTTTAATATTTTTAGGGTACATGAAATTTCAAACTTATTTGCACACAATAATATAATTGCATTGTCATAACCTTTATATATTACGGAAAATACGATGACATGAACAAAGTCAAAGTGAAGTTGAAGTCAAAGTCATTCGCCGAACGTATTAGTCATTTTTTTTCATACATACATAGTTGATTTACAAACATAATGTTGGATTTATAGATAGAGCTAGTGCATACAATACCTAAAGCCACTATAGTAGGCCTATATAGCATTTCAGGCAACCGGGCAGTATATATGGACCCCTTACTCAAATCTCTGAATATGTTAGATATTAAGTCCCTGCACATACTCTCATGTGTATTTTATATATATAAAACGCTGCACTGTAATGTCAATCCTGACCTTAAAAGCTTCCTAGAAGGTTGTAACAGATCCCATGAGCACCACACCAGAAACAAATACCTATTTGATATTCCAAGAGTACGACTTAGTCAAACTAGAAATGCTTTACAAATCAAGAGACCTCGAATGTGGAATGACCTTCCCAATTATGTTAAAAACTGTACCTCTCCCAACCAGTTTAAGATAAATAAAGATAAATTTATAAGTTAAGAAAAATTCCACAAATCAACAACCCTGTTACTGACCCTGTATTTACCCAAGTCTTTCCTAAATCTAAACTTATCCAATTTATACCCATTGTTTCGTGTTCTATCTTGTGTTGACAATTTTAATACCCTATTAATATCCCCTTTGTTATATCTATTCAGGAAATTGTGGTTGATCTCGAACCCATTGATAATGTGACGACTTATACAGAATTTTGTAACTATATCATCAAGATTGTAACCAGCTTAGCTAAATGTAGTGTGGGGTTCAGTCCCTAAGCCCATATATGTGCCTCTCTAACCATTTAGGTTACAGGGCAAAAACATAAAAACAAAGGTAACTGCAGAAGGCCTATTGGCCCATACCAGGCAGCTCCTATCTATAACAGATAAACACTAAGTACTACCTAATTAACTCAATGTAACCTACCAACCTAACCCCCAAAATGTCAATCCATATCTTTTATTTTAAACAATGCTGTTTTGTTGACCAAATTGTATTTTTACTCTTTTTCTGTCATGTTTCTCCCACCCCTGTTTTTTCCCTTTTTTCTTATTTTTTCTCATCATAATTCATACTTTAATTATGCGGATCAGGACATCACCTGATCAAACACATCAAACATCGTTTGACCACCATCAAACACACACATTTCGTGTGTGTTTGACGCTCACTGATATGTACCAGCGTTGTTTTATATATGGTGCTATTCTATCTTACGCTTTGTTGCTCTTTTTTACCTACGGGCTCATAGAACATTCTATTGCGAAAACATTGGCACAAAAATGAATGACGTACATACAATAATAATGTCAGGACAGTGATATAATTATAAACTTTCAAAGCACTGTATCGCCCATGTGTCGTCTTGTCACCAATACTGGGTAACAGTTCCGCCACTTCCCACACTCTTGCGGGTGGGCAGCGACCATTATTCTACGTTTATATTCATATCACCGTGTTGGGAATTTCATTGCGAGTACATTGATACCAAAATTAATGCTGTAGGACAAGTGTGGAAGTGATAACAATCCCAAGAGTAAAAACATTTTGTTGCTCTTGGGCACTCACGGCGAGTCATCTACGTAGGTATTTATTGGGTGCTGGTATTCATATAACTTTTGGTGACCGTTTTTGCTGATTTTCTTCTAGAGAATGTTATTGCGAACACGTTGGTACCAAAATGAAATACATAGCTCGAGAACTAAGGTCAGGAGAGTAAAAAGAGTATACACATTTTTGTTTTGACGCTTAATTAAGGTTATTGTGAGTACTCATCGCCTGCCTAGAAACTGGAACTAGTAATTCCATCTATCATACATATCATACAAGAGGAGCCACACATCTATGGATCATCCAATAAAATCAGCAGACTTCTAGATGTTACTACTGCTCGGCTTAGACTCGGTTACAAGTATCTCTGGGAATTCTCATTATCTGCTGATGTAGACCTGACCAAATGTAAACTGTGTCAACAAAATTATTCGCACACCCTCCGTCACTATGTGATGGAGTGCGAAAAGATACATGAATTTAGAGACAATTCTATAACCAATGTTCCAGCGATGTGTCAATATTTCATTCAAAATGATCTGCTACCAGAAATTTTAGCCAAATATCCCCAGTTTGCTAACTGTAGATAACAACTAAGTGATTGTAACCTATCCACCGCTGCCCACTGGATGGGGGACGGTGTGCAGGACAAACATATAAATTTTGATACTAGCTCTCCACATATGTCAGTTGCTTAATTTAGAACCTGTACTTGAGGTCGATCTCGAACCCATTGTTGATGTGATGACTTATATTGAATTTTGTAACTAGCTCATCAAGATTGTAACTTGCTTAGCTAAATGAATTGTGGGGTTCAGTCCCTGAGCCCATTATGTGCCTCTGTAACCCTTTCCACAACCGCCCACAAGATGGGTATGGGGTGCATAATGGGGTGGGGTGTCTTGGCCAAACGTGCCACATCAAAACCACAAGTTGACATTGAATGTGAATTAACAATGAGACAAGTAAGATTTATACTAATACATTTATACTAACTCTGTTGAGCGTTGACCATTTATACATCAAATCTGTTGATGTGAGCACTTTAGTTTAGTCTGCCGTTTAAAGAAAAAAAGAGCATATCAATGGTATATCACAGAAAACGAATTTATCATAAACTCATGTATTTGTCTTATCATATTGAACTGCATTCATATTTTTAATATATAACAATATGAATATACAAATTTCTGTAAATCCCCTACCTTGTTGGAATCTGTGGAAATGAATGAGCAAATGTGCTGGCTGAAGGCGCTGAAGGAAACCACATTGGTTTCATTTTGGATACAAATGTCCATGGAAATTCAAAATGGAAACTAATTATATAGTTGAACCTGCAGAGACGAGTTTAAGAATCTGTGTTGAGAGTGATGGACACAGCCTTCACAATTATACTTCAGAGAATGTAAACATCTAAGAGTCATTAGAAATATGTGTAGAATAATAAACCCTACATTGTTTGAGTTAGGGAAAACACCATTTGTGATATATAGATACTATAGCTGTTCCTAAAGATTCACCCTTTTTTGCACCAGCAAGATAACATATAAGATTTTAAGAGTTGACGAATGTTAATATTCTTGTTTGATAAACTGTGAACTTGAGACATAGTTAATAAGAACATATTAACACAACAAAATGTTTTCAAAATCCTTAACACCACTTTCCAGCAACTTATATAATTTATATAAATTATTTTAGAGAATAATACATAAATTATATATTTAAACATGATATAGTGTTTAGTGGAATGTATAAGGAGTCAAATTGTGTTAAAAAGAGCAATTTTTAGAAAATTTGGAAAAATACTTTTTTCTGTTCAAATTATAACTAAATGGATTATAAAGGTTTCACTCAGCCAATATATATCATTCACAATTTATTAATGAATTTTACAAAAAAACACCATAAATTTTATATTTAAACATGTAAAAACTATTTGTTTTACATTTGGAAGAAAATAATTGTAGAAAAACAATTTATAATTAAACCTTTGTGTTTGGATTTTTTGAGTAAAAGTTTCTCAAAGGCTCTCCTGCACCATTCTCAATGCAAATCATTCCCACACCTATGGCAAGAGATAGGCGAACGTTGTGTAGATGATTTGTGTTTGCTGGGAAGTGATGTGGTGGAGGCTGACTCCATGCACAGTTTCAAGTGTAGATGTGATATAGCCCAATACGCTCAGGAACCTGTACACCTGTTGAATGACGGTTGAGAGGCGGGGCCAAAGAGCCAGAGCTCAACCCATGCAAGCACAACTAGATGAGTACAACTAGGTGAGTACACACATTTGTCTACTACTCTGACACTGAAAAAATTCTTTCTAATGTGCCAAAGAGACGTTAGAAAGATTTTTTTCAGTGTCAGAGCAGTAGACAAATGGAATGCATTAGGCAGTGAGGTGGTGGAGGCTGACTCCATACACAGCTTCAGGTGTAGATATGATAGAGCCCAGTAGGGTCAGGAACCTGTACACCAGTTGATTGACAGTTGAGAGGCGGGACCAAAGAACCAGAGCTTAACCCCCGCAAGCACAACTAGGTGAGTACGCACACACAGATAAGAGAGGGAGTAATTAACCATGATCCACTAGAAGAGTTTGAGATTACCAGTGGGGAAGTAAGGAAGCTTTTACTAGAGTTGAAAGTGACAAAGGTTATAGGCCCAGACGAAGACTCCCCTTGGATTCTTAAGGAAGGAGCAGAGGCATTTTGCTTGCCACTCCCCATAGTGTATAACGAATCACTGGCAACAGGGGAACTGCCAAGAATTTGGAAAGTAGCTAATGTAGTCCCGATATATAAGAAAGGGGATAGACAGGAGGCACTGAACTACAGGCCAGTGTCCCTAACCTGCATACCATGCAATCCTGTTGGAGACGATTGTGCGAAAAAAACTAGTGGAGCATCTGGAGCGAAGGAACTTTGTAACACAGCATCAACATGGGTTCAGGGATGGCAAGTCCTGCCTAACAGGGTTAATTGAATTCTACGACCAGGCAACAAAAATCAGGCAAGAAATTGAGGGGTGGGCAGACTGCATATTTTTGGATTCTCAGAAAGCCTTTGACACAGTACCACACAAGAGGCTAGTGAAAAAGCTGGAGTGAAAGGGAAGATACTCCATTGGATAAGGGAGTACCTAAGCAACAGACGACAGCGAGTCTCTGTGAGGGGTGAGGTCTCGGATTGGCGGGACGTCACCTGTGGAGTCCCGCAGGGGTCAGTCCTTGGACCTATTCTGTTTCTGATATATGTAAATGATCTCCCAGAGGGTATAGGATCGTTCCTTTCAATGTTTGCTGATGATGCAAAAATTATGAGGAGGATTGAAACTGAGGACGATAGTAGGAGGCTACAAGATGACCGAGACAGACTGAATGAATGGTTCAACAAATGGCTGCTAAAGTTCAATCCGAGTAAATGCAAAGTAATGAAAGTAGTCTGTAGAAACAGCAGGCCAGACTCAGGATACAGAATGGGAGATGAAGTACTTAATGAAACAGACAGAGAGAAAGATCTAAGAGTTGACATCACACCAAACCTGTCTCCTGAAGCCCACATAAAAAGAATTACATCTGCAGCATACGCGAGGCTGGCTAACATCAGAACTGCCTTCAGGAACCTGTGTAAGGAATCATTCAGATCCCTGTATACCACACATGTAAGACCAATCCTTGAGTATGCAGCGCCAGCATGGAGCCTGTACTTTGTTAAGCACAAGACGAAGCTTGAAAAAATTCAGAGGCATGCCACTAGGCAAGTCCCAGAACTAAGAGGCATGAGTTACGAGGAAAGGCTGCGGGAAATTCATCTGACGACACAGGAAGACTGACGAGTAAGGGGAGACATCATCGCTACCTACAAAATTCTCAGAGGAATTGACAGGGTAGATAAGGATAACTGTTTAACACGGGTGGTACGCGAACAAGGGGACACAGGTGGAGACTGAGTACCCACATGAACCACAGGGACGTTTAAAAGAACTTTTTCCGTGTCACAGTAGTTAACAGGTGGAATGCATTAGGCAGTGATGTGGTGGAGGCTGACTCCATACACAGTTTCAAGTGTAGATATGATAGAGCCCAGTAGGCTCAGGAATCTGTACACCAGTTGATTGACAGTTGAGAGGAGGGACCAAAGAGCCAGAGCTCAACCCCCGCAAGCATAAATAGGTGAGTACACACACACTGGGAAATGGGACAGGAGTCATTGCTGTAAATAGCCGATGGCTGGAAAGGCGGGATCCAAGAGTCAATGCTCGATCTTGCAAGCACAAATAGGCAAGTACAAATAGGTGAGTACACTCATACAGGGCGCCTAGTGGCTGTGTGGACAGCGCTCTGGACGAGTAGATCTAGGGATCCGGGATCGTTCCCGGGCCATGGCGGAAACAAATTGGCAAAAGTTTCTTTAACCCTGATCCTCCTCTTACCTAGCAGTAAATGGGTACTTGGGAGTTTAACAGCTGCTACGGGCTGCTTACTGGGTGTGTGTGTGTGTGTGAAAAAATATATATTAGTAGTTAGTAACAGTTGATTGATTGACAGTTGAGAGGTGGGCCGAAAGACCAGAGCTCAACCCCCGCAAGCACAACTAGTTGAATACAACTAGGGGAATACACACACACACACACACACACACACACAGAACACCAGAAAGTAGAGAGAGATACCAGAGAACCAGGAACGAGTATGTCAGTGTGAGAAGAGCAGCTGAGGAAAGGTATGAAAATGATATAGCTAATAAAGCCAAGTCCGAACCCAAGCTACTACACAGTCACATAAGGAGGAAGACAACAGTGAAGGAACAGGTGATGAAACTTAGGGTGGGCGAGGACAGGTACACAGAGAATGACAAAGAGGTGTGAGAAGAACTCAACAAAAGGTTCCAGGAGGTCTTTACAATAGAACAGGGAGATGTCGCGGCGCTAGAAGAGGTGGCAGCAAACCAGGTGACCTTGGATAGGTTCGAAATTACAAGAGATGAGGTCAAGAAGCACCTATTGGAGCTGGATGTGAGAAAAGCTGTTGGGCCGGATGGAATCTCGCCATGGGTATTGAAAGAGTGTGCAGGAGCACTTTGCCTACCACTCTCCATAGTGTATAGTAGGTCACTGGAAACGGGGGACTTACCAGAAATATGGAAGACTGCTAATGTAGTACCAATATACAAAAAGGGTGACAGACAAGAGGCACTGAACTACAGGCCAGTGTCCTTAACTTGTATACCATGCAAGGGGATGGAGAAGATTGTGAGAAAAAACCTAGTAACACATCTGGAGAGAAGAGACTTCGTGACAACCCATCAACATGGGTTCAGGGAGGGTAAATCTTGCCTTACAGGATTGATAGAATTCTACGATCAGGTGACAAAGATTAAACAAGAAAGAGAAGGGTGGGCGGACTGCATTTTTTTGGACTGTCGGAAAGCCTTTGACACAGTACCCCATAAAAGGTTGTTGCATAAGCTAGAGAAACAGGCAGGAGTAACTGGTAGGGTGCTCCAGTGGATAAGGGAGTACCTAAACAATAGGAAGCAGAGAGTTACAGTGAGGGGAGAGACCTCAGACTGGCGTGAAGTCACCAGTGGAGTCCCACAGGACTCTGTACTTGGACCTATCCTGTTTCTGATATACGTAAATGATCTCCCAGAGGATATAGACTCATTCCTCTCAATGTTTGCTGACGACGCCAAAATTATGAGAAGGATTAAGACAGAGGAGGACAGCTTGAGGCTTCAAGAAGACCTGGACAAGCTGCAGGAATGGTCGAACAAATGGCTGTTAGAGTTTAATCCAAGCAAATGTAATGTAATGAAGATAGGGGTAGGAAGCAGGAGACCAGATACAAGGTATCACTTGGGAGATGAAATACTTCAAGAGTCCGAGAGAGAGAAAGACCTGGGGGTTGATATCACGCCAGACCTGTCCCCTGATGCTCACATCAAGAGGATAACAGCAGCAGCATATGCCAGGTTGGCTAACATAAGAACGGCCTTTAGAAACTTGTGTAAGGAATCTTTCAGAACATTATATACCACATATGTCAGACCAATCCTGGAGTATGCGGCACCAGCATGGAGTCCATATCTAGTCAAGCATAAGACTAAAATGGAAAAGGTTCAAAGGTTTGCCACCAGACTAGTACCCGAGCTGAGAGGTATGAGCTACGAGGAGAGACAACGGGAATTAAACCTCACTTCGTTGGAAGACAGAAGAGTTAGGGGGGACATGATCACCACATTCATGATCCTCAAGGGAATTGACAGGGTTGATAAAGACAGGCTGTTTAACACAAGGGGCACACGCACTTGGGGACACAGGTGGAAACTGAGTGCCCAAATGAGCCACAGAGATATTAGAAAGAACTTTTTTAGTGCCAGAGTGGTTGACAAATGGAATGCATTAGGAAATGATGTGGTGGAGGCTGACTCCATACACAGTTTCAAGTGTAGATATGATAGAGACCAATAGGCTCAGGAACCTGTACACCTGTTGATTGGCAGTTGAGAGGCGGGACCAAAGAGCTAGAGCTCAACCCCCGCAAGCACAACTAGGTGAGTACAACTAGGTGAGTACAACTAGGTGAGTACACACACACACACACACACACACACACACACACACACACACACACACACACACACACACACACTCCCAACATTCAGCAAGGCCGTGATCAATGACACAGTGTTACCACTGAATATCAACAAGGTAATATCACATCATACAATGTATCACAGGCAACGAGTCGTGGCTGCTGGCTATTACGGCCTCTTCTGGCCTCTGTGAACGAGGGTTAAGATAATTACAATTAATGTTCACAAAATAGTGTGTAATTTGGTAGTTGGAGGTCAGTAATGGGTTGATGACGTGAGAGGTGGCAGTGTGTTTTGTTATGGTCTCACAGTTCCTTCTCGCACCAAGCCTATCAATTGATGTTAGGCTTTGCAAGTGAATTTTTCACGTTATTAGAACGATTGGTTTTATTTATGAGGCTCATTCAATATTGTTTTACGTTAGTGAAGTGTTGCAAATATCTTTACACAGAGATAATAGTGTGTGCAAGGGTTTGTATTTTTGGCCTTTTATTCTTTAACCAGTAAGAACATATTGGCAGCGTGATGCAATTCAACCCTAAGATTTCGATCCAAATCAATATTTTTAGCATTAAACCAACACGAATTAAATGGTTTAAAGTAATTCTTTTGTTAATAATATATATATATATATATATATATATATATATATATATATATATATATATATATATATATATATATATATATATATATATATATATATATATATATTTATATATATATATATATATATATATATATATATATATATATATATATATATATATATATATTGTGAAGGTAACGCGTTGGTGTTCGGCTGTTTCAAAAGCTAGGGGTATGGCCTCGTCACATAAAGAAACAAAAAGAGAAAATCTGGAACTTCCGTCTGTGGTAAGGTAATGGGAAGACACACAAAACACAAGTAAATTTAACAATGAGATTTTAATTACGTTAGAAAAGCAAAACTTGAATAAAATGGACATAAAAGTGTAACATAAGTCAATCAAACAAAATAATAAGAATAATCACTGGCAAAATAAAAAGTTACGTTAAGACAAGTGAGTAATATACAAGGAGATATATGGTTGCAGGAATATTGGCTTTAAGCTGCCACCTCTCTTAGTACACGTAAGCCAGAGCTTACTCTACAAATGAGACGTGTTAACTTGTGGAAAGCATGGGATATTCTGAGGGCTGTAGGTCGTGGTGGCCCCAGACATCAACTAGTGTGGCGGATGGAGGGAGCAGGTGCGACAGGGCACCAGCCAATCAGCGATGAGCAGGCGACGGGCAGGTAGTTCGCTGGTTGGAGTGGTGGAGGTGGAGCAGGTGTTCCCGGTGCTGAATACGTTTGCTCTCTGGCAAACCTTGGTGTTGTATTTGTTGGATATTTCTTCCATATTAGTTGTATAGGGACGTACTTAGGGGGGAAGAGCAGGCTCAATCTCTCTTGAAGGAGATTATCGTCACAACTCTCCCCCGAAGCCTGCGGTTCTGGAAGAAGTACGTCGTTATGTGGTGGAGTAATAGGTGGAGTCGCTTCTACTTCATAAACTCTGGAGAGAGCATCGGCTAAGATGTTGTCAGAACCTTGGTGTAGCGGGTCTCCAGGTTGAATTTCTGCAGTTATCAAGCCCATAGTAGAAGACGTTGAGTTGAGAAGCGGGCGTGCTGCAGGAGGTGTAGGGTGGTGTGGTCCGTGTTGATGGTAGACCGAGCACTTTTCAGGTGTGGAGTAAAGTGCTGGAGCTTCAGGATGATGACGAGTAGCTCCTTGCCAATTGTTCCATAGTTCGTTGTAGCAGTAGTCGCTGACAGGTGTATTCTCGTCGCCTCGTTGCTGCATTACTACACCACCAACGCCGGTACCACTGGTGTCGACATGGAGGATGAAGGGCTTATCTGACGAGGTGAGAGTGGAATTAGAATATGGCAAAGGAGCACTATTATGGTCCTGAAAATGGTTGGGAATATCAATACGGATTTTTGAATTAGAAAGCGCTGACTCCTTGTCAGTGCTTTCGGGAGGAGAAGCTGGGAAGGTCTCACTGTGGATGTATGGTTCTGTAAAAGTAGAATAATTTGTCATGACAGTGGGAGGAGTACCATTATATAGCTTCAGGAGGTTGACGTGGCACAGCTGGGTCTTTTGCCGCCTATCTGGAGTCTCGAGAACGTAGTTATGGTGGTTTCTGCACTCCTTGATGCGGTAGGGTCCTGAAAACCTATTTTGTAAAGGAGAACCTGGGATAGGGAAGTATGCTAGCACGAAGTCTCCCGGCTTAAATTTTCTTACTTTGCTGGTCTGGTCGTAATGAGTCTTCATCCTCTCCTGTGCTTTCAATAGATTATCATGGGCAAAACTGTGGACTCTCTCTAGTATGTGTTGAAGGTTTTGAAGAAACTGGGGCACATTCTGATGCTCACTGAAGGTGGCATCTCGTAGAGAGTCTTTGAAAGCCTTGAGGGGAGTACGGCACTTACGGCCGTAGAGCATCTCATAAGGAGATACTCCTAGGGACTTATTGGGAAGACTTCTATATATGCACATTATCAAATCAATTTGCTTATCCCAATCCTTAGAGGTTTCACTACAAAACTTTTTCAGGAGTGCTTTGATAGTCTGATGACTACGCTCAAGAGAACCCTGTGAAGCAGGATGATAGGGGCTGGACAATACCTGTTTGATGTTGAACTCCTCCAGTGTCCTTTTGAAGAGATCCCTGGTGAAGTTGGTACCACAGTCGCTCTGAATCTCCCTGGGAAATCCATATTGAGTGAAGATCTTCAATAAATGCTTTACAACCGTAGCAGCCGTGATGTTCTTCACTGGAACTGCTATGGGAAATCTGGTGGTAGGACACAGGATGGTTAAGATATAGGCGTTACCTGAACTGGTCCGAGGTAAAGGACCAACACAGTCTATTATGAGTCTGTGGAAAGGTTCCGCAGGCACTTGTATGGGAATCAGTGGCGCTCTGGGAATAGAGATGTTCGGTTTGCCTGCCATCTGACATGTATGACACTGTTTTACGTACTGTTTGACGCTATTTACCATACCTGGCCAGTAGTAGTCTTGACGAATCCCATGGTAAATTTTGTTGAATCAGTAGTGGGAGAGTGCTCCGTGGGCCAGGTGTAGAATAGTGGGCCACAGGCTGGTAGGAATCACAAGTTGTTCGATGTTGGCCCAATCGTCCTCCTCCTCAATCGATTGTTGGCCCAATCGTTTACTGGGTCTATATCTGCGGTAGAGCAAGTCGTTCTCTAGGAAGAACCCAGGAATACTGTCGGGTTGAGTCTCAGCCTTGAAAAACAATGGTGTTAAGGTAAGATCTTCCCTCTGCAACTTACGGAACTCCAACTTGGTCAGATTCGGGGGTAGTTTCTGAGGGTCTTGAGGGATAGCGGTAGCAGTAGAGTCAGCTGGCTGTGGTCGTGCGGCTTGTGCACGGGTGGTCACGAGAACCGGAGGAGAAACTTCATCACTCTCTTGAACCTCTGCTGGAACATACTCGAATATAGGGTTAATTGCCACAGAGGTACACACCTGGGGTTTGTCCATGACGATCAGATTGGTCGGTTGCAGGTCTTCTGCCAAGTCGTTGCCTAGGAGAAGTTGCACTCCAGGCATGGGAAAAGGCTTTTCCCTGACGGCGACTTGGACTTCTCCGTTCACGTAGGGACAATCCAGGTGGACTCTGGCGAGAGGATAAGGAGTGGTAGCAGTGAGGTCAGTGATGAAGACAGTTTCTCCGGTGTAGGCGATGTTGGGCACAGCCGACTTCAAGATGATCGATTGAAGAGCCGCTGTGTCCCTCAAGATCGTCAATTTGAAACGTCCCTCCGGATTTGAACCGTTGGCAGAGACAGTTCCAGTATACAGGTGGTTACTGAAAAGAGAAAGATCATTAACATTAACACCAACATTCATCACAGGCTTACCGGACTTAGGAGGAGTTGGTTTGGGTTTCTGTGTGTCGGTTCCTTTGTATTGAGACTTACCACACTTATCTATGGTATGGCCATAGAGTCTGCAATACTTGCAGTACAATTGCGAGCCAGCTTGATCGGTACTCACTTTCTCGTAACTGTACCACGACTTCTTACTGGAGGATGGTTCGGGTGTCAGCCGGTGGATGAGGCTGTAAGTGTCAGCCGACTTAGCACACTTCAGGTAGTCGGTTTCTTCTTTATCTGCTAAATATAGACGGACAGGAGGCGGCACACGCCTCAAGAATTCTTCAACTAGCATGAGGTTGACGAGTTCTGTAAAAGTAGAGACATGTGCTGCTTCCAGCCATTTCATAAAATATCTCCGTTTTGTGTTAGCAAACTCGAGGAAGGTAGTGGTACTTGCCTCCAGGTGGTCACGGAATTTCCTTCGATAACTTTCTGTGGAGAGGAGGTAGGCGTCCAACACTGCTTGTTTCAGAGTCTGGTAGTCATTCTCAGACGCCAAAGTACTGAGTGTGACTGCAGCTCTACCTGTAAGATGGACTCTGAGAAGTGTGGCCCATTGGTCGACAGGCCAACTGAGTTGATTAGCAAGGGGTTCAAAGGTGGTAAAAAACACATTAACTTCTGCTTCTACAAAGGATGGCATTAACTTACTTGCATGTGATATATTAAAACTGACGGGAAGATTGGCAGTAGCTTGCTGGCGTTGAGCGAGGTGTGAAGTTTCCAACGCGAATTCTCGTTGACGACACTCTAGAGCCAGAGTCGCTTGTTGCTTGTCATGTTCGCGTTGCATCTCCAACTCGCGTTGTTTGGTTTCAAGCTGTACTCGTTCACGTTCACGGAGTAATGCGACCTCACGTTCCTAAAGGGCGAGTTCACGTTCGTGTTCTTCTTTCCTCAAGGCAGTTTCACGTTCCTTGAGGGCGAGTTCACGTTCCTTGAGGGCGATTTCCCGTTCGTGTTCTTCCCTTCGTATGGCAGCTGCTCGTTCTTGTTGTTCGAGGGCTTCCCTTTGCTGCTCGCGTTCAATCTTGGCCAGCTCTATTTTGAGTTTCATCGTTGCCAAATCAGTTTTATCTGCAATATAGTAAGTTTCATGAGTTTCGGAGTCTATCTTACCTTGCTCTAAGAAATGATCCAGCAACAGGTTGTGTAGGTCACTCTTGTTGGCTTGGTAGGGAACTGTTAGTTGATACTCATGTGCTAGAGTTTGTAATTCAGCTCTCTTGGCATGACTTAAAGTCCCTATTGCACCTGCTGGATCTGCACGGAAAGCTTGGAGACGAAACATGGTGAAATTAGCAAATAAATGTACAACGAATATACCGTTATATAGTGAATGTCAGAAACAGGACAACGTGGCAACTGGTACCTATCCTGTGGAATCTTTAACAATTAAAGTTAAATACAAGATGTTAAATGATTAATTTAAATCAAGGGCGCAGGAAATCTTGTACCCGGTACTCATGTAAGAGGATAAGGGCAAGAAAATCCTACTAAACAAATGAAACTGAGTTTCGAAAACAAATGAAACAGTTAATTGCCTCAAAAGTAAAATTGGTAGTCCAAGGATGTAGGCATACCTTGCCGAGTCTCTATAGGACATAAGCAAGTCTTTCCCACTGAAATTAATATGATACTTACAGAATTAGCGAACTTTTGTGCTCTGAAAAAGAAAGCTAATTCCCTACCGTTGTATGTATCATCATCTCTGACTGACGTGTAGGGGTGCGAGGTGTCAACTGGTGACGAGAACTGCTGCTGAGGTCCCAATTCAGCAACTAAAGTTCGAGCTAGAGGAACTATGGCCCTCTTTATCCTCCTACAGTCAGATTGCAGAAGATTAGGTGCACTTGACCCGGGGCAGACCACAGTACCAGGGTACCAATGTGATGATCTGTCAAAAATATGAGAAATATCCAAGGGACAAAAGATGGTAAACACGAGTAATAACACGGAGGGAGAGATGACCAATTAAGAGTATGACTGAGGCCTACAGTCACCACGTAATCCAAAGTTGTCTCACCTTCACCATATGCTACTCTCGTAATGCACAATACACACCGCACCATATAAAAATGGAATTGAATATGAAAAATAGTAAAACTACGTTACGAAAGTTAAATACGCTTACCATTAATTACTACTTGGCACCAGTACCTGAGTGAAGCTCCTAGGACAGGCCCCCACTTAATATGTGACGGTAACGCGTTGGTGTTCGGCTGTTTCAAAAGCTAGGGGTATGGCCTCGTCACATAAAGAAACAAAAAGAGAAAATCTGGAACTTCCGTCTGTGGTAAGGTAATGGGAAGACACACAAAACACAAGTAAATTTAACAATGAGATTTTAATTACGTTAGAAAAGCAAAACATGAATAAAATGGACATAAAAGTGTAACATAAGTCAATCAAACAAAATAATAAGAATAATCACTGGCAAAATAAAAAAGTTACGTTAAGACAAGTGAGTAATATACAAGGAGATATATGGTTGCAGGAATATTGGCTTTAAGCTGCCACCTCTCTTAGTACACGTAAGCCAGAGCTTAGTCTACAAATGAGACTTGTTAACTTGTGGAAAGCACGGGATATTCTGAGGGCTGTAGGTCGTGGTGGCCCCAGACATCAACTAGTGTGGCGGATGGAGGGAGCAGGTGCGACAGGGCACCAGCCAATCAGCGATGAGCAGGCGACGGGCAGGTAGTTCGCTGGTTGGAGTGGTGGAGGTGGAGCAGGTGTTCCCGGTGCTGAATACGTTTGCTCTCTGGCAAACCTTGGTGTTGTATTTGTTGGATATTTCTTCCATATTAGTTGTATAGGGACGTACTTAGGAGGGAAGAGCAGGCTCAATCTCTCTTGAAGGAGATTATCGTCACAATATACATATATATATAGAACGGCAGTTTTTCTTATTTCTTGAAATACAATTTTGAAATGTTGCTGAAATTCCTTATAAAGTTGGATGCACAATTAAAGTACATTTTGTACCAAAAACAAAATCAGTTGGATTTGCTTGGGAGTCCTCAGTGAGCGGGTTCGAATCCTCTTCATGGCTAATACTGATTTCACCAATCAGCATCGTTGCAAGAGTAGTATCTCGTCTCGCTCGCAGTGTGACTTAGGCGGCCCTCTGCTTGAGCGCTACGCACGCCCACTCTACCTACGTCTGATACCTCTTAGAGTGCGTGAGTGGATGGATCGATCTTCAGCTCGCCAGTCATAAAGCAAGCCAGCATCGTCTCGCTGTCCTACAGCAGCTGTTATCCCCAGCCTCGACGAGCACTTCGGTGCAGCCATAACCAGTTCCAGCCAGCAGTGTATTGGAGCAGAACCAGGCGCTTCCCAGCCAGCATCTAGTCCTAGGCAGTGACATCTTCCTCGTGGCATCTTCTGTGTGTTGTCCAATGTGCTTGTGTCCAGGTCGGACTGCATTTAGGTGAACAGCCCCACTTCGAGCCAGAACAGGCCCAGGTGAGAAGACGGAAGTTCACCTTTTGCAGCTGCGTCATGGCATAGGTGCATTCTTTTTCTCGTCTCCTAATATTCTTCCGTTTCTGACACTGCCGAGCCAGTTGTGGAATCTGGTGATCGTGCGAGCCCACCATAACTGGGGGTTGCAACCTTCCGGAACACGGTATTTGTTCGTGGTGAGACCCTTAGACACACTGACCCCCACTGAGCTTATGGAATCGCAGTGATTGGCACAAAACACGGGACTGTCATTAGATAGTGAGTCACAATGGCTCACTGTCTACGGATGACCTACACTGGGAATACACCCATAGACACAATTGACTGCATCACTACCTTTTTTAATGCCACTGGCTCACCTGCCACTTACCATATCAAACACGCCAACACAAACACCATCAAATTTCTCATTGCCTCAGAAGACGACCTTTTTGCCTGTTTCAGGGAACCTGTTTTCAGTAAACTCACACAAGCTTCACTGACTCATGTCCTCACTATTGAACAAAAAACTAAATGCTCTGTCCTTGTAAGAAATGTCGACAGCTCTGTCCTATCAGCACCTAATACTATCAATCTCTCTCAAGACATCTCACACAGGAATGCTATTACTGTAATGGAGATATACCCAGTGCCCAATACAAAACACCTCAAGATCCAATGTTCCTCCCCTACAGAAGCTCAAAAACTCTTGCATCATGGGATAAAAATCTTCAACGCCAGCACTCCTCCTTATCTCATTAGTCCAGTTGACAATCTTTCTTTGCTGCAATGTTTCAAATGTTACAAATACAGTCATGAAACTCGAAAATGTAAAAGCCCACAAATTTGTTCTAAATACTCTGCAGAAGGCCATTTTTATACTCAGTGCTCTGCCATTACTTTAAATGCATCCCCATTCCTTATAAACATGTGTAGCAAGGTTCCTGAGGCTCTACAAAAGTCACCTTGAATAAAAAATACATTTTTTTTTTACATATAATTTCAAACTGGTATTGCAAGTACATTTTGAAAAGCAGGAATATATATTTTTTTTTATGGGGGGGGGGGGGAAAGGTCACAATTCTTCGTCAGGTGAAGCATGAGTCTCAGATGAGCATTTGTAAGCTGCAATAAGCTAAAATTTGAGAGGCCAAGTGTAGGTACGAAGCTTGATTAAACAAGTTCCCCCCCTCAGGCCAGACCTGCCTATACTGTGGTACACCAACACGTCCTCCCAATAGAACGTCGCATTTTGACGTATACTCCACCTAAAGTCAAAATTTGTCATACTAGAAAATAGAAGCGGCTCGTGAAATTGACATACTGTCCCGTTTTCTGTTTTGGGTCCTGTGGTAGGTTAGGATAAGGGCACTTTCATACGACCGTTTCCTGACGTTGGAGCACCTTAGGAGGCCGGGCTGGGTACAGAACCAGAAGGTGTAAAGGTACAAGCACTGAAGCTATTATTGGACTCATATATCCAGTCACATTCCTTACAGATCTCCATAGTGAAGAATGTATTGTTATTGATGTTTGTGAAAATGTATTTCTGAACTTGAATTACGTTTCCAGTGGCCTAATATCCACCAGACAAGGGTTAAGTAAACACAAGTCTCTCATCCACACACACACATATATTATACAACTCCGCCGTGTTGTAGGGGGACTGAAGTCACTACACGTTGTTATATATGAAGAAATTACTTCCCTCAATGATTTGTTAAACTAAATAACTGTAGTAAGTATTGTAATGTTGGAGAAAACATCTTTCCACTGATATGAATCAAGAATTTTGCTGGATGTAATTCAATGCATTACGGATTGCGACATTTAAGGTTCTAAGGAGTATTGACAAAGCAGATTAGGATAAAATAACTAATAAGTGTAACCAGAGTCATATACTAATTCCTCGGGAAATGTCAGATGAGATCTAGCGACAATTAGTGCCATCACCGTCAGTAATCCCGGCCAGTAATCCCAGTAAGGCTCCGTGCGAGAAGGAACTGTGAGACCATAACAAAACACACTGCCACCTCTCACGTCATCAACCCATTACTGACCTCCAACTACCAAATTACACACTATTTTGTGAACATTAATTGTAATTACCTTAACTCTCGTTCACAGATGTGAGATGAGAAATTAAGGCAAGACCCAATAAGACTTGTAGACTGGGCAGCATTTTATAGGAGAAATATCTAACAGGTCTGAGGAAAATTCCCATCTTTTTTGAGGTGCTTGAAAATTCCAGACATTTAAGGCAGAAAAAGTAAGGCTACAATGTCTTGTGAGACACCTGTACTTAGAGTTAAGATAACTATAACATGAAATATTTTAATGCAATCAGCACAGAAGCAGGATTTTAATAATAAAAAACATGAAGCGAGACATGATTCTCTGTTTGAGTAGCGAGAATTAGTTTTCACCCAAGACTTGGTAACAGAATAATGCCTGTTGAAGGTTGACGCAAGAATTATTATTATGCAATAAAACAAAAACTTTTATTTAGAATATAGGTAGTTAGCAAGTGGAATGAAACAGAAGGGCATCTATTAGAATTATTCCCAAAAGGTGCGTCTCGGCTAGCTCAGAGACACACCTGCTAGCACAGACACACACCTGCTAGCACAGAGACACACCTGCTAGTACAGAGACACACCTGCTAGCACAGAGACACACCTGCTAGCACAGAGACACACCTGCTAGTACAGAGACACACCTGCTAGCACAAACACTTACCTGTCAGTGTGTGTGTTCGGCTCAAGTATTTTTTTTTCAAAGAATAAAGTCGGACAAGAAAAATAAAAACAAATCAAAATTCAGTAAAAGTCATTTAATGCAAATAAACTTTGCTCATTAGTCATAACTTTTATCTTCGCGTCATCTGCGTGACGCAAGCCTTAATCACTTGCACAAAGTTGCATAACAGCTCTTTATAGAAGTGGTAAAACCATTTTTTTGCCAGAGTAGAGAGTCGAGTCACTAATATTATGTATACATATATATATATATATATATATATATATATATATATATATATATGTATATATATATATATATATATATATATATATATATATATATATATATATATATTTATTTATTTATATATATACATATATATATATATATATATATATATATATATATATATATATATATATATATATATATATATATATATATATATATATATATATATATTATTATTAAATATGACCGAAAAAGTAAGATTAATAATTCTAACACGAATTTTCTCAATCTTTCGTACATTACGCTTCACTGTTGGAGGTAAATCAAAAATCAATTCTCCAAAATTCATTTTTATTTCTAGTCTGACGCGACACGGGCGCGTTTCGTAAAACTTATTACAGTTTCAAAGACTTTAGTTCACAAATACACAACTGATTAGAACTTACGTATCTCCAATTTTATATCTACATTTGAGTGAGGTGGGAGGGGAGATGTAGCATTAACACAAGACAGAACAAGAGGGGATATTAATAGGGTATTAAAAGTAACAACACACGACAGAACACAAACAATGGGTATTGAATAGAAGTGTTTGTAGAAAGCCTATTGGTCCATATTTCTTGATGCTTCTATATTGGAGCGGAGTCTTGAGGTGGGTAGAATATAGTTGTGCAATAATTGGCTGTTGATTGCTGGTGTTGACTTCTTGATGTGTAGTGCCTCGCAAACGTCAAGCCGCCTGCTATCGCTGTATCTATCGATGATTTCTGTGTTGTTTACTAGGATTTCTCTGGCGATGGTTTGGTTGTGGGAAGAGATTATATGTTCCTTAATGGAGCCCTGTTGCTTATGCATCGTTAAACGCCTAGAAAGAGATGTTGTTGTCTTGCCTATATACTGTTTTTTTTGGAGCTTACAGTCCCCAAGTGGGCATTTGAAGGCATAGACGACGTTAGTCTCTTTTAAAGCGTTCTGTTTTGTGTCTGGAGAGTTTCTCATGAGAAGGCTGGCCGTTTTTCTGGTTTTATAGTAAATAGTCAGTTGTATCCTCTGATTTTTGTCTGTAGGGATAACGTTTCTATTAACAATATCTTTCAGGACCCTTTCCTCCGTTTTATGAGCTGTGGAAAAGAAGTTCCTGTAAAATAGTCTAATAGGGGGTATAGGTGTTGTGTTAGTTGTCTCTTCAGAGGTTGCATGGCTTTTCACTTTCCTTCTTATGATGTCTTCGATGAAACCATTGGAGAAGCCGTTATTGACTAGGACCTGCCTTACCCTACAGAGTTCTTCGTCGACTTGCTTCCATTCTGAGCTGTGGCTGAAGGCACGGTCGACATATGCGTTAACAACACTCCTCTTGTACCTGTCAGGGCAGTCGCTGTTGGCATTTAGGCACATTCCTATGTTTGTTTCCTTAGTGTAGACTGCAGTGTGGAAACCTCCGCCCTTTTCCATGACTGTTACATCTAGAAAGGGCAGCTTCCCATCCTTTTCCATCTCGTAAGTGAAACGCAGCACGGAACTCTGCTCAAATGCCTCCTTCAGCTCCTGCAGATGTCTGACATCAGGTACCTGTGTAAAAATGTCGTCAACATACCTTCAGTATATGGCCGGTTTCAAGTTCATGTCGACTAAGACTTTTTGCTCGATGGTACCCATGTAGAAGTTTGCAAACAGGACACCTAGGGGAGAACCCATGGCGACCCCATCTACTTGCTTATACATGTGCCCATCCGGGCTCAAGAAGGGTGCCTCTTTAGTACAAGCTTGGAGTAGTTTCCTCAGAATATTTTCTGGCATGTCAAGAGAAAATTAGTCATTAGTCATTTAGTCATTTACATTACATTAGTCATTTACATCAGTCATTATTAGTCATTTCTGAAAACATGTCAAGAGGAGTTTGTACTCCTCTTGACATGCCAGAAAATATTCTGAGGAAACTACTCCAAGCTTGTACTAAAGAGGCACCCTTCTTGAGCCCGGATGGGCACATGTATAAGCAAGTAGATGGGGTCGCCATGGGTTCTCCCCTAGGTGTCCTGTTTGCAAACTTCTACATGGGTACCATCGAGCAAAAAGTCTTAGTCGACATGAACTTGAAACCGGCCATATACTGCCGGTATGTTGACGACATTTTTACACAGGTACCTGATGTCAGACATCTGCAGGAGCTGAAGGAGGCATTTGAGCAGAGTTCCGTGCTGCGTTTCACTTACGAGATGGAAAAGGATGGGAAGCTGCCCTTTCTTGATGTAACAGTCATGGAAAAGGGCGGAGGTTTCCACACTGCAGTCTACACTAAGGAAACAAACATAGGAATGTGCCTAAACGCCAACAGCGACTGCCCTGACAGGTATAAGAGGAGTGTTGTTAACGCATATGTCGACCGTGCTCTCAGCCACAGCTCAGAATGGAAGCAAGTCGACGAAGAACTCTGTAGGGTAAGGCAGGTCCTAGTCAATAACGGCTTCTCCAATGGTTTCATCGAAGACATCATAAGAAGGAAAGTGAAAAGCCATGCAACCTCTGAAGAGACAACTAACACAACACCTATACCCCCTATTAGACTATTTTACAGGAACTTCTTTTCCACAGCTCATAAAACGGAGGAAAGGGTCCTGAAAGATATTGTTAATAGAAACGTTATCCCTACAGACAAAAATCAGAGGATACAACTGACGATTTACTATAAAACCAGAAAAACGGCCAGCCTTCTCATGAGAAACTCTCCAGACACAAAACAGAACGCTTTAAAAGAGACTAACGTCGTCTATGCCTTCAAATGCCCACTTGGGGACTGTAAGCTCCAAAAAACCCAGTATATAGGCAAGACAACAACATCTCTTTCTAGGCGTTTAACGATGCATAAGCAACAGGGCTCCATTAAGGAACATATAATCTCTTCCCACAACCAAACCATCGCCAGAGAAATCCTAGTAAACAACACAGAAATCATCGATAGATACAGCGATAGCAGGCGGCTTGACGTTTGCGAGGCACTACACATCAAGAAGTCAACACCAGCAATCAACAGCCAATTATTGCACAACTATATTCTACCCACCTCAAGACTCCGCTCCAATATAGAAGCATCAAGAAATATGGACCAATAGGCTTTCTACAAACACTTCTATTCAATACCCATTGTTTGTGTTCTGTCGTGTGTTGATACTTTTAATACCCTATTAATATCCCCTCTTGTTCTGTCTTGTGTTAATGCCACATCACCCCATCCACCTCACTCAAATGTAGATATAAAATTGGAGATACGTAAGTTCTAATCAGTTGTGTATTTGTGAACTAAAGTCTTTGAAAATGTAATAAGTTTTACGAAACGCGCCCGTGTCGCGTCAGACTAGAAATAAAAATGAATTTTGGAGAATTGATTTTTGATTTACCTCCAACAGTGAAGCGTAATGTACGAAAGATTGAGAAAATTCGTGTTAGAATTATTAATCTTACTTTTTCGGTCATATTTAATAATATATGTCTACAGGAAAGACTGCTACCAAAATATACTAATATATATATATATATGTCGTACCTAGTAGCCAGAACGCACTTCTCAGCCTACTATGCAAGGCCCGATTTGCCTAATAAGTCAAGTTTTCCTGAATTAATATATTTTCTCTATTTTCTTCTCATGAAATGATAAAGCCACCCATTTCATTATGTATGAGGTCAATTTTATTTTATTGGAGTTAAAATTAACTTAGATATATGACCGAACCTAACCAACCCTACCTAACCTAACCTATCTTTATATGTTAGGTTAGGTTAGGTAGCCGAAAAAGTTAGGTTAGGTTAGGTTAGGTTGGTTATGTAGTCGAAAAACAATTAATTCATGAAAACGTGGCTTATTAGGCAAATCGGCCTTGCATAGTAGGCAGAGAAGTGCATTCTGGCTACTAGGTACGACATATATATATATATATATATATATATATATATATATATATATATATATATATATATATATATATATATATATATATATATATATATATATATATATAGGCCCGATTTGCCTAATAAGCCAAGTTTTCCTGAATTAATATATTTTCTATAATTTTTTTTCTTATGAAATGATAAAGCTACCCATTTCATTATGTATGATGTTATTTTTTTTTTTATTTATTTTGTACAGGGCACCTTTTCCACACGACCATCACGACCGGACAAATGTCGTTCTATCCGGTCGTGATGTCGTTTTGTCCGGTCGTGATGGTCGAGTGGATATGGTGCCCTGTATATCAGTTGCATAGTGCTCCTGGCAGTATGGGTTCGAGTCACTTCTGGGGGTGTGAGTTTTCAGTTGCATGTATGCCTGGGGACCATTCAGGCTTGTTCGCATTTGTGTTTCTCACGTGTGCCCCAAAGAATGAGGTGATTTGATAAAATACTATGCCCAAGATTACCATCAGAGTGCCGGCGGGCTGAGGGGCAAATAGCCTTGGCTACCATCAGCTTTTGTCCAGTCGTGATGGTCGAGTGGATAAGGTGCCCCTGTCTTATCTAAGTCATTATTGGCCAGTAATGTTATGTTAGATAGGATTATTTCTGGTTAGAACACGAATGATCGACTCAACACAGGTAATTAAGCCTTGCTCCTTATCTTATATAATATACAGTGTTTTCTCTGTTATAGCTGTCATATATTAGGATTCCGGCTTTACAGCTAGTGCCCTTTGACAGGAACAAGAAGAGGAAGCAAGACTTGATACATCAGTTACTGGGTGATGGAAGCTAGCCTCACACGAGGATAATTTGGTGTCTACATCCTAGTTATACCTGGTGGACTAAGCCTGCTGTACAATAAGATAAGGCACCTCCTCAATTTATATACTAATATATGTAGTTTAATACTGTAGTTTGGTTGGCTGCATATATATAAATTTAATATAAACCCCCCTAATGTGTAAGGATCGATTTGTGAGATTATTGCAGAAATACAATCCACTTAACATCATACCAATTGCTATCGAAATATATAAATTAACGTAAATATAAATTCCATGTAAATTCATATAAATTAAATAAATATAAATCTCACAGGTCGGTTCCCACAATTATGAAGTGCCTCGCTGATGTCAAGCCGCCTGCTATCGCCGTACTTATCGATGATTTCTGAGTTAAGTTTGTTAAGATTTCTCAGGTTATGGTCGGTTCTGAGAAGAGATTATGTGTTCCTTGATGGCTCCCTGTTGCTTATGTATTGTTAGTCGCTTAGAAAGAGACGTTGTTGTCTTGCCTATATACTGAGTTCTTTGGGGCTTACAGTCCCCAAGTGGGCATTTAAAGGCATAGACGATGTTGTTCTCCTTCAAAGCATTCTGCTTGGTATCTGGGGAGTTTTTCATGAGAAGATTGGCCGTTTTTTTGGTTTTATAATAAATTTTCAATTGTATTTTTTTATTTTTGTCTGTAGGGATGACGTTCCTATCGTCATGGAAATGTCAAGATCCACAAGCCTGGAAACCCACTTCGGCCAATCATCAGCCAGATACCCACACCCACATACAGACTGGCTAAGCGACTCAACGGGTTGCTGACTCCTTATGTACCCTGTGCTTTCAGCTTGAAGTCTCCCAAGGAATTTGTTGACTTACTGCGCGGAGCACGGGCCACAGGGATATGAGCCTCGTTGGATGTGGAGTCACTATTTACCAATGTACCTGTGGACGAGACAATCTGGATGATAGCAGACAGAGTGTATCGTGACCCGGCTTGCACTCCTCTTGACATGCCAGAGAGCATACTGAGGAAACTACTCCAAGCCCCACTAGTAGATGTAGATGGGGTCGCCATGGGTTCTTCCCTAGGTGTCCTGTTTGCGAACTTCTACATGGGCACCAACTGAACAATTTTCGATCAAACTCGAAAAAAAATGAATTTCGGAGAATTTTTTTTTTTATTACCATCGACAGTGAAGAAAACATAAGAAATATTGTGAACTTTCGTGTTAGAATTATTAATTTTACCTTTTCGGTCATATTCAACAACATGTGTTTACAAGAAGGACTGCTATCAAAATATACTAATACTAATGTATATTATATATATATATATATATATATATATATATATATATATATATATATATATATATATATATATATATATATATATATATATATATATATATATATATATATATTAGTATATTTTGGTAGCAGTCTTTCCTGTAGACATATATTATTAAATATGACCGAAAAAGTAAGATTAATAATTCTAACACGAATTTTCTCAATCTTTCGTACATTTCTTTTCACTGTTGGAGGTAAATCAAAAATCAATTCTCCAAAATTCATTTTTATTTCTAGTCTGGCGCGACACGAGCGCGTTTCGTAAAACTTATTACATTTTCAAAGACTTTAGTTTACAAATACACAACTGAATAGAACTTACGCATCTCCGATTTTATATCTACATTTTAGTGAGGTGGATGGGGTGAGGTGGCATTAATAGGGTATTAATTTCATCAACACAAGACAGAACAAGAGGTGGCATTAATAGGGTATTAATTTCATCAACACAAGACAGAACACGAAACAATGGGTATTGAATAGAAATGTTTGTAGAAAGCCTATTGGTCCATATTTCTTGATGCTTCTATATTGGAGCGGAGTCTTGAGGTGGGTAGAATATAGTTGTGCATTAATTGGCTGTTGATTGCTGGTGTTGACTTCTTGATGTGTAGTGCCTCGCAAACGTCAAGCCGCCTGCTATCGCTGTATCTATCGATGATTTCTGTGTTGTTTACTAGGATTTCTCTGGCGATGGTTTGGTTGTGGGAAGAGATTATATGTTCCTTAATGGAGCCCTGTTGCTTATGCATCGTTAAACGCCTAGAAAGAGATGTTGTTGTCTTGCCTATATACTGGGTTTTTTGGAGCTTACAGTCCCCAAGTGGGCATTTGAAGGCATAGACGACGTTAGTCTCTTTTAAAGCGTTCTGTTTTGTGTCTGGAGAGTTTCTCATGAGTAGGCTGGCCATTTTTCTGGTTTTATAGTAAATCGTCAGTAGTATCCTCTGATTTTTGTCTGTAGGGATAACGTTTCTATTAACAATATCTTTCAGGACCCTTTCCTCCGTTTTATGAGCTGTGGAAAAGAAGTTCCTGTAAAATAGTCTAATAGGGGGCATAGGTGTTGTGTTGTCTCTTCAGAGGTTGCATGGCGTTTCACTTTCCTTCTTATGATGTCTTCGACGAAACCATTGGAGAAGCCGTTGTTGACTAGGACCTGCCTTACCCTACAAAGTTCTTCGTCGACTTGCTTCCATTCTGAGCTGTGGCTGAGAGCACGGTCGACATATGCGTTAACAACACTCCTCTTGTACCTGTCTGGGCAGTCGCTGTTGGCATTTAGGCACATTCCTATGTTCGTTTCCTTAGTGTAGACTGCAGTGTGGAAACCTCCGCTCTTTTCCATGACTGTTACATTTAGAAAGGGCAGCTTCCCATCCTTTTCCATCTCGTAAGTGAAACGCAGCACGGAACTCTGCTCAAATGCCTCCTTCAGCTCCTGCAGATGTCTGACATCAGGTACCTGTGTAAAAATGTCGTCAACATACCTGCAGTATATGGCCGGTTTCAAGTTCATGTCGACTAAGACTTTTTGCCCGATGGTACCCATGTAGAAGTTTGCAAACAGGACACCTAGGGGAGAACCCATGGCGTCCCCATCTACTTGCTTATACATGTGCCCATCCGGGCTCAAGAAGGGTGCCTCTTTAGTACAAGCTTGGAGTAGTTTCCTCAGAATATTATCTTATATGTCAAGAGGAGTACAGGCTGGATCACGATACACTCTGTCGGCTATCATCCCGATTGTCTCGTCCATAGGTACGTTGGTAAACAGCAATTCTACGTCCAACGAGGCTCTTATCCCTGTGGCCCGTGTGCCCTGCAGTAAGTCAACAAATTCCTTTGGAGACTTCAGGCTGAAGGCGCAGGGAACATAAGGAGTCAGCAGGCCGTTGAGTCGCTTCGCCAGTCTGTACGTGGGTGTGGGTATCTGGCTAATGATTGGCCGAAGTGGGTTTCCAGGCTCCTTGAGAACAAGGAGATAGTTGTCAGGAGAGGTGACAAGTCGCCAATATATGTCATTCTTAAAAAAGACGAATATCTGGCGAAAATGAACATCATACTCTCTGACCAAACTAAGTTCCAAAGGGTAACGAAGGACACTACAGCCGAATGAAAAGCAAAGGTCAACAAACTGATCGAAACTGTGAACGCCAAGAAATCCGGACTCCACCTGCCAAAGATCATTGTGGAATATAAACCTGGATATGCGTATGGAAATGTCAAGACACACAAGCCTGGAAACCCACTTCGGCCAATCATTAGCCAGATACCCACACCCACGTACAGACTGGCGAAGCGACTCAACGGACTGCTGTCTCCTTATGTTCCCTGCGCCTTCAGCCTGAAGTCTCCAAAGGAATTTGTTGACTTACTGCGGGGCACACGGGCCACAGGGATAAGAGCCTCGTTGGACGTAGAATTGCTGTTTACCAACGTACCTGTGGACGAGACAATCGGGATGATAGCCGACAGAGTGTATCGTGATCCAGCCTGTACTCCTCTTGACATACCAGAAAATATTCTGAGGAAACTACTCCAAGCTTGTACTAAAGAGGCACCCTTCTTGAGCCCGGATGGGCACATGTATAAGCAAGTAGATGGGGTCGCCATGGGTTCTCCCCTAGGTGTCCGGTTTGCAAACTTCTACATGGGTACCATCGAGCAAAAAGTCTTAGTCGACATGAACTTGAAACCGGCCATATACTGCAGGTATGTTGACGACATTTTTACACAGGTACCTGATGTCAGACATCTGCAGGAGCTGAAGGAGGCATTTGAGCAGAGTTCCATGCTGCGTTTCACTTACGAGATGGAAAAGGATGGGAAGCTGCCCTTTCTAGATGTAACAGTCATGGAAAAGAGCGGAGGTTTCCACACTGCCGTCTACACTAAGGAAACGAACATAGGAATGTGCCTAAATGCCAACAGCGACTGCCCAGACAGGTACAAGAGGAGTGTTGTTAACGCATATGTCGACCGTGCTCTCAGCCACAGCTCAGAATGGAAGCAAGTCGACGAAGAACTCTGTAGGGTAAGGCAGGTCCTAGTCAACAACGGCTTCTCCAATGGTTTCGTCGAAGACATCATAAGAAGGAAAGTGAAACGCCATGCAACCTCTGAAGAGACAACTAACACAACACCTATACCCCCTATTAGACTATTTTACAGGAACTTCTTTTCCACAGCTCATAAAACGGAGGAAAGGGTCCTGAAAGATATTATTAATAGAAACGTTATCCCTACAGACAAAAACCAGAGGATACAACTGACGATTTACTATAAAACCAGAAAAACGGCCAGCCAACTCATCAGAAACTCTCCAGACACAAAACAGAACGCTTTAAAAGAGACTAACGTCGTCTATGCCTTCAAATGCCCTCTTGGGGACTGTAAGCTCCAAAAAACCCAGTATATAGGCAAGACAACAACATCTCTTTCTAGGCGTTTAACGATGCATAAGCAACAGGGCTCCATTAAGGAACATATAATCTCTTCCCACAACCAAACCATCGCCAGAGAAATCCTAGTAAACAACACAGAAATCATCGATAGATACAGCGATAGCAGGCGGCTTGACGTTTGCGAGGCACTACACATCAAGAAGTCAACACCAGCAATCAACAGCCAATTAATGCACAACTATATTCTACCCACCTCAAGACTCCGCTCCAATACAGAAGCATCAAGAAATATGGACCAATAGGCTTTCTACAAACACTTCTATTCAATACCCATTGTTTCGTGTTCTGTCTTGTGTTGATGAAATTAATACCCTATTAATGCCACCTCTTGTTCTGTCTTGTGTTGATGAAATTAATACCCTATTAATGCCACCTCACCCCATCCACCTCACTAAAATGTAGATATAAAATCGGAGATGCGTAAGTTCTATTCAGTTGTGTATTTGTAAACTAAAGTCTTTGAAAGTGTAATAAGTTTTACGAAACGCGCTCGTGTCGCGTCAGACTATAAATAAAAATGAATTTTGGGGAATTGATTTTTGATTTACCTCCAACAGTGAAAAGAAATGTACAAAAGATTGAGAAAATTCGTGTTAGAATTATTAATCTTACTTTTTCGGTCATATTTAATAATATATATATATATATATATATATATATATATATATATATATATATATATATATATATATATATATATATATATATATATATATATATATATATATATATATATATATATATATATATATATATATATATATATATATATATATATATATATATATATATATATATATATATATATATATATATATATATATATGCGAACAAGCCTGAATGGTCCCCAGGACAATATGCAACTGAAAACTCACACCCCAGAAGTGACTCGAACCCATACTCCCAGGAGCAACGCAACTGGTATGTACAAGACGCCTTAATCCACTTGACCATCACGACCGGACAAAATATATATATATATATATATATATATATATATATATATATACATATATATATATATATATATATATATATATATGTATATATATATATATATGTATATATATATATATATATATATATATATATATATATATATATATATATATATATATTTATATATATATATATATATATATGTATGTCGTACCTAGTAGCCAGAACGCCATTCTCAGCCTACTATGCAAGGCCCGATTTGCCTAATAAGCCAAGTTTTCATGAATTAATTATTTTTCGACTACCTAACCTACCTAACCCAACCTAACCTATAAAGATACGTTAGGTTAGGTTAGGTAGGGTTGGTTAGGTTCGGTCATATATCTACGATAATTTTAACTCCAATAAAAAAAAATTGACCTCATACATAATGAAATGGGTAGCTATATCATTTCATTAGAAAAAAATTAGAGAAAATATAATAATTCATGAAAACATGGCTTATTAGGCCAATCGGGCCTTGCATAGTAGGCCGAGAAGTGCGTTTTGGCTACTAGGTACGACATATATATATATATATATATATATATATATATATATATATATATATATATATATATATATATATATATATATATATATATATATATATATATATATATATATATATATATATATATAACTGAAAACTCACACCCCAGAAGTGACTCGAACCCATACTCCCAGAAGCAACGCAACTGGTATGTACAAGACGCCTTAATCCACTTGACCATCACGACCGGACAAAATGAGGTGATAGCCGAGGCTATATGAACGACCCCACCGCCGGCACTCGGATAGTTATCTTGGGCATAGCATTTTACCAAATCACCTCATTCTTTGGGGCACACGTGAGGAACACAAATGCGAAGAAGCCTGAATGGTCCCCAGGACATATGCAACTGAAAACTCACACCCCAGAAGTGACTCGAACCCATACTCCCAGAAGCAACGCAACTGGTATGTACAAGACGCCTTAATCCACTTGACCATCACGACCGGACAAAATGAGGTGATAGCCGAGGCTATATGAACCACCCCACCGCCGGCACTCGGATAGTTATCTTGGGCATAGCATTTTACCAAATCACCTCATTCTTTGGGGCACACGTGAGGAACACAAATGCGAACAAGCCTGAATGGTCCCCAGGACATATGCAACTGAAAACTCACACCCCAGAAGTGACTCGAACCCATACTCCCAGAAGCAACGCAACTGGTATGTACAAGACGCCTTAATCCACTTGACCATCACGACCGGACAAAATGAGGTGATAGCCGAGGCTATATGAACCACCCCACCGCCGGCACTCGGATAGTTATCTTGGGCATAGCATTTTACCAAATCACCTCATTCTTTGGGGCACACGTGAGGAACACAAATGCGAACAAGCCTGAATGGTCCCCAGGACATATGCAACTGAAAACTCACACCCCAGAAGTGACTCGAACCCATACTCCCAGAAGCAACGCAACTGGTATGTACAAGACGCCTTAATCCACTTGACCATCACGACCGGACAAAATGAGGTGATAGCCGAGGCTATATGAACCACCCCACCGCCGGCACTCGGATAGTTATCTTGGGCATAGCATTTTACCAAATCACCTCATTCTTTGGGGCACACGTGAGGAACACAAATGCGAACAAGCCTGAATGGTCCCCAGGACATATGCAACTGAAAACTCACACCCCAGAAGTGACTCGAACCCATACTCCCAGAAGCAACGCAACTGGTATGTACAAGACGCCTTAATCCACTTGACCATCACGACCGGACAAAATGAGGTGATAGCCGAGGCTATATGAACCACCCCACCGCCGGCACTCGGATAGTTATCTTGGGCATAGCATTTTACCAAATCACCTCATTCTTTGGGGCACACGTGAGGAACACAAATGCGAACAAGCCTGAATGGTCCCCAGGACATATGCAACTGAAAACTCACACCCCAGAAGTGACTCGAACCCATACTCCCAGAAGCAACGCAACTGGTATGTACAAGACGCCTTAATCCACTTGACCATCACGACCGGACAAAATGAGGTGATAGCCGAGGCTATATGAACCACCCCACCGCCGGCACTCGGATAGTTATCTTGGGCATAGCATTTTACCAAATCACCTCATTCTTTGGGGCACACGTGAGGAACACAAATGCGAACAAGCCTGAATGGTCCCCAGGACATATGCAACTGAAAACTCACACCCCAGAAGTGACTCGAACCCATACTCCCAGAAGCAACGCAACTGGTATGTACAAGACGCCTTAATCCACTTGACCATCACGACCGGACAAAATGAGGTGATAGCCGAGGCTATATGAACCACCCCACCGCCGGCACTCGGATAGTTATCTTGGGCATAGCATTTTACCAAATCACCTCATTCTTTGGGGCACACGTGAGGAACACAAATGCGAACAAGCCTGAATGGTCCCCAGGACATATGCAACTGAAAACTCACACCCCAGAAGTGACTCGAACCCATACTCCCAGAAGCAACGCAACTGGTATGTACAAGACGCCTTAATCCACTTGACCATCACGACCGGACAAAATGAGGTGATAGCCGAGGCTATATGAACCACCCCACCGCCGGCACTCGGATAGTGGATTAAGGCGTCTTGTACATACCAGTTGCGTTGCTTCTGGGAGTATGGGTTCGAGTCACTTCTGGGGTGTGAGTTTTCAGTTGCATATGTCCTGGGGACCATTCAGGCTTGTTCGCATTTGTGTTCCTCACGTGTGCCCCAAAGAATGAGGTGATTTGGTAAAATGCTATGCCCAAGATAACTATCCGAGTGCCGGCGGTGGGGTGGTTCATATAGCCTCGGCTATCACCTCATTTTGTCCGGTCGTGATGGTCAAGTGGATTAAGGCGTCTTGTACATACCAGTTGCGTTGCTTCTGGGAGTATGGGTTCGAGTCACTTCTGGGGTGTGAGTTTTCAGTTGCATATGTCCTGGGGACCATTCAGGCTTGTTCGCATTTGTGTTCCTCACGTGTGCCCCAAAGAATGAGGTGATTTGGTAAAATGCTATGCCCAAGATAACTATCCGAGTGCCGGCGGTGGGGTGGTTCATATAGCCTCGGCTATCACCTCATTTTGTCCGGTCGTGATGGTCAAGTGGATTAAGGCGTCTTGTACATACCAGTTGCGTTGCTTCTGGGAGTATGGGTTCGAGTCACTTCTGGGGTGTGAGTTTTCAGTTGCATATGTCCTGGGGACCATTCAGGCTTGTTCGCATTTGTGTTCCTCACGTGTGCCCCAAAGAATGAGGTGATTTGGTAAAATGCTATGCCCAAGATAACTATCCGAGTGCCGGCGGTGGGGTGGTTCATATAGCCTCGGCTATCACCTCATTTTGTCCGGTCGTGATGGTCAAGTGGATTAAGGCGTCTTGTACATACCAGTTGCGTTGCTTCTGGGAGTATGGGTTCGAGTCACTTCTGGGGTGTGAGTTTTCAGTTGCATATGTCCTGGGGACCATTCAGGCTTGTTCGCATTTGTGTTCCTCACGTGTGCCCCAAAGAATGAGGTGATTTGGTAAAATGCTATGCCCAAGATAACTATCCGAGTGCCGGCGGTGGGGTCGTTCATATAGCCTCGGCTATCACCTCATTTTGTCCGGTCGTGATGGTCAAGTGGATTAAGGCGTCTTGTACATACCAGTTGCGTTGCTTCTGGGAGTATGGGTTCGAGTCACTTCTGGGGTGTGAGTTTTCAGTTGCATATGTCCTGGGGACCATTCAGGCTTGTTCGCATTTGTGTTCCTCACGTGTGCCCCAAAGAATGAGGTGATTTGGTAAAATGCTATGCCCAAGATAACTATCCGAGTGCCGGCGGTGGGGTGGTTCATATAGCCTCGGCTATCACCTCATTTTGTCCGGTCGTGATGGTCAAGTGGATTAAGGCGTCTTGTACATACCAGTTGCGTTGCGTCTGGGAGTATGGGTTCGAGTCACTTCTGGGGTGTGAGTTTTCAGTTGCATATGTCCTGGGGACCATTCAGGCTTGTTCGCATTTGTGTTCCTCACGTGTGCCCCAAAGAATGAGGTGATTTGGTAAAATGCTATGCCCAAGATAACTATCCGAGTGCCGGCGGTGGGGTGGTTCATATAGCCTCGGCTATCACCTCATTTTGTCCGGTCGTGATGGTCAAGTGGATTAAGGCGTCTTGTACATACCAGTTGCGTTGCTTCTGGGAGTATGGGTTCGAGTCACTTCTGGGGTGTGAGTTTTCAGTTGCATATGTCCTGGGGACCATTCAGGCTTGTTCGCATTTGTGTTCCTCACGTGTGCCCCAAAGAATGAGGTGATTTGGTAAAATGCTATGCCCAAGATAACTATCCGAGTGCCGGTGGTGGGGTGGTTCATATAGCCTCGGCTATCACCTCATTTTGTCCGGTCGTGATGGTCAAGTGGATTAAGGCGTCTTGTACATACCAGTTGCGTTGCTTCTGGGAGTATGGGTTCGAGTCACTTCTGGGGTGTGAGTTTTCAGTTGCATATGTCCTGGGGACCATTCAGGCTTGTTCGCATATATATATATATATATATATATATATATATATATATATATATATATATATATATATATGTATATATATATATATATGTATGACAATGTCAGACCACGGAGGAAAAATGAAACAGGAAATTTCCTTAAGTACTTTCGTATATTAAATACATCTTCAGAAGGACCTTCTGAAGATGTATTTAATATACGAAAGTACTTAAGGAAATTTCCTGTTTCATTTTTCCTCCGTGGTCTGACATTGTCACATTCTTAATCACGTGTTTATTTTCGTGATATACACACATATGTATATATATATATATATTGGTGTATACTGGCAGCAGGTTTTCTTTTAAACATGTCTCATTGAATATGACCGCATATTCTGTATTTACTATCTTCTGATTTAGGGCTTCTATCCCTCTAACTATTTTCTTAGCATCAGGGCTTAGCTGAAAGAGGAGTTCTCCAAAACTCATTTTCGTAATTTCAAGGTGAAGAAAAGACGTGAATTGCTATAGAATGTATTACACTTATTTATACAATTTGCACAATGCTTCGAACCTCCATGGTTCATTCTCAAATGAAAAGAATTTTCAGAACTGGTCGATTTTATACCCGCACTGGGTCAGGTGATAAGACAATACAGGTGAAAACATGGGGGGATACATAAGGGATAAATGGGGGTGAAACATAAGAACATAAGAATAGAGGTAACTGCGAAAGGCCTATTGGCCCATACGAGGCAGCTCCTATCTACGTACAAAGATTAATCAGGTGTAATTGGCCTGTTATGTTGAACAGTGTCTTCTGTGTTGGCATCGTTATGTTCTGGTCTTGTCCTTATTCTCATGGTGGGTAGAGTAAATAGTTCCGTGATTTGGGTGTTCATGGTAGGTTGTTCTATTCTTATGTGAATTGCTTCAAGAATTTGTAATCTTCTTGCATCTTGGGTTTTGCCTATTATACAGGTTTTTTCTTCATCCTTCGTTGGGGCAAGTGTACACGTGGGGGCAAGCCTACACACAAGAGTGGAACTGACCCCCATAAAACACACCACTAACCTAATGCCATAAATTAACCCAACAATAACATAACAATAACGACACAGAGGTTAATGAGCCATAACTTCACACAATAACCACCTTCACTAAGCCCTCAGACCAGCTATTCCTGGCAATAATAATTATTATTCTAAAAAAATAATAATAATCTGCAATTTCCTTGCAGTTGGTCAGTAAAGCATTAATGACATGATTGTTGGCTTTGTATTGTGCCACCGGGTTTAATTTTTCGGCGGCCATTAAGCAAATTTGGTGTTGAGGGACTTGGGGTGTGTAGCGGGTTGCAATTAGCAACAATCTGTCCTATTTCTGGCTGTGGTACTGGGTGGTGATGGCGGTCAATACCACACACTTGTACTGACTCCAGTACAGGTTCGTGTCGGTCAATACTAGTACAAGTTTACTATCCTGTATATCATCCTGATCACATGTAGACAGAATCTTGGTCTCTTTGTTCAGCATTAGTGATCTGCTCTCTGCAACATATTGACCCAACAAAAAATAACTCGACAATATTTTCAGTGTGAAGCATATATATAATACCAGTTTTTGTTCTCATATTTATATATCCATTTACCAAATATTCATCATGATCCGTAAGATTGTTAGTCATTATTTTGATTCCATTCATGTTAATATCATTGATTAAGTGTTGGTCTACTGAGTAGGTATGCGCGGTGACCAAGCCATTGTTAGTGTTAGTTATTATGGTGTTGAAGGAGCAGATGATTCTTCTGTGAGCTTATTGCTGTTGTGAAGTTCCGACCATGGTTGTATACTCTTGACCAGACTTGTGGGTGTGGTTGTGAAGTTCCGACCATGGTTGTATACTCTTGACCAGGCTTGTGGGTGTGGTTGTGAAGTTCCGACCATGGTTGTATACTCTTGACCAGGCTTGTGGGTGTGGTTGTGAAGTTCCGACCATGGTTGTATACTCTTGACCAGGCTTGTGGGTGTGGTTGTGAAGTTCCGACCATGGTTGTATACTCTTGACCAGGCTTGTGGGTGTGGTTGTGAAGTTCTTGCTATGATTGTATACTCTTGACCAGGCTTGTAGGTGTGGTTGTGAAGTTCTTGCTATGACTGTATACTCTTGACCAGGCTTGTGGGTGTGGTTGTGAAGTTCCAGCCATGGTTGTGTACTCTTGACCAGGCTTGTGGGTGTGGTGGTGAAGTTCCAGACATGGTTGTGAACTCTTGACCAGGCTTGTGGGTGTGGTTGTGAAGTTCTTGCTATGATTGTATACTCTTGACCAGGCTTGTGGGTGTGGTTGTGAAGTTCCAGCCATGGTTGTATACTCTTGACCAGGCTTGTGGGTGTGGTTGTGAAGTTCTTGCTATGATTGTATACTCTTGACCAGGCCTGTAGGTGTGGTTGTGAAGTTCTTGCTATGATTGAATACTCTTGACCAGGCTTGCGGGTGTGGTTGTGACGTTCTTGCTATGATTGTATACTCTTGACCAGGCTTGTGGGTGTGGTTGTGAAGTCCCAGCCATGGTTGTGTACTCTTGACCAGGCTTGTGGGTGTGGTGGTGAAGTTCCAGACATGGTTGTACACCCTTGACCAGGCTTGTGGTTGTGAAGGCCCAGCCATGGTTGTGTACTCTTGACCAGGCTTGTGGGTGTGGTGGTGAAGTCCCAGCCATGGTTGTGTACTCTTGACCAGGCTTGTGGGTGTGGTGGTGAAGTCCCAGCCATGGTTGTGTACTCTTGACCAGGCTTGTGGGCGTGGTGGTGAAGTCCCAGCCATGGTTGTGTACTCTTGACCAGGCTTGTGGGTGTGGTTGTGAAGTCCCAGCCATGGTTGTACACCCTTGACCAGGCTTGTGGGTGTGGTGGTGAAGTCCCAGCCATGGTTGTATACTCTTGACCATGCTTGTGGGTGTGGTGGTGAAGTCCCAGCCATGGTTGTGTACTCTTGACCAGGCTTGTGGGTGTGGTGGTGAAGTCCCAGCCATGGTTGTGTACTCTTGACCAGGCTTGTGGGTGTGGTTGTGAAGTTCCAGACATGGTTGTACACCTTTGACCAGGCTTGAGGATGTGGATGTGAAGTTCTGGTCATGGATGTACACTCTTGACCAGGGGCCAGATTCACATATCAGTTACGCAAGTACTTACGAACGTGTACATCTTTCCTCAATCTCTGACGGCTTTGGTTACATTTATTAAACAGTTTACAAGCATGAAAACTTGCCAATCAACTGTTGTTATTGTTATAAACAGCCTCCTGGTTCTTCGGTGCTCATTAACTATTTAATAATTGTAAACAAAGCCGCCAAAGATTGAGAAAAGATGAAGAGGTTCGTAAGTGCTTGCGTAACTGCTTCGTGAGTCAGGCCCCAAGGCTTGTGGGTGAGGTTTTGTGTTATGAAACAATTAAATTATTCTCCATTACCCTTCCGTAAGCACACACTTGCTCTGAGCGTTGTAGTTATTTTTAAATCAGTTTGAGAGGTATTGATAGAGATAAAGACTATCTTCAGTACAAGCTATAAAGACCTCTCTACACTAGTAAGCTGTAGACTTATCAACAGTGGTAAGCTGAAACCCTCATGACAATGCACAGATGAAGGGCTTTCTTCTAGTGTAAACTAAGCACCTTTCTCGTATTTCAAGTAAAAGACTTATTTACATAAATGTCCTAAATATACATAACAGAGGACACAGACTGGATAGGGTACCTCCAGTCTACTGCAATGTCTGGCTATCACTTGCAGAAGGATTGAAACGCTTGACTCCCAATTTGTATTCACTTTTGGGTAGGAAAGTCCACCAAGGACGAAAAATCTGTGACTGATTTCTCACGGAACATATTTCTTAATCCCGAATTAATCTTCAGCTCCAGAAATTGATAAGACAATCATGCCAAAATTTCCAATTGACGATTTGAATAGATTTCGCACTAAATCCAACTCCTCAACACTGAGTTCAGAAAAATATCGGTTGAATTCATTTTCCAGTGCTGCGAAATGCTGAGTTTTTTTTTTGGGGGGGGGGGGGGGGGAGCAAATACTTGAAGCGCTTGGTCCTCACCAACAACAAGAACTGATGACAATTTCTCAAACTTTGCAAAGTTTTTAATCCGAACCTTTCTCTTCCAATTTTCCAGCTTACTTGTGAAAGCTTTTAGGGGAACAATAAATTGTATTGGTGTTACGGCCCTATTGGGTCGCAACTGGGTTCTTTCTCTGATGTTAGTAGAGTAAGGGTATCCGGCCCCAAGTTAGTAGTGGCTTTCAAGGGATGTGATCCATAACGCAAGTAAATTAAAGGGGAAGGGATACAAATTAAATAAACTTAATATATAATTACCATCACCATAAATAGATATATGAAAGGTCTCACGGGGGGGGGGGGGGTATAAACACTATAATATACAATCTGGTCTTCCTCTGAAGACGCGGAGTGTTCCACGGTGCTCAACGATGCTTAGCTTTTGGTCCTCTTGTGGCCTCACGATGAATCCTTCGATTCTCTTGATTCTACCCTGGCCACAGGCCAGCCAAATCACAGTGCCACTGCGGGCACCGTCGTGGAGGCCTTCAACCACAATTCCAGCCTGTAGCTGGCAGGTTCCAATCAGTTCCGCAGGTTAGGCCACTCCACGACCGATACTAGGGTTGCGAGCCCTTGGCAGGAGCCTCGTGTGATTCCACAGATCACTCTCCTCACCATAACACCCCAGTGGCTAGTCTTCTCCTCCAGTCAGCCCCGGGTACGACAATCCTCAACTGCCATGTCACAGGCAGGCTAACACAACAGTGTTCATCCGGGGAAGGGTGACTCACAACTTCTGCAGCTAACACTTGGAGATTCTACGGCTGCCTTGGGTAGACTGATCCAACTTTCATTACAGCAGTCCCAGGTCGACTCTGTAATCAGACACGTCATCAGTACAAGTTACACTCTAGTGCACCTCACTTACAGGCTTAGACACAAACGCCCACCTATCCACTCCATAGATGGCGTTGCTGTCTAAGCGTCACCTCACCAGAGGTCAGCAGTGGCTGTGTTATGAGCTGATCAGGACGGGAAACCAGCCCTTGTGGCCAGTATATCCTGTCCTCACTAGATGGCGTCGTCCATTTGGAGAGGGTTTCGGGAGCTGACCCACAGATGGCGCGGTCGTCACTGCTCCGTGCTCGGACGCTGGGCTCGGGTCCGTAACAATTGGTTTGTATTCCAACCTTGAATTTGATGACTCAGTTTATTCAGCTGCTAAATAGGCAAGACACGGGATCCACTCATCATCCAACCAGACAAACAAATTATTGGCTGAAATTCAATCAGCTTGAGCCGCATAAAATATTTTGAGCTCATCTCTTAGCTTTACTACTCACTCGGATACATTTTCACTGGGCAGCCAGCGAGCATCTTTGTTGAAAAGAATGAGATGATGGCCCTGAATCCATGTCAATGCGTAATTGCTTGAAGCGTCACGAGTTGAGAGTTCCTCCTTTGACAAAATTCACAGTTTGAAATGTTTGATCCACAACTTTTCCAAGTGGCGCTGGAAATGTTTTTGAGGCCAGCAGTGCCTGACGTTGGAGCATAGAGTGAATGCCTCTCACTTTTGGTGTTCGTTTGTTTACACTATACTTGATATACAGATTTTGTCCCCAGACAGCTGGTGCTCCTCCTGTACAGCCTCCACACATATATTACCACGGTGAAGAGTTTTCCATTCAGATGAAACGTTTCCCAAAATGTCTGAGGCCTTGGTAGTTGTTTCGTAACAACAGGAGAGAACCTTCTTTAAAATGAACCTGAGTAAAATCTTGCAAATACCAGCATCTTGCAACACGATGCAACATCAACTGATTCATCAAATTGAATTAAAAATAAGCTAAATTCTGCATACTTTATTTCCTGCACAAATCAATCCATGAATTCCACGGCATGTCGCTGAATGTCCTTTGAACAATACTGTTTGATAGTGACAATTTTGCAAGTATTTCTAAAGCCATTTCTCCACCATTTCTGCCATTTTGAGAGCGGAAGATCTGTTTCCGGAACATTAATGAGGTTTTCTGCTTTAGTTTCACCAGAGTTACGAGTGCAGCCGCCTCAGTAACCGCGGGAAATGTTCGTGTTGAGGCATCTTATTGAGACCATTACTGAGACCTTCATAAAAGCTTTTGTTCTCAAATTATATCACTGCTCTATTGCAACCATATCACTGCTCTATTTTAACGTTATCACTGCTCCAAACCATATCACTACTTCATTCTTACTATATCACTACTCTAACCATGTCACTAATCTCAACTGTATAAACAAAATATGACAACACTTACAAATAACCGGCAGAGAGAAGATGGATGCAAATAAATAAGTTTATTTCTTAAAAATGAATTCGGGTGGAAATAAAGTGTAGCTGCCTCGTACGGGGCATTCTACCGTTGCCTCTATGACGCTATAACGCAGACTTTACCAGCTGAGCAAGACCCGAGCATCCGGCCCCACCTGGTGAGCACATCCGGCCTCCCAACCAAAGAGCTGTAACCAGGCAACACTGCTCTTAGTCCCCTGCCAACCGCAACATATTTCCCACCAAAAGTCGGTATAAACACACCGGCCAACGGGCGGGTACCAGCGCGCTCCTCAGGCCATCGCTAGCGGCTAAGGTGGTGTGAGAGTCCTTCGTGGCGCTTGTAAGTGCTTCGTGATCACCTCGGCAGGACGTACCCATGCCTCACGCCGCCACTCTCAGCCAGGCCAGACGTTCCCATGCCTCACGCCGCCACTCTCAGCCAGGCCAGACGTACCCATGCCTCACGCCGCCACTCTCAGCCAGGCCAGGCGTACCCATGCCTCACGCCGCCACTCTCAGCCAGGCCAGGGGTACCCATACCTCACGCCGCCACTCTCAGCCAGGCCAGACGTACCCATGCCTCACGCCGCCACTCTCAGCCAGGCCAGGCGTACCCATGCCTCACGCCGCCACTCTCAGCCAGGCCAGACGTACCCATGCCTCACGCCGCCACTCTCAGCCAGGCCAGGGGTACCCATACATCACGCCGCCACTCTAAGCCAGGCCAGACGTGCCCATGCCTCACGCCGCCACTCTCAGCCAGGCCAGACATACCCATGCCTCACGCCGCCACTCTCAGCCAGGCCAGGCGTACCCATGCCTCACGCCGCCACTCTCAGCCAGGCCAGACGTACCCATGCCTCACGCCGCCACTCTCAGCCAGGCCAGGCGTACCCATGCCTCACGCCGCCACTCTCAGCCAGGCCAGGGGTACCCATGCCTCACGCCGCCACTCTCAGCCAGGCCAGACGTACCCATGCCTCACGCCGTCACTCTCAGCCAGGCCAGACATGCCCATGCCTCACGCCGCCACTCTCAGCCAGGCCAGACGTACCCATGCCTCACGCCGCCACTCTCAGCCAGGCCAGGCGTACCCATGCCTCACGCCGCCACTCTCAGCCAGGCCAGGGGTACCCATGCCTCACGCCGCCACTCTCAGCCAGGCCAGACGTACCCATGCCTCACGCCGTCACTCTCAGCCAGGCCAGACATGCCCATGCCTCACGCCGCCACTCTCAGCCAGGCCAGACGTACCCATGCCTCACGCCGCCACTCTCAGCCAGGCCAGGCGTACCCATGCCTCACGCCGCCACTCTCAGCCAGGCCAGGGGTACCCATACCTCACGCCGCCACTCTCAGCCAGGCCAGGCGTACCCATGCCTCACGCCGCCACTCTCAGCCAGGCCAGACGTACCCATGCCTCACGCCACCACTCTCAGCCAGGCCAGACGTACCCATGCCTCACGCCGCCACTCTCAGCCAGGCCAGACGTACCCATGCCTCACGCCGCCACTCTCAGCCAGGCCAGACGTACCCATGCCTCACGCCGCCACTCTCAGCCAGGCCAGACGTACCCATGCTTCACGCCGCCACTCTCAGCCAGGCCAGGCGTACCCATGCCTCACGCCGCCACTCTCAGCCAGGCCAGGGGTACCCATACCTCACGCCGCCACTCTCAGCCAGGCCAGACGTACCCATGCCTCACGCCGCCACTCTCAGCCAGGCCAGGCGTACCCATGCCTCACGCCGCCACTCTCAGCCAGGCCAGGGGTACCCATACCTCACGCCGCCACTCTCAGCCAGGCCAGGCGTACCCATGCCTCACGCCGCCACTCTCAGCCAGGCCAGACGTACCCATGCCTCACGCCGCCACTCTCAGCCAGGCCAGACGTACCCATGCCTCACGCCGCCACTCTCAGCCAGGCCAGACGTACCCATGCTTCACGCCGCCACTCTCAGCCAGGCCAGGCGTACCCATGCCTCACGCCGCCACTCTCAGCCAGGCCAGACGTACCCATGCCTCACGCCGCCACTCTCAGCCAGGCCAGACGTACCCATGCCTCACGCCGCCACTCTCAGCCAGGCCAGACATGCCCATGCCTCACGCCGCCACTCTCAGCCAGGCCAGACGTACCCATGCCTCACGCCGCCACTCTCAGCCAGGCCAGACGTACCCATGCCTCACGCCGCCACTCTCAGCCAGGCCAGACGTACCCATGCCTCACGCCGCCACTCTCAGCCAGGCCAGACGTACCCATGCCTCACGCCGCCACTCTCAGCCAGGCCAGACATGCCCATGCCTCACGCCGCCACTCTCAGCCAGGCCAGACGTACCCATGCCTCACGCCGCCACTCTCAGCCAGGCCAGACGTACCCATGCCTCACGCCGCCACTCTCAGCCAGGCCAGACGTACCCATGCCTCACGCCGCCACTCTCAGCCAGGCCAGACGTACCCATGCCTCACGCCGCCACTCTCAGCCAGGCCAGACGTACCCATGCCTCACGCCGCCACTCTCAGCCAGGCCAGACGTACCCATGCCTCACTCCACCACTCTCAGCCAGGCCAGGAAGGCACCGGCCTCTCAGTCTCACACTGTTCAGCCTGGTCGCTTCATCTGGTGAGATTTTAGAAGCGAAAATGTCAAGATTTTCGAAGGAAAATTCATGTCTGTTGTGTCTTCTTCCCAGAGTCTGATCAAGATCAATATTTACGTTTTATTGTATTGGACTATGTCTATTTATATCTATAAAATAGAATATGTGTTTGCCTGTTGTTTGTATCTGTCTGTCTGTCTGTCCAGAGTAGTAGGAGGACAGATACTTGGGGCTAGCCTGACACAAGTTTTAAAGATAATACAGGGAGGGTATGTAACTGTTACATGCCTGTTGGGGGTCGGCCCTAGTGGCCCCAGTGGAAAATCGGACTCTATGGCGACCCCCTGCTGTTTTCATTGTTTAAAATAAGGTATGAATTTTTCGTACTGTTAGTTAGCAGTTTTGTCTCAGAGAGAGAGAGAGAGAGAGAGAGAGAGAGAGAGAGAGAGAGAGAGAGAGAGAGAGAGAGAGAGAGAGAGAGAGAGAGAGAGAGAGAGAGAGAGAGAGAGAGAGAGAGAGAGAGAGAGAGAGAGAGAGAGAGAGAGAGAGAGAGAGAGAGAGAGAGAGAGAGAGAGAGAGAGAGAGAGAGAGAGAGAGAGAGAGAGAGAGAGAGAGAGAGAGAGAAGGAGAGCGAGGCGGTAGAGGTGGGAGAGAGACCCAGGGGCAGACGGATACATAGAGCAACATACCCGCGGTTACATAGAGCAACATACCCAAGGGTACATAGAGCAACATACCCAAGGGTACATAGAGCAACATACCCGGGGGGGGGATATCTATCATGAGATGATTTCGGGGCTTAGCGTCCCCGCGGCCCGGTCCTAGACCAGGCCTCCTTTTTGTTACTCCCTCCCCCCGCCCTCCAGGAAGCACCTGTCTAACTCCCAGGTACCTATTTACTGCTCGTAACAGGGGCATCAGGGTGAAAGAAACAGACTATAGTGTAATTATTTATGAGGCTACACGACAGATGGAGCTCCTGCCTTGCTTGGCGGTCAATCGGAAGTTAAAACAAGAATTCTAACTATTAAAATTGAAAATCATTCGCTCTGCATGATACATAGACAAGCTTTAGCTTGTAAGACACTACCTACTGCACTAAAGTAAGAGACTGATACTACAGTAAAGATGGTCAACTTCGCACTGGCAAGCGTTCTCAGTACAAGGCGGATGAGACTTCTGATCTCAGTTTTAGATTCTGATCACCGAACATTCTTGCAGCACCCAGAGGTTCCGGTTATCCCTTAGAAACGATCGCGGAAGAGTTTTTCAACTACAAGACGAGCGAGATGATAGGGTTCTTTAACCGGAGTGCCAAGATGCAGCATACAGAGTTGAGTGACCCAAGGATGGTTACTCATTTTTGTCTATATTGGTGAAGTATTTTCTCATCTAAATATTCGCAAGAAGTCCTTTCCAAGGGGCTGATGTTGCTGTCACTGACTTTGTTGATGAGCTGAAAAGTTTTCTGATGAAACTAGATCTGTGACACAGAGTTGAGGAAAGGAAACTTTGGCATGTTTGAGATACTTGACACCCTTCACAACAGACACTTCACAACAGATCCTTCACAACAGACACTTCACAACAGATCCTTCACAACAGACACTTCACAACAGATCCTTCACAACAGAGACTTCACAACAGATCCTTCACAACAGACACTTCACAACAGATCCTTCACAACAGACACTTCACAACAGATCCTTCACAACAGACACTTCACAACAGATCCTTCACAACAGACACTTCACAAGAGATCCTTGACAACAGATCCTTGACAACAGATCCTTCACAACAGATCCTTCACAACAGACACTTCACAAGAGATCCTTGACAACAGATCCTTGACAACAGATCCTTGACAACAGATCCTTGACAACAGATCCTTGACAACAGATCCTTCACAACAGATCCTTCACAACAGATCCTTCACAACAGACCCTTCACAACAGACCCACAGAGTAAGACCATCTACATCCAGTTCGTCTAACAACCAAATCATCTCATTAATTCCCCTTGCAGTTAAGGCCTTTGTAATTTGTTGAAACAAGTTATGAGATTGCTAAAAAAAATTACTTCGGTTTTACTGTAGCTTATGTTTAAAATATTGTATATAGATAATTAATTACGTAGTTTTGGTACATATGAGAGCTGAACCCTGGAAAGAACACACAAATATTGTAAAACTTTCTGTTCAGATGTTACTTTGGTGTGTTGAAATATCAACAAATAATTGAATAACAAATGAAGAACTGCATGATGACCAAACTACATATCAGAACATGATGGAACGAAGACGTTTCGGCTCATCCTGGCTTAAATGACTCTATAATGGGCCAGGACGGACCGAAACGATAATTTATTACGTTTCTGAACAGTGGTTTGATAGGGGAGCCGGTCGGCCGAGCGGACAGCACGCTGGGATTTTGATCCTGTGGTCGTGGGTTCGATCCCAGGCGCCGGCGAGAAACAATGGGCAGAGTTTCTTTTACCCTATGCCCCTGTTACCTAGCAGTAAAAAAAAGGTACCTGGGTGTTAGTCAGCTGTCACGGGCTGCTTCCTGGGGGTGGAGGCCTGGTCGAAGACCGGGCCGCGGGGACACTATAAAAAGCCCGAAATCATCTCAAGATGACCTCAAGATAACGATACCTGCAGCCGCGTTATTGTGACTCATCGTCTGCAATAGCAGTAATACCCTTGATATTAGTGTTTCCTCAAAATCTCATTCCTGCTATCCTGCTCACTCACCTCATTCTTGCTCAAGCTCCTCATTCCTGCTCAAGCTCCTCATTCCTGCTCAAGCTCCTCATTCTTGCTCAAGCTCCTCATTCCTGCTCAAGCTCCTCATTCCTGCTCAAGCTCCTCATTCTTGCTCAAGCTCCTCATTCCTGCTCAAGCTCCTCATTCCTGCTCAAGCTCCTCATTCTTGCTCAAGCTCCTCATTCCTGCTCAAGCTGCTCATTCCTGCTCAAGCTCCTCATTCTTGCTCAAGCTCCTCATTCCTGCTCAAGCTCCTCATTCGTGCTCAAGCTCCTCATTCTTGCTCAAGCTCCTCATTCCTGCTCAAGCTCCCCATTGGTGCTGTCACTAGCGGTATAGGTAAACAGCGAGTGTATCCAGCTGTGTCTTGCAGTGTAGACCCAACCACTGCAAGGTGCAAGGCAGTGGAGCGCGGCCCGGCCAGGTTGCACACGGAGAATCCCTCACAAGACTCCTGGATTATCTTTCAGGAGAAAACAGACGGTTTTTAGTATCGTAAGATCTTTTCTTGTCTGTGTGTCTCTCTATCTCCACTCCTCCTCCGCCCTTCCTGAAATTCTATATATTTCTTCCTTTCACAGTTTCTCATTTTATTATCCCTCATTTTTATTTTTTAACAACCTGTTTCCCGTTTTCTATTTATTGTGTATTTATGTATATTTTTTCTGTAATTGTTCTTATTATATTTATACTTTTGAAGCTTTAGCTCCGTCGTGTCCACCTTGTGGTGTTGTTTCTGGTGGTCGACGACGGCGGCTTGTGTGGGTGGTGGACAGTCGTGCCCCACACACCTGTCGCTACACACCTGTCACTACACACCTGTCGCTACACACCTGTCACTACACACCTGTCACTACACACCTGTCACTACACACCTGTCACTACACACCTGTCGCTAAACACCTGTCACTACACACCTGTCACTACACACCTGTCACTACACACCTGTCACTACTCACCTGTCGCTACACACCTGTCACTACACACCTGTCACTACACACCTGTCGCTACACACCTGTCACTACACACCTGTCACTACTCACCTGTCGCTACACACCTGTCACTACTCACCTGTCGCTACACACCTGTTACATCTGAAGCAACTGTAAGTACCTCTAACAGGCTATTGATTATCTCCACTATCAACACTCTACAGGACCAGAGGTCCTATAGTTACCAACACTCTACAGGACCAGTGGCCCTATAGTTACCAACACTCTACAGGACCAGTGGCCCTATAGTTACCAACACTCTACAGGACCTGTGGCCCTATAGTTACCAACACTCTACAGGACCAGTGGCCCTATAGTTACCAACACTCTACAGGACCAGAGGCCCTATAGTTACCAACACTCTACAGGACCAGTGGCCCTATAGTTACCAACACTCTACAGGACCAGTGGCCCTATAGTTACCAACACTCTACAGGACCAGTGGCCCTATAGTTACCAACACTCTACAGGACCAGAGGCCCTATAGTTACCAACACTCTACAGGACCAGTGGCCCTATAGTTACCAACACTCTACAGGACCAGAGGCCCTATAGTTACCAACACTCTACAGGACCTGAGGCCCTATAGTTACCAACACTCTACAGGACCAGAGGCCCTATAGTTACCAACACTCTACAGGACCAGTGGCCCTATAGTTACCAACACTCTACAGGACCAGAGGCCCTATAGTTACCAACACTCTACAGGACCAGTGGCCCTATAGTTACCAACACTCTACAGGACCAGAGGCCCTATAGTTACCAACACTCTACAGGACCAGTGGCCCTATTGTTACCAACACTCTACAGGACCAGTGGCCCTATAGTTACCAACACTCTACAGGACCAGTGGCCCTATTGTTACCAACACTCTACAGGACCAGTCGCCCTATAGTTCCCAACACTCTACAGGACCAGTGGCCCTATAGTTACCAACACTCTACAGGACCAGTCGCCCTATAGTTACCAACACTCTACAGGACCTGAGGCCCTATAGTTACCAACACTCTACAGGACCAGAGGCCCTATAGTTACCAACACTCTACAGGACCTGAGGCCCTATAGTTACCAACACTCTACAGGACCAGAGGCCCTATAGTTACCAACACTCTACAGGACCAGTCGCCCTATAGTTACCAACACTCTACAGGACCTGAGGCCCTATAGTTACCAACACTCTACAGGACCTGAGGCCCTATAGTTACCAACACTCTACAGGACCAGTCGCCCTATAGTTACCAACACTCTACAGGACCAGTGGCCCTATAGTTACCAACACTCTACAGGACCAGTGGCCCTATAGTTACCAACACTCTACAGGACCAGAGGTCCTATAGTTACCAACACTCTACAGGACCAGTCGCCCAAATAGTTACCAACACTCTACAGGACCAGAGGCCCTATAGTTACCAACACTCTACAGGACCAGAGGCCCTATAGTTACCAACACTCTACAGGACCAGAGGCCCTATAGTTACCAACACTCTACAGGACCAGTGGCCCTATAGTTACCAACACTCTACAGGACCAGTGGCCCTATAGTTACCAACACTCTACAGGACCAGAGGCCCTATAGTTACCAACACAAACAACAGGACTAATGATATTTAACCCAAAGATAACAAAGAAGGATAACTTCTACAGTCAAGGATGATTCTACTGAATATTAAACCATCATAAACTGTAATCATAATATGCATTTATAGATTATAGAGAAATTCTTTATAAGTTATATAGGAATAAATCATTATTGATTACAAACAAAATTGAAAATATCAGGGAAAAACATCTTAAACCTTCATATTTATTAAATTATTCGTAGTTCAAAATTTAGACAATACTTTAAGCAAGTTTTTAAACGTAATTTCTCTAATCTGACAAGAACGTCAGAATAAAAGGCATTTTCAATCTCAATTTAAGTTAATTTTATCTGAGTCACATGTATAAATTAAAGCAGAAACAAGTCATTGAACATTCTTTCAAAAACTAGAAAACAAAAAGACGTTTCCTTTTATTTTTTACTCGCAAATGATAAAACTTTTTTCCTGCTTAGTGTCATATATATAACTGGGAAGTTCAAACTATATTGTCCTCAAGAGAGCGGAAATATCCTACACAAGGCGGGGTTCCCGGACGTTATAACTGGATACAACGAACTCCTAAGACCGGAGCTCGTTAATGCTTAAAAGTTGTGCGATGCCGTGAGTAAGGGAGAGGAATAGACTCTCCTGCACGGTCAGCTTCACTTAACCACGGGCTCACCATAGTCCGTGCTACTTGGAAATTTTTGTTCCGGGTAGCGAACCTTAAACAACAACAACAGTTAGCTTCACGGTTCTATAATGCCAGCAACGATACACGGTTTTATAATGCCATCAACGATACATGGTTCTATAATGCCAGCAACGATACACGGTTCTATAATGCCATCAACGATACATGGTTCTATAATGCCAGCAACGATACACGGTTCTATAATGCCAGCAACGATACACGGTTCTATAATGCCAGCAACGATACACGGTTCTATAATGCCAGCAACGATACACGGTTCTGTAATGCCAGCAACGATACACGGTTCTGTAATGCCAGCAACGATACACGGTTCTGTAATGCCAGCAACGATACACGGTTCTATAATGCCAGCAACGATACACGGTTTTATAATGCCATCAACGATACATGGTTCTATAATGCCATCAACGATACATGGTTCTATAATGCCAGCAACGATACACGGTTCTATAATGCCAGCAACGATACACGGTTCTATAATGCCAGCAACGATACACGGTTCTGTAATGCCAGCAACGATACACGGTTCTGTAATGCCAGCAACGATACACGGTTCTGTAATGCCAGCAACGATACACGGTTCTATAATGCCAGCAACGATACACGGTTTTATAATGCCAGCAACGATACATGGTTCTATAATGCCATCAACGATACATGGTTCTATAATGCCAGCAACGATACATGGTTCTATAATGCCAGCAACGATACACGGTTCTATAATGCCAGCAACGATACAGGGTTCTATAATGCCAGCAACGGTAAACTGTTCTATAATGCCAGCAACGATACACGGTTCTATAATGCCAGCAACGATACTCGGTTCTATAATGCCATCAACGATACACGGTTCTATAATGCCAGCAACGGTACACGGTTCTATAATGCCAGCAACGATACACGGTTCTGTAATGCCAGCAACGATACACGGTATTACAATGCCAGCAACGATACACGGTTCTATAATGCCAGCAACGGTACACGGTTCTATAATGCCAGCAACGATACACGGTTCTATAATGCCATCAACGATACACGGTTCTATAATGCCAGCAACGGTACACGGTTCTATAATGTCAGCAACGGTACACGGTTCTATAATGCCAGCAACGATACACGGTTCTGTAATGCCAGCAACGATACACGGTATTACAATGCCAGCAACGATACACGGTTCTATAATGCCAGCAACGGTACACGGTTCTATAATGCCAGCAACGGTACACGGTTCTATAATGCCAGCAACGGTACACGGTTCTATAATGCCAGCAACGGTACACGGTTCTATAATGCCAGCAACGATACACGGTTCTATAATGCCAGCAACGGTATACGGTTCTATAATGCCAGCAACGGTACACGGTTCTATAATGCCAGCAACGGTACACGGTTCTATAATGCCAGCAACGGTACACGGTTCTATAATGCCAGCAACGATACACGGTTCTATAATGCCAGCAACGGTACACGGTTCTATAATGCCAGCAACGATACACGGTTCTATAATGCCAGCAACGATACACGGTTCTATAATGCCAGCAACGGTACACGGTTCTATAATGCCAGCAACGATACACGGTTCTATAATGCCAGCAACGATACACAACATCAGTTATCTTTGTGAAAATAAATTCTACACAAATTGTAATTCTATGATATCTCTGTTACCATAATCCCGTTTAGGAGAAAAGTTAATTATTCACTAATTAAAATTTAATCATTGAATCGAGTTAGACCAAAATTATCACAACCAGATGTTGTACTAAAAGTACCACAACCAGATGTTGTACTAAAAGTATCACAACCAGATGTTGTACTAAAAGTATCACAACCAGATGTTGTACTAAAAGTATCACAACCAGATGTTGTACTAAAAGTATCACAACCAGATGTTGTACTAAAAGTATCACAACCAGATGTTGTACTAAAAGTATCACAACCAGATGTTGTACTAAAAGTATCACAACCAGATGTTGTACTAAAAGTACCACAACCAGATGTTGTACTAAAAGTATCACAACCAGATGTTGTGCTAAAAGTACCACAACCAGATGTTGTACTAAAAGTATCACAACCAGATGTTGTACTAAAAGTATCACAACCAGATGTTGTACTAAAAGTATCACAACCAGATGTTGTACTAAAAGTATCACAACCAGATGTTGTACTAAAAGTATCACAACCAGATGTTGTACTAAAAGTATCACAACCAGATGTTGTACTAAAAGTATCACAACCAGATGTTGTACTAAGTCTGGGTAAAGAGAGTGGGAGGCCAGCATACAGGTGAGGAGAATACCAGGTGAGAGAGTTCCTGGACCCGGATACAATGGGGACGAGAACTGAGAGGAGTACCCACCCAGGACATGATGGACCTAGTAACGGACAAACTCAAAAGAAGCTGCAGAAAGATTTATACCACCACTAAGGGTTCAGGGAAGCACGACGAGCTCTCTCGACGCAAAAAGAAGAAAGAAATGGGCATGGTGGAAATATAGATAACACAGAAATGAAAGAAATCACAATGTTTACAAGAGACCAGAAATGAGTACACAGCAACTAGCAGAGTGGCAGAAAAGGAGTATGAGAATGGTCTTGCACATTAGGCTACGTCTGAGCCACTGAACAGTTCAATATGAAAACACCATATTGAACAACATAACTGAATTTTCAGTGTTTCAGAAGAGGAATACTGAACTCCTCAAAGTTTCTCCATGTGTTCCACTCCCACATTTATTCAATATCAATGTCCACATGACATTCTCTCAACTTAAACAATAAAATACAATATTTTATATATTTACTGACAAGTAAATTTTATATTTGCTGAAAAGTTTATATAAGAACTGACAACATTTTTGTACAACCTCTTGTTCTAGGCACAGTGCAATTACTTCTCGTTAGACAGTTTTATGTTATTTTTTTTTATATTTCCTTCCTCCAAAATTTTACTTACTAATTTCCTTTGTTTCAACATTTAAACATTATTTTTCCAGATTCAAGTTCCTAGGTATTCAGAAGTATTACATTAATATCATTGAGCCAATATAACATTTACCTTTCCACAATTGTTCTTCAACACACACACACAATAATCGACGATGATGTTAGAAGACTGACGTGTAGTTGATTGTAGTTCCAACGACCATCAACAGTTGACTGTAGAAAATCCTGGTCCTCTTGTACTTCATTCCAGATTCCGCTGAAGGACAACAGACTGTCCGAGAACTGAGTGTTGAGTGACAGTCCGTGACTGGCTGCCGCTTGTCGTGTGAACCTCGCTAAAAGGACGCGATTCATTACTCATCTCGTAACCCCCAAGACAGTCTTGATAGAAGAGACTGAAACAGCAGCTGAACCACGGTAGTGCAGGACTTAAACGCACAACTGTGTCTGGTGACGGAAGTATCTTCAGAGGTGTGTTAAGGTGGGTGGCGTGTTGACAGAACAAGTGGCTCCTAATCTTCAGTCACCATGGCTCACTTCATCTCAGGCGTTTCTTGAAGACACCAGACTACTAGACCGTAAACACCACTCGTGTATACCCTCGTACAGTTAACGTTGGGCCGAGTGAGGCCCTTTGGCCCCCCTTCTATGGCGAGTCAACTGTACTTTGTAGGGAGCCCGTGTCGTTCATCCGGTGTCTGCCTCGTTCCGCTTGCGTTACAATAGACGACGAAACCATGGTTCCAGAGATGAGAATAATTAGTACTGCTACATGCTGGCTCCATCTCTGATCTCTCTACATTTACTTCCGGTCTGCTTGCAACAAAGCAGACCGGAAGTAGCAGACTACTCTGCTCAGAAGAGCAGAGAAAATTCTTCCAATTTTAGGAAGAATTTCAGTTAGAATATATTTTAGTTTCGGTAGTGTTCATATAACAAATTTTCGTAAAATAAATGATAGATTGAATAAAGTCTATTGTGTAGTGAATTTCCCACCAATTTATATTTTTCTTGTGTATTTTTTTATGAGTAAACTCCGGTGAACTTTACAAGCATCCCCCCGCTGCCACCATTGTAACGGGGGCCAGCCTTTAACCTTACTTAAACTGGTTAAATACTGGTCGTTATTATTAAAAGTTCTTAATGTAACCTTCAGCCAACAACCTTCGTGACCTTGGCGTTGGATCGCGAGATATCACGACACGAGGACACGAGGACACGAGGACTGGGACGGAGAACGCCGCCACCAACTGACTTCATAAAACCCACTGAATAATTCCCCCAGTTTACGGTGAAACAGGAAACCGTCAATTAGGCACAATCCCCGAAAGTGGCTCCCCCAATTATCCGAAAGGAGGGATGAGATTATTTTAAATTTGTGGAATTAACTATATTACAAAAGGGATTATACTATTTCAAATAGTTTAAGTGATGCTTGTTAAGTTCACTGGAGTTTAATCAGGCAAAAAAAAAAGAACACAAGGAAAATATAAATGGGTGAGGGAAATTCACTACACAATAGACTTCATTAAATTATTCATTTATTTTACGAAACGTTGTTATATGAACACTCCCGAAACTGAAATATATTCTAACTTAAATTCTTCCTAAAATAGAGACAATGGTATGGACTACAAAATAATGTGGCTTCTACAACTGTCCTCAAAACAAACAGACAGATCTTTTTACCTTAAATAACACAAGCTCGGCGAGGTGGACTGCCTGCTTTAGGGGAAGGTCTTGACCCGCCGATTTTCACAGCCACACTAACTTACTCTCTGACCTCCAAGCTGTGAAGCTCAACTTGGATTACTCCGCCAGCCTACTGGCTGCCAGACTAGTAAGCAAAGTTAATTGGAAAAGCTAATCTTATTTTCTGGCCAACCCAGGTGATTGAATTCCTATTGAAACTGATGGTAATTATAGAGGTTCTTGAGCACGGCTATTTTCAATTACAATATTGAATAGCGACCTGAATTTATAATTTATGAATTACCAACAGGGAAGATTGTGGTCTTCGTGGCCGCCTGACCTTGACCCAAGGTGAGTCAAGGAGCCAGCCGAACCAGGTCGAACTAGTCCACTATTCTAAATGACTTCAACTGTCTCTTTGACAACATACGAGACACGGGATTTTCTAGATGAGAACTCTAAATTCATGTTAAACTAACATAAGTACTCAAACAAGAATGGTTATTAATACCGATACTTTAATAACTGAATTCTTCTAAATTGATATATTATGCTGACAAGAGACATGTGACAATATTGACTAATACCGGCTAATCTCTTGGGACAACCTCTTGTGACAACACAACGCCTCTTTCCAAGCGATTAACAGTACACAAACAACAGGGGCTCCATCAAGGGACATATAATCTCTTCTCACAACCAGATCATCATCAGAGAAATCTTGAAAAACAACACAGAAATCATCGAAAGATACAGTGATAGCAGGCGGCTCGACATCAACAAGGCACTACACATCAAAAAGTCAGAGGCATACTCTAAGACTGGCCTTACGTAGGCAGTGTAAAGCGCCCTAAATGCCTCCTTACTTAGGTTTCTGAATGATGTTCTAACTTTTGCCAGTGTAGAGTACGCTGCTGTCGTTATCCTATTTATATGTGCCTCAGGACATAGATTAGGTGTTACGTCCACCCCCAGGTCTCTTTCACGCGTCGTTACAGGTAGGCTGTTCCCCTTCATTGTGTACTATCCCTTTGGTCTCCTATCTCCTAGTCCCATTTCCATAACTTTACATTTGCTCGTGTTGAATTCCAGTAGCCATTTCTCTGACCATCTCTGCAACCTGTTCAGGTCCTCTTGGAGGATCCTGCAATCCTCATCTGTCACAACTCTTCTCATCAACTTTGCGTCATCCGCAAACATCGACATGTAGGACTCTACGCCTGTAAACATGTCGTTAACATATTCAAGAAATAGAATTGGTCCCTTGTGGTACTCCACTTGTTACTGTTCGCCAGTCCGACTTCTCGCCCCTTACCGTAACTCTTTGGCTCCTTCCTGTTAGGTAGTTCCTTATCCATGCTAGGACCTTTCCCCCCACCCCCGCCTGCCTCTCGAGCTTGAACAGCAGTCTCATGTGCGGTACTGTATCAAAGGCTTTTTGGCAGTCCAGAAATATGCAGTCTGCCCAACCATCTCTGTCCTGTCTTATCCTCGTTATTTTATCATAGAATTCCAGAAGGTTTGTTAGGCACGATTTCCCTGTCCAGAACCCATGTTGATGTTTGTTCACAAACCTAATGTTCTCCAGGTGTGCAACCAGTCGTAGCCTAATTATTCTTTCCAGTATTTTACAAGGGATGCTTGTCAGTGATACAGGTCTATAGTTAAGTGCCTCCTCCCTATCACCTTTCTTGAAGATCGGCACGACATTTGCCTTCTTCCAGCAACTGGGCAATTCTCCTGACATAAGTGACTCATTAAAGATCATTGTCAGAGGCACGCTGAGGGCCTGTGCTGCTTCTTTTAGTATCCACGGTGATACTTTGTCTGGTCCAACTGCTTTAGTTGCGTCTAGAGTTGTCAACTGTTTCATTACCTCCTCTGCTGTCACCTCTATATCTGATAGTCTTTCATCTAGGGTAACCCCTTCCAACAATGGGAGCTGCTCAGGCTCGGTAGTGAACACTCCATGGAAACTGGCATTCAGTGCCTCGCAGATTTCCTTGTCACTTTCAGTATATGCCCCCTCTGTCTTCCTTAGTCTTGTCACTTGGTCGTTCACCGACATTTTTCTTCTTATATGACTTTTCTTCTTATATATGTGTGTGTATGTGTGTATGTGTGTGTGTGTGTGTGTGTGTGTGTGTGTGTGTGTGTGTGTGTGTGTGTGTGTGTGTGTGTGTGTGTGTGTGTGTGTACTCACCTATTTGTACTCACCTATTTGTGCTTGCGGGGGTTGAGCTTTGGCTCTTTGGTCCCGCCTCTCAACTGTCAATCAACTGGTGTACAGATTCCTGAGCCTACTGGGCTCTATCATATCTACAATTGAAACTGTGTATGGAGTCAGCCTCCACCACATCACTGCCTAATGCATTCCATCCGTTAACTACTCTGACACTGAAAAAAAAATTGAGTCTTTATGGCTCATTTTCCTACTCAATTTTCACAGGTGTTCCCGTGTGCGAGTACCACTTGACTGAAATAATCTCTCTTTATCTGCCCTGTCAATTCCTGTGAGAATTTTGTATGTGGTAATCATGTCTTCCTGAACTCTTCTGTCGTCCAGTATCGTGAGTTGTAATTCACGCAGCCTTTCTTCGTAATTCATACCTCGTAATTCTGGGACTAGTCTGGTAGCATACCTTTGAACCTTCTCCAACTTCGTCTTATGCTTGACAAGGTATGGACTTCATGCCGGAGCCGCATATTCCAGAATTGGTCTGACATATGTGGTATAAAAAGTTCTAAGTGATGCCTTACGCAAATTTCTTAAAGCAGTTCTGATGTTAGCCAGCCTCGTATACGTTACTGATGTATGATGTGGCCTTCTTGTGATGTTGGCTTCAGGAGACAGGTTCGGCGTGATATCACCTCCTAGATCTGTCTCTCTGTCAGTTTCATGGAGGACGTCATCTCCCAGTTTGTTCCTTGTGTTTGGGCTCTTGCGTCCTTCATCTAGCTTCAGCACTTTACATTTACTTGAGTTAAACTTTAACAGCCATTTGTTGGACAATTTGTTCAGTTTGTCTAGGTCATCTTGTAGCCGCTTGCTATCTTCCTCTGCATTAATCCTCCTCATAATTTTCGTTTCATTTGCAACCATTGAGAGGAACGAATCTATTTCCTCTGGGAGATCGTTTATATATATCAGAAACAGGATAGATCCAAGGACTGATCCCTGTGGGACTCCATTAGTGACGTCTCGCCACTCTGAGACCTCCCCCCTCACAGTGACTCGCTGTTTTCTGTTGCTTAGGAACTGCCTTATCCAATGAAGTAGCTTCCCTTTCACTCCTGCCAGCATCTCCAGCTTGTGCACTAGTCACATATAGGGTGATGTGGCAAAGGCTTTCTGGCAATCCTAAATATGAAGTATGTCAACCCTACTCTTTCTTGCCTGATTTGTGTCACCTGGTCACAGTATTAAACATGTCGGGCAAGATTTACCATCCCTGAACTAATGCAGGTTATGTGTTACAAAGTTCTTTCTCTTTAGATGTTCTACTACTTTGTTCACAATCTTCCTCATCACCTTGCAAGGGATGCAAATTAGGGGACCGCTATCGTGTACCTCACTCCTACTTGTCTTTAGTAGTGAACCTATCTGCCTCTATCCTCAATTATATTCCTTCACTGTCGTTTTCTTTTTCATGTGGCTGTGCAGCAATTTTGTCGAGTCTTTGCGTTACTTGCTATGTCATGTTCGTACTGTCTCTCTGCCTCTCTTCTTACCCTCAGGTACACATTCCTGGCCCTCTGGTATCTTCATCTCCTCTCTGGTGATCTGTTATTTCTATAGTTTCTCCGCGTCCTTGTACTTAGTTGCTTATCAAGCTAACATCTCTGATTAAACCACGTTTCTTGTCTGCAATTCGTGTTTTTCCTTTAGGACCGGGACAAACTTGTCTGCTGCCTCCACACACTTCTGCGTGATGTATTGATGAACTCTATAACACCATCTTGGCTCTGTAACACCATCATGGCTCTATAACACCACCATGGCTCTAAAACACCATCATGGCTCTATAACACCACCATGGCTCTAAAACACCATCATGGCTCTATAACACCACCATGGCTCTAAAACACCATCATGGCTCTATAACACCACTATGGCCCTATAACACAATCATGGCTCTGTAACACCATCATGGCTCTAAAACACCATCATGGCTCTAAAACACCATCATGGCGCTATAACACAATCATGGCTCTGTAACACCATCATGGCTCTATAGCATCATCATGACTAACACTATCATGGCTCTGTAACACCATCATGGCTCTATAACATCATCATGACTCTATAACACCGTGATGGCACTATAACACCACCATGGCTCTATAACACCACCATGGCCCTATAACACCATGATGGCACTATAACACCACCATGGCTCTTAAACACCACCATGGCTCTATAACACCATTATGGCTCTATGACACCACCATGGCTCTATAACACCATCAGGGCTCTATAACTTCATGATGGCACTATAACACCATCATGGCTCTATAACACCACCATGGCTCTATAACTTCATGATGGCACTATAACACCATCAGGGCTCTATAACTTCATGATGGCACTATAACACCATCATGGCTCTATAACACCACCATGGCTCTATAACTTCATGATGACTCTATAACACCATCATGGCTCTATAACACCACCATGGCTCTATAACTTCATGATGGCACTATAACACCATCAGGGCTCTATAACTTCATGATGGCACTATAACACCATCATGGCTCTATAACACCACCATGGCTCTATAACTTCATGATGGCTCTATAACAGAATCAGGGCTGTATAACTTCATGATGGCACTATAACACCATCATGGCTCTATAACACCACCATGGCTCTATAACTTCATGATGGCACTATAACACCATCAGGGCTCTATAACTTCATGATGGCACTATAACACCATCATGGCTCTATAACACCACCATGGCTCTATAACTTCATGATGGCTCTATAACAGAATCAGGGCTCTATAACTTCATGATAGCACTATAACACCATCATGGCTCTATAACACCACCATGGCTCTATAACTTCATGGTGGCACTATAACAGAATCAGGGCTCTATAACTTCATGATGGCACTATAACACCATCGCGGCTCTATAACACTACAATGGCTCTATAACACCACGACGGCTCTATAACACCATCGCGGCTCTATAACATCACCATGGCTCTGTAATACCACCATGGCTCTATAACACCACCATGACTCTATAACACCCCCATGGCTCTATAACACCACCATGGCTCTATAACACCACCATGGCTCTATAACACCACCATGGCTCTATAATACCCCCATGGCTCTATAACACCACCATGGCTCTATAACACCATCATGGCTCTATAACTCCACCATGGCTCTATAACTCCACCATGGCTCTATAACACCATCATGGCTCTATAACTCCACCATGGCTCTATAACACCACCATGGCTCTATAACACCACCATGGCTCTATAACACCAGGGCTCTATAACACCATCATGGCTCTATAACACCACCATGGCTCTATAACACCACCATGGCTCTATAACACCAGGGCTCTATAACACCATGATGGCTCTATAACACCACCATGACTCTATAACACCACCATGACTCTATAACACCACCATGGCTCTATAACACCATCATGGCTCTATATCACCATCATGGCTCTATAACACCACCATGGCTCTATAACACCATCATGGCCCTATAACACCATCATGGCTCTATAACACCACCATAGCTCTATAACACCATGATGGCTCTATACCACCACCATGGCTCTATAACACCACCATGGCTCTATAACACCACCATGGCTCTATAACACCATGGCTCTATAACACCATCATGGCACTATAACACCACCATAGCTCTATAACACCACCATGGCACTATAACACCATCATGGCTCTATACCACCACCATGGCTCTATAATACATCACAGCTCTATAACACCACCATGACACTATAACACCACCATAGCTCTATAACACCACCATGCTCTATAACACCACCATGGCTCTATAAAGAGTTGACAAGAGCAACTCATGTATCCTGGGCCGCTTCCCTCTCAACTGGTAAACAGTGTTGCAGATAATGAACACTCTCGCCTGTCACTACCCTCAAGTGCAGTGTTGCATCTGCAACATGATATCTCAATAGACTTAAGGCACTGAACACGAGGCTTCAGAGTACACAGAGAGGTGTACTGTACACACTGTGTACTCACCAACTAGGGCAGTACACAGAGAGGTGTACTGTACACACTGTGTACTCACCAACTAGGGCAGTACACAGAGAGGTGTACTGTACACACTGTGTACTCACCAACTAGGGCAGTACACAGAGAGGTGTACTGTACACACTGTGTACTCACCAACTAGGGCAGTACACAGAGAGGTGTACTGTACACACTGTGTACGCACCAACTAGGGCAGTACACAGAGGTGTACTGTACACACTGTGTACTCACCAACTTGGGCAGTACACAGAGAGGTGTACTGTACACACTGTGTACTCACCAACTAGGGCAGTACACAGAGAGGTGTACTGTACACACTGTGTACTCACCAACTAGGGCAGTACACAGAGGTGTACTGTACACACTGTGTACTCACCAACTTGGGCAGTACACAGAGAGGTGTACTGTACACACTGTGTACTCACCAACTAGGGCAGTACACAGAGAGGTGTACTGTACACACTGTGTACTCACCAACTTGGGCAGTACACAGAGAGGTGTACTGTACACACTGTGTACTCACCAACTTGGGCAGTACACAGAGAGGTGTACTGTACACACTGTGTACTCACCAACTAGGGCAGTACACAGAGAGATGTACTGTACACACTGTGTACTCACCAACTAGGGCAGTACACAGAGAGGTGTACTGTACACACTGTGTACTCACCAACTAGGGCAGTACACAGAGAGGTGTACTGTACACACTGTGTACTCACCAACTAGGGCAGTACACAGAGAGGTGTACTGTACACACTGTGTACTCACCAACTTGGGCAGTACACAGAGAGGTGTACTGTACACACTGTGTACTCACCAACTAGGGCAGTACACAGAGAGGTGTACTGTACACACTGTGTACTCACCAACTAGAGCAGTACACAGTGTGTCAATATGGGTCATCACAAGCCTCTTGATCACATGTGGTGTGTGAGAGGAAGTTAATTTGGTATATATTTGTTTATATTTTATATCGTGACTCTGGTCTTGGTCTTCAGTTATATAAATACCTTTGAGTCCTGCATTAATTACATTATGATGATAATATATAACTTTCTTATAAAAAGCATTCCTAGTTACTGTTGTATTTTGTGGCAGGTTTATTCCACATGTAATGGTTTTGGTAAAAAAAAAATTGAAAGACTTGATGCGTAATTACCCAATTAGATCCGTCCTCATAAAGATAGGCTAATGCTTGTTAATCCATCAGCTGCGCCTCTTATTAGTAAAACAATTTGCACTTTACTGGAAACAGATGACGATCTAACTTTCCTGGACCACTGCTTGGTGGGCCCAGCCACTTGGGTTAGACGGTAGAGCGACGGTCTTGCTTCACGCGGGTCGGTGTTCAATTCCCGAACGTCCACCAAGTGGTTGGGCACCATTCCTTTCCCCCGTCCCATCCACTAGTCCTTATCCTGACCCCTTCCCAGCGTTATATAGTCGTTGTGGCTTGGCGCTTTCCCTTGATAACTCTCTCTCCTTCTTCTTTGTTTACGTGATGGTGATGAGGCACAGAACCCCAGGATGGTGATGGTGTGGGAACCGACCTGTGAGATTTATATTTATTTAATTTATATATTTCGATAGCAATTTGTATGATGAGTGGACTGTATTTCTGCAATAATCTCACAAATCGATCCACTGAACATTAGGGGGGGGGGTTATATTGAATTTATATATATGCAGCCAATCAAACTACAGTATTAAACTACATATTATACATTGAAAAGGTTCCTTATCTTATTGTACAGCAGGCCTTAGTCCACCAGATATAACTAGGATGTAGACACCAAATTATCCTCTTTGAGGTAGCCTCCATCACCCAGTAACTGATGCACAAAGCATGCTTCCTCGTCTTGACCTGTCAAAAAGGAGCTAGCTGTAAAGCCAGAATCCTAATATATGACAGCTATATCAGAGAAAACACTGTACAAGGAACCATAAAGACCAAGGCTTAATTACCATTTATGAGTTGATCATTCGTGTTCTAACCGGTACCCCTATCTACTGACATTATTGGCCATAAAGGAAAGATAAACGGGTTTCGGAAAGACACCTCCCTTGTATTTTATGACAGCGTGTTGATGATGAAAGACCACTACTCTGATCTTCGTCACACTTCGTCCAAGAGAAATTATAGGAGCAGTTACTAACTCCAATGACTCTGGTCTTAAACAATAACAATGGCTGACCACTCCCTCACAACTGACGCTACTGGCCTACTGTGACGATAATCTCCTTCAAGAGATTGAGCCTGCTCTTCCCTCCACAAATACGTCGTTACAAATATATTAAACTACTATGGAAGAAATGTCCAACAACGACAACAACACCAGCAAGGTTTGCCAGAGCGCAAAACGTATGCAGCCAGGAACACCTGCTACAGCCTCAAACCGCCAAACTACCTGTCTTGTTGCCGGCTCCTCGCTGATTGGCCGCCGGTCTGGCTGCAACTGCACTCCACCCACCATGCTACTTGATGTCTGGGGCCGCCACGACCTCAGTCCTCAGAATATTCAGTGCTTTCATACGGTTAACACTTCTTCCTGGTAGACGTAAGCTTTAGCGTACGTGTACTGAGAGAGGTGATAGCTTAAAGCCAATATTCCCGCACCTCTCATTTTTTGTATATTGCACAGCTTGTTATTGCTCACTTGTCTTAACGTAACTTTTCATTGTGTCATTTAAATTATTCTTATTATTTTGATTGATTGATTTTATTATACGAATTTGTATGTCCATTTTATTCATGTTTTGTTTATCTAACGTAATTAAAATTCCATTGTTAAAATTTACTTGTGTTTTGTGTGTCTTCTCCTTACCTTACCACAGTCGAAGTTCCAGATTTTCTATTTTTTTTTATTCTATGTGACGAGGCCATACCCCTAGCTTTGAACAGCCGAACACCAACGCGTTACCGTCACATATTATATGGGGGCCTATCCTAGGAGCTTCACTCAGGTACTGGTGCCAAGTGGTAATTAATGGTAAGCGTATTTAACTTTGTTAACGTAGCTTTTACTATTTTTCATATTCAATTTCATTTTTTATATGGTGCGGTGTATTGTGCATTACGAGAGTAACATATGGTGAAGGTGAGACAACTTTGGATTACGTGGTGACTGTAGGCCGCAGTCATACTCTTAATTGGTCATCTCTCCCTCCGTGTTATTACTCGTGTTTACCATCTTTGTCCCTTGGATATTTCTCATTTTGACAGATCATCATATTGGTACCCTGGTACTGTGGTCTGCCCCGGGTCAAGAGCACCCAATCTTCTGCAATCTGACTGTAGGAGGACAAAGAGGGCCATAGTTCATCTAGCTCGAACTTTAGTTGCTGAATTGGGACCTCAGCAGCAGTTCTCGTCACCAGTTGACACCCCGCACCCCTACACGTCAGTCAGAGATGATGATACATACAACGGTAGGGAATTAGCTTACTTTTTCAGAGCACGAAAGTTCGCTAATTCTGTAAGTATCATATTATATTCAGTAGGAAAAACTTGCTTTATGTCCTATAGAGACTTGGCAAGGTATGCCTACATCCTTGGACTACCAATTTTACTTTTGAGGCAATTAACTGTTTCATTTGTTTTCGAAACTCTGTTTCATTTGTTAGTAGGATTTTCTTGCCCTTATCCTCTTACATGAGTACCGGGTACAAGATTTCCTGCGCCCTTGATTTAAATTAATCATTTAACATCTTGTACTTAACTTTAATTGTTAAAGATCCCACAGGATAGGTATCAGTTGCCACGTTGTCCTGTTTCTGACATTCACTATAACTGAATATTCGTGTTACATTTATTTGCTAATTTCACCATGTTTCGTCTCCAAGCTTTCCGTGCAAATCCAGCAGGTGAAATAGGGACTTTAAGTCGTGCCAAGAGGACTGAATTACAAACTCTTGCACATGAATATCAACTAGAAGTTCCCTACCAAGCCAACAAAAATGACCTACACAACCTGTTGCTGGATTACTATTTAGAGCAAGGTAAGATAGACTCTGATACTCATGAAACTTACTATATTGCAGATAAAACTGATTTGGCAACGATGAAACTCAAATTGGAGCTGGCCAAGATTGAACGTGAGCAGCAAAGGGAAGCCCGTGAGCAGCAAAGGGAAGCCCGCGAACAACAAAGAGAAGCAGCTGCCATACGAAGGGAAGAACAAGAACGTGAGGCTGCCTTAAGAAGGGAAGAAATCGCCCTCAAGGAACGTGAGTTTGCAATGCTCCGTGAGCGGGAACGAGTACAGCTTGAAACACTCCAGGAGCGGGAACGCGTACAGCTTGAAACCAAACAACGCGAGTTGGAGATGCAACGCGAACATGACAAGCAACAAGCAACTCTGGCTCTAGAGTGTCGTCAACGAGAATACACGTTGGAAACTTCACACTTCACTCAACGCCAGCAAGCTACTGCCAATCTTCCCGTCAGTTTTAATATATCACATGCAAGTAAGTTAATGCCATCCTTTGTAGAAGCAGAAGTTGATGTGTTCTTTACCACCTTTGAAACCCTTGCTAATCAACTCAGTTGGCCTGTCGACCAATGGGCCACACTTCTCAGAGTCCATCTTACAGGTAGAGCTGCAGTCACACTCAGTACTCTGGCGTCTGAGAATGACTACCAGACTCTGAAACAAGCAGTGTTGGACGCCTACCTCCTCTCTACTGAAAGTTATAGAAGGAAATTCCGTGACCACCTGAAGGCAAGTACCACTACCTTCCTTGAGTTTGCTAACACAAAACGGAGATATTTCATGAAATGGCTGGAAGCAGCACATGTCTCTACTTTTACAGAACTCGTCAACCTGATGCTTGTTGAAGAATTCTTGAGGCGTGTGCCGCCTCCTGTCCGTCTCTACTTAGCAGATAAAGAAGAAACTGACTACCTGAAGTGTGCTAAGTCGGTTGACACTTACAGCCTCATCCACCGGCTGACACCTGAACCATCCTCCAGTAAGAAGTCGTGGTACAGTTACGAGAAAGTGAGCCCCGATCAAGCTAGTTCGCAACTGTACTGCAAGTATTGTAGACTCTATGGACATACCATAGACAAGTGTGGTAAGTCTCAATACAAGGGAACCACTGACCCACAGAAACCCAAACCAACTCCTCCTAAGTCCGGTAAGCCTGTGATGAATGTTGGTGTTAATGTTAATGATCTTTCTCTTTTCAGTAACCACCTGTATACTGGAACTGTCTCTGCCAACGGTTCAAATCCGGAGGGACGTTTCAAATTGAAGATCTTGAGGGACACAGCGGCTCTTCAATCGATCATCTTGAAGTCGGCTGTGCCCAACATCGTCTACACCGGAGAAACTGTCTTCGTCACTGACCTCACTGCTACCACTCCATACCCTCTCGCCAGAGTCCACCTGGATTGTCCCTACGTGAACGGAGAAGTCAAAGTCGCCGTCAGGGAAAAGCCTTTTCCCATGCCTGGAGTGCAACTTCTCCTAGGCAACGACTTGGCAGAAGACCTGCAACCGACCAACCTGATCGTCATGGACAAACCCCAGGTGTGTAACTCTGTGCCAAGTAACCCTATTCTAGCGTATGTTCCAGCAGAGGTTCAAGAGAGTGATGAAGTTTCTCCTCCGGTTCTCGTGACCACCCGTGCACAAGCCGCACGTCCACAGCCAGCTGACTCTACTGCTACCGCTGTCCCTCAAGACCCTCAGAAACTACCCCCGAATCTGACCAAGTTGGAGTTCCGTAAGTTGCAGAGGGAAGATCTTACTTTAACACCATTGTTTTTCCAGGCTGAGACTCAACCCGACAGTATTCCTGGGTTCTTCCTAGAGAACGACTTGCTCTACCGCAGATATAGACCCAGTAAACTGAAGGAGGAGGACGATTGGGCCAACATCGAACAACTTGTGATTCCTACCAGCCTGCGACCCACTATTCTACACCTGGCCCACGGAGCACTCTCCCACTACGGCTTCAACAAGACTTACCATGGAATTCGTTAAGACTACTACTGGCCAGGTATGGTAAATAGCGTCAAACAGTACGTAAAACAGTGTCATACATGTCAGATGGCAGGCAAACCGAACATCTCCATTCCCAGAGCGCCACTGATTCCCATACAGGTGCCTGCGGAACCTTTCCACAGACTCATAATAGACTGTGTTGGTCCTTTACCTCGGACCAGTTCAGGTAACGCCTACATCCTAACCATCCTGTGTCCTACCACCAGATTTCCCATAGCAGTTCCAGTGAAGAACATCACGGCTGCTACGGTTATAAAACATCTACTGAAGATCGTCACTCAATACGGATTTCCCAGGGAGATTCAAAGTGACTGTGGTGCCAACTTCACCAGTGATCTCTTCAAAAGGACACTGGAGGAGTTCAACATCAAACAGGTATTGTCCAGCCCCTATCATCCTGCTTCACAGGGTTCTCTTGAACGTAGTCATCAGACTATCAAAGCACTCTTGAAAAAGTTTTGTAGTGAAACCTCTAAGGATTGGGATAAGCAAATCGACCTTATAATGTGTATTTACAGAAGTCTCCCCAATGAGTCCCTAGGAGTATCTCCTTATGAGATGCTCTACGGCCGTAAGTGCCGTACTCCCCTTAAGGCTTTCAAAGACTCTTTCCGAGATGCCACCTTCAGTGAGCATCAGAATGTGCCCCAGTTTCTTCAAAACCTTCAACACATTCTAGAGAGAGTCCACCGTTTTGCCCATGATAATCTATTGAAAGCCCAGGAGAGGATGAAGACTCATTACGACCAGACCAGCAAAGTACGAAAATTTAAGCCAGGAGACTTCATTCTAGCATACTTCCCTATCCCAGGTTCACCTTTACAAAACAGGTTTTCAGGACGTTACCGCGTCAAAGAGTGCAGAAATAACAACAACTACGTCATAGAGACTCCAGATAGGCGGCGGAAGACCCAGCTGTGCCACGTCAACCTCCTGAAGCAATATAATGGTACTCCTCCCACTGTCCTAATTAATTATTCCACCTTCACAGAACCCTACATCCACAGTGAGACCTTCCCAGCTTCTCCTCCCGAAAGCACTGACAAGGAGTCAGCGCTTTCTAATTCCGAAATCCTTAATGATCTTCCCAAATACTTTCAGGATAATAATCGTGCTCCTTTGCCCTATTCTAATTCCACTCTCACCTCGTCAGATAAGCCCTTCATCCTCCATGTCGACGCCAGTGGTACCGACGTTGGTGGTGTCGTGATGCAGCAACGAGGCGAGGAGAATACACCTGTCAGCGACTACTGCTACAAGGAACTACGGAACAATTGGCAAGGAGCTACTCTTCATCATCCTGAAGCTCCAGCACTTCACTCCACACCTGCAAAGTGCTCGGTCCACCATCAACACGGATCACACCACCCTACACCTCCTGCAGCACGCCCACTTCTCATCTCAAGGTCTTCTACTATGGGCTTGCTAACTGCAGAAATTCAACCTGGAGACACGCTATACCAAGATTCCGACAACATCTTAGCCCATGATCTCTCCAGAGTTTATGAAGTAGAAGAGACTCCATCCATTACTCCACCACATAACGACGTACGTCTTCCAGAACCGCAGGCTTCGGGGGAGAGTTGTGACGATAATCTCCTTCAAGAGATTGAGCCTGCTCTTCCCTCCACATATACGTCGTTACAAATATATAAAACTACTATGGAAGAAATGTCCAACAACGACAACAACACCAGCAAGGTTTGCCAGAGTGCAAAACGTATGCAGCCAGGAACACCTGCTACAGCCTCAAACCGCCAAACTACCTGTCTTGTTGCCGGCTCCTCGCTGATTGTCTTAATGTAACTTTTCATTGTGTCATTTAAATTATTCTTATTATTTTGATTGATTTTATTATACGAATTTGTATGTCCATTTTATTCATGTTTTGTTTATCTAACGTAATTAAAATTCCATTGTTAAAATTTACTTGTGTTTTGTGTGTCTTCTCCTTACCTTACCACAGACGAAGTTCCAGATTTTCTATTTTTTTTTATTCTATGTGATGAGGCCATACCCCTAGCTTTGAACAGCCGAACACCAACGCGTTACCGTCACACCTACATTGTCCAGATGACAGTAAGTGATAGAAGGGTCACATTTACTCTATTTTAATATTGATAATTAAGTTAGTTTATATGAGATGTTTTTATGATGGTAAAGTCCAAAGACTAATGTATTTAACAATAATTCCCAGCAGAATAGCTGGTGACTTTATAATAGTATGTGGTAAAGATATCCTGTTTTCTTTAGACGGAAAATTCCACTACAAGTTACATTTTCTATGGGTTAACTTGTTTATACAATGCAGCAATATTATCTGCCTGTATGATATTATTAAATGGTGTCGGAATTTCCGACAGATGGAGACACAGAACCCCAGGATGGTGATGTGGCACAGAATCCCAGGATGGTGGTGTGGCACAGAACCCCAGGATGGTGATGTGGCACAGAACCCCAGGATGGTGATGGGACACAGAACCCCAGGATGGTGATGGGGCACAGAACCCCAGGATGGTGATGGAGACACAGAACCCCAGGATGGTGATGGGACACAGAACCCCAGGATGGTGATGGGACACAGAACCTCAGGATGGTGATGGAGACACAGAACCCCAGGATCGTGATGGAGACACAGAACCCCAGGATGGTGATGGGACACAGAACCCCAGGATGGTGATGGGACACAGAACCCCAGGATGGTGACAGAGGCACAGAACCCCAGGATGGTGATGGGACACAGAACCCCAGGATGGTGACAGAGGCACAGAACCCCAGGATGGTGATGGGACACAGAACCCCAGGAAGGTGACAGAGGCACAGAACCCCAGGATGGTGATGGAGACACAGAACCCCAGGATGGTGATGGAGACACAGAACCCCAGGATGGTTATGGGACACAAAACCCCAGGATGGTGATGGAGGCACAGAACCCCAGGATGGTGATGAGACACAGAACCCCAGGATTGTGATGGAGATACAGAACCCCAGGATGGTGATGGGGCACAGAACCCCAGGATAGTGATGGGACACAGAACCCCAGGATGGTGATGGGGCACAGAACCCCAGGATAGTGATGGGGCACAGAACCCCAGGATAGTGATGGGACACAGAACCCCAGGATGGTGATGGGACACAGAACCCCAGGATAGTGATGGGACACAGAACCCCAGGATGGTGATGAGACACAGAACCCCAGGATTGTGATGGAGACACAGAACCCCAGGATGGTGATGGGGCACAGAACCCCAAGATAGTGATGGGACACAGAACCCCAGGATGGTGATGAGACACAGAACCCCAGGATGGTGATGGGACACAGAACCCCAGGATAGTGATGGGACACAGAACCCCAGGATGGTGATGAGACACAGAATCCCAGGATTGTGATGGAGACACAACCCCAGGATGGTGATGGGACACAGAACCCAGGATAGTGATGGGACACAGAACCCCCGGATGGTGATGAGACACAGAACCCCAGGATGGTGATGGAGACACAGAACCCCAGGATGGTGATGGGGCACAGAACCCCAGGATAGTGATGGGACACAGAACCCCAGGATGGTGATGAGACACAGAACCCCAGGATGGTGATGGGACACAGAACCCCAGGATGGTGATGGGACACAGAACCCCAGGATAGTGATGGGACACAGAACCCCAGGATGGTGATGAGACACAGAACCCCAGGATGGTGATGGGACACAGAACCCTAGGATAGTGATGGGGCACAGAACCCCAGGATGGTGATGGGACACAGAACCCCAGGATGGTGATGGGACACAGAACCCCAGGATGGAGATGGTGTCGGAAAATCCGACACCATTTAATATATCATACAGACAGATAATAGCTGTGTTGTATAAACAAGTTAACCCACAGAAAACGTAACTTGTAGTGGAATTACCGTCTATAGAAAACGGGATATCATCACCACATACTATTATAAATTCACCAGCTATTCTGCTGGGAATTATTCTTAAATACATTAGTCTTTGGACTTCACCATCATAAAACATCTCATATAAATTAACTTAATTATCAATATTAAAGTAGAGTAAATGTGACCCTTCTATCACTTTATGTCATCTGGACAATGTAAGCCAGGCGTCAGGGGTGAGGGAGGGGAAGCCATTGTTGATACTAAGACCACAGAGGCTCACTGGAGCAAATACGGCTCCTGTTAATTTTACTTGGACGAAGTGTTATGGAAACCAAAGGTGTGCCATCTTCACACGCTGTCAACAAATTGAAGTTAGGTGTTCTACCGAAACCCATTTATCTATCATTAGTGGCCATTAATGTCATTGGATAGGGTGACCCGGTTAGAGCGCCAGATTGCCTCATACTAAAGGTAATTAAGCCAGGTCTTTAAGGTTCCATGTACAGTGTTTTCTCTGATATAGCTTGTCATATATAGGAATCTGGCTTTACAGCTAGCGCCCTTTTGACAGGTCAAGACGAGGAAGCATGCTTTGTGCATCAGTTACCAAGGTGATGGAAGCTACCTCAAAGAGGGAAAATGTGGTGTCTACATCCTGGTTATACCTGGTGGATTAAGGTCAGCTGTACTATAAGATAAGGAACCTCTTTAATGTATGTAGTCTATTACTGTAGTTTGATTGACTGCATATATATAAATTAATATAAACCCCCCCTAATGTGTAGAGGATCGATTTGCGAGATTGAGATTATTGCAGAAATACAGTCCACTTATCATTATACAAATTGCTATCGAAGTATATAAATTAACGTAAATATAAATTCATATAAAATAAATAAATATAAATCTCACAGGTCGGTTCCCACATTATTTGGACCTTCAGAACCGGATTATTCGGTCCTTTGAACCCACATTTGGTCATCTTAGTCCCGGATGAACCAGTTAACCAGTGGATTCATTAAATATACTAGTGCAGTGTGATTTATACAAGGCCAGCAGTCAAAGACGGCAGCGTAGCCTCGAGGGAGCTGAGGAGCCTCCCTCAGCCCAGTTAGGCCTTAGTCAGCGGTTTCATGCACACCCACAGATTTGGTGGCGTGTTATTCTGTGAAATGACAGCGCTAATATTGAAGCCAGCCAAAGTAGTGGCTGTGGTTTCGCGAGATTGTTCACGGATTTCGTGGTGTTAAATTTCGCGAGAGATTATCTACGAATTTTGTGGACTTTATTTCGCGAGGTCACTAATAATATTTAATACTTCTTGATAATATTAGAAGTTTCATAGAACTAATTAAGAGGCTATTATCAATAATTGTGTATATTATTTCTACAAAATAGAGAATTATTTAATATATATTGCACTAGTGTTCACAGTATAATATTTACTAATTGCCAACCCACAACAGGGTAGGATATTACCACTGACTAGTTGGACTATTATCGTTCATCCTAGTCGCATTATTACCATAGTCAGTTGTACTATATTCAACAACCTAACACCATTAATGAATATAATGTTCAAGAGAGTGCATGTTTTCTCTTTCACAAAGTTGACACATTGTGTACTCGACATTTGGGATTTGAGAAAGCTGCCAGATACGTCTATATCCCAGGCGTATTCTGGCCACTATGACTTTCGCCCTCCTGGGCTGAGGTATGCTGAACTCTGTAGTTACTATATGAGTACTGGAACACTTGATGATATATTGGACTTGTATCCAAAATTGACCATGTAATGTATCAATCATACAATGTATGTATGTGATGTAACTATATAACCTGAGCTTGTAAAAGCACCTTCATCACCTTCAGTGATTAAGTGCTTAATTGCACACTAGTTTCTTTATCAGCTACCTCACCCTGTCAGGGTAAATGAGACAAATGTATGTGAATGCATGTATGTGTGTATATATGTATGTGTATGTGTGTGTGTGTATGTATATGTATGGGTATAAAGCATATATGGAAGCTGATCAGAATTACATTTCACCTTTGTGAATGTACATTAATGACACTATGTAAAAGACACATCTAATACTTTATGTAGGGCGTACGTAAATCTGTGTATCTTTGTATTTACGTATGTAGGTTAGCTTAGCATTTTAAAAGCACCGAATCACCTTCTGTGGTTGAGTGTTCAATAAACCCTTGAACTGTATGTTTAACACTTCTCTAACCCTGTCCATGGAGGACAGAAGAAAATGTATATATGCTGGTTAGCATTGTAAATGTGTGGCCACGTCTGTGGTAGAAAATAATAAAAATAAATAAATAATAATAAACCATTAATGAATGGTCCAGACCCTATTTTGGGTGTAATTTTTATCAACTCGAGTTGAGTTGTGTATATATAATTAATAATTTACTTATGATCATTACACCTTTGAGTGATTAATTAGTGTCTATTCCATCCTAGGGTGATATAGAAGAGCTAACCTAAAGGTACTTCCAGTGACACTGGTTTATCACTCAAATCATTAGTGTGTATGATTGTATATATATATAATGTGTATTAATTTTAAGTGCTAACCTCTAGTAGAGGTAGGATTATTGCCTAGTGAGTGCAGAATTTTACCCTAGGCTACCATTAGTACTTGCTCACAATTTATGAGCCAGTGGTGCCCAATTAACAAGTCACCATGACTAATCCACAGAAAGCAAAGCGTGCTTTAATAGCAAGCAAACGTCAACTGACAAGAGATCTCGACCAATATGAACAGTTGTTATATGAGCCTGTAATTAATTATCGTCGGTTGAAAATACCACTGTTACAGATTCAAACCCAATTGCATATATTGAAAGCAAATAGGAAATCTTACCAAAATCAAGTCCACGATGACGTAGTAGTTGAAGATGTGGAACCATTCCTGTCTGACCTAGCACAATATGAAGAAGAAACTCAAGCCAGGTTGGAACATTTACACAGGATAATTGAAACAGAACAATTAGCAAGTACACCAAATAAAGTAGATAATGTTATGGATGATCTGGATCTTTTTGAGAATAAATGTAAAGCCAGATTAGATCCTTAATCAACAAGGATAAAGCTTCACCCAGTAAAGCTTCACCCACTACAGCTTCACCCAATATTATACCACCAGAAATTCAGCAGTTCTCAGACAATTTATCCACAGTCTCTGTGGATTCTGAAACCCCAATACCTGAGGCTACTAAGTTAACATGCCTCCAAGCTAGAGGTGAAGCTGAACCAGTAGTAGAAAATTTAAATAAAAATAGCGACAGCACTAATTTCCTAGTCCAGCTTCCTAGGAATAATGCTGGCAATGAGAAAACTGTCATACATCTAGTACTACAATTGCTGGATTTACCTCAACCTGATCAGACTGCTGACTCATTACAATCCTTCAGCATGGAGTTTGAGTCACTACTAAGAACATTCAGTCTTAAGGTTGATATAACTACTAGTGAATGGATGACCAAAGTAGTCCTTCAACGAAAATTGTCCAGCGATATACTAGATGAATTATATTCACATCAACATAACACCATCCTGACAGTACAGGACATCACTGAAGGTTTACATTCCATCATAAACAAACGACGAGCAAATGAGGAAGTTAAAGCCTCTTGCAAGCCTTCAGAAATAGAAAATAAGAGTCAATTAAAGGGTAAAACAACGACCCCAAATAAACATCAACCAATTAATCAAACATCAAGTTGCAGAAAATCTGACAATGCAGCAGCAACCTCCAAGCCTACTGTTACTAGTTCACCCAAACCGGTAACTTCCAAACGTGCAGTAGGCTGGGGGACATGTATGTTCTGCAAAAAGAAACATTCAACATACCGTTGTGCTAATTATCCAACCAGAGACACTCGTATTGAGCGACTCCAGGAATTAGGGAGATGTTCGAGTTGTCTCAAGTCACACAACATAGACTATTGTGATACCCAATTCAACACCTGCAACAGGTGTAGAAGAGGTAGGCACCATGCAGCACTGTGCAAATATACGAAATTAACGTATTCAAGACCCAAGGTGGAAGATAGCATTCCCACCACAGTACAGTACTGCAAGGTGCAACAAACGAAGAGTGTCCAATCGGCAAAGTCTAAAGGTAATACGACTTTGCCTACTGCCCAAATTACCATCCTGAATAAGAGGGCCAAGGTCCATACCCGTGGGTTGTTTGACCAAGGATCCCAGAGAACATATGTCACTAAAAAGTTGGCAGATGAACTACAATTAAGGCCTGTAGCCCAGATGTCATTCAATATCTCAGGGTTTGTAACAGATGCAGGACCTCAAGTCTACCAGGTGGTACAACCATCAGTACGCTTAGGCAGGTACGTCTGTCGAGTACAAGCCATTGTGGTGGACAAAATACCAGTAGACCTACAAGTTCAAGGTCTGAGAGCAACAGCCAAATTCCTGAGAAATAGAGGAATAAAATTGGCAGATAATATTAAGTCTGATCACCTCACCGACTTCGGTCTCCTTGTTGGGACAGACTATTGCCATCGATTCATCGGTAGCCCTACTAAATATCAGGGTATAATCATGTTAAACTCTGCAGGAGGTAAATTACTCTCAGGTCCAGTATCAAGCCTGAGGAGACCTATGCCTGCAGATAAACAATACCAATAGAAATCTAAATTTGTCAGCTGATTATATTTCTCCAGTAGCATTATACTAAGGAGATTACAGCTGACTATACCAAGAGAGGTTGATGTTAGTATCATCATTTGAAGCTGGAGATGAGTTCATGAGGCCTCAGTGGCAAATCAGTGAACAGTAGCCTAGACAGCTACAAGTCACTGTGACCAATGTCACTGAACCCACTGCAGTCTCAGAACCATACTTTACTTTAATGATGAGCTATTCAATCTTCTGAATCAATTAACTAAATTAAACCCCAATAAATCTGATGACTGATTTGATACATTTATTATTTAATCAAGATGTATTCCATGGGCCTCAGTGTTTATATATCAGTGACCAGTTACCTGCACAAACTTCAAGTTATATCTAATGTCACTGATCTCACTGCAGTCCCTGAATCATACTTGACTGTAGTACTTGATCACATTCAGTCTTCTGGGTTAAATAATATGTAATTAGGCTTGAATATTAGACTTTCAAGAGTTAACAGGGAAATGAAATCGCATTAGACTTCTAACCCCTGCAACTCTAGTACGGGACATCCGTCCTGTACGAACAGACGCACAAATGTGTGATTACTAACTACTAACATCAAATTAATCTAATAATTCGAAGGAGGAGTATCGGTGTTCGTCTGTTCTAAATAGGACTTCGACCCGTGAGCAGCCCCTGGGGAATTATGTCGGAAAATCCGACACCATTTAATATATCATACAGACAGATAATAGCTGTGTTGTATAAACAAGTTAACCCACAGAAAACGTAACTTGTAGTGGAATTACCATCTATAGAAAACGGGATATCATCACCACATACTATTATAAATTCACCAGCTATTCTGCTGGGAAATATTCTTAAATACATTAGTCTTTGGACTTTACCATCATAAAACATCTCATATAAATTAACTTAATTATCAATATTAAAGTAAAGTAAATGTGACCCTTCTATCACTTTCTGTCATCTGGACAATGTAAGCCAGGCGTCAGGGGTGAGGGAGGGGCAGCCATTGTTGATACTAAGACCACAGAGGCTCACCGGAGCAAATACGGCTCCTGTTAATTTTACTTGGACGAAGTGTTATGGAAACCAAAGGTGTGCCATCTTCACACGCTGTCAACAAATTCAAGTTAAGTGTTCTACCGAAACCCATTTATCTATCATTAGTGGCCATTAATGTCATTGGATAGGGTGACCCGGTTAGAGTGCCAGATCGCCTCATACTAAAGGTAATTAAGCCAGGTCTTTAAGGTTCCATGTACAGTGTTTTCTCTGATATAGCTTGTCATATATAGGAATCTGGCTTTACAGCTAGCGCCCTTTTGACAGGTCAAGACGAGGAAGCATGCTTTGTGCATCAGTTACCAGGGTGATGGAAGCTACCTCAAAGAGGGAAAATGTGGTGTCTACATCCTGGTTATACCTGGTGGATTAAGGTCAGCTGTACTATAAGATAAGGAACCTCTTCAATGTATGTAGTCTATTACTGTAGTTTGATATATATGGCTGCATATATATAAATTAATTTATATATATGGCTGCATATATATAAATTAATATAAACCCCCCCTAATGTGTAGAGGATCGATTTGTGAGATTATGAGATTATTGCAGAAATACAGTCCACTTATCATTATACAAATTGCTATCGAAGTATATAAATTAATGTAAATATAAATTCATATAAATTAAATATATATAAATCTCACAGGTCGTTTCCACAGATGGGACACAGAACCCCAGAATGGTGATGGGGCACAGAACCCCAGGATGGTAATGGGGCACAGAACCCCAGGATAGTGATAGGACACAGAACCCCAGGATGGTGATGGGGCACAGAACCCCAGGATGGTGATGGGACACAGAACCCCAGGATGGTGACAGAGGCACAGAACCCCAGGATGGTGATGGGACACAGAACCCCAGGATGGTGACAGAGGCACAGAACCCCAGGATGGTGATGGGACACAGAACCCCAGGATGGTGACAGAGGCACAGAACCCCAGGATGGTGATGGGACACAGAACCCCAGGATGGTGACAGAAGCACAGAACCCCAGGATGGTGATGGAGACACTGAACCCCAGGATGGTGATGGAGACACAGAACCCCAGAATGGGTATGGGACACAAAACCCCAGGATGGTGATGGAGGCACAGAACCCCAGGATGGTGATGAGACACAGAACCCCAGGATGGTGATGGAGACACAGAACCCCAGGATGGTGATGGGGCACAGAACCCCAGGATAGTAATGGGACACAGAACCCCAGGATGGTGATGGGGCACAGAACCCCAGGATGGTGATGGGACACAGAACCCCAGGATGGTGACAGAGGCACAGAACCCCAGGATGGTGATGGGACACAGAACCCCAGGATGGTGACAGAGGCACAGAACCCCAGGATGGTGATGGGACACAGAACCCCAGGATGGTGACAGAGGCACAGAACCCCAGGATAGTGATAGGACACAGAACCCCAGGATGGTGACAGAAGCACAGAACCCCAGGATGGTGATGGAGATACTGAACCCCAGGATGGTGATGGAGACACAGAACCCCAGAATGGTTATGGGACACAAAACCCCAGGATGGTGATGGAGGCACAGAACCCCAGGATGGTGATGAGACACAGAACCCCAAGATGGTGATGGAGACACAGAACCCCAGGATGGTGATGGGGCACAGAACCCCAGGATAGTAATGGGACACAGACCCCAGGATGGTGATGGGACACAGAACCCCAGGATGGTGATGGGACACAGAACTCCAGGATGGTGATGGAGACACAGAACCTCAGGATGGTGATGGAGACGCAGAACCCCAGGATGGTGATGGAGACACAGAATCCCACGATGGTGATGGAGACACAGAACCCCAGGATGGTGATGGAGACACAGAACCCCACGATGGTGTTGGAGACACAGAACCCCAGGATGGTGATGGAGACACAGAACCCCAGGATGGTGATGGGACACAGAAACCCAGGATAGTGATAGAGGCACAGAACCCCAGGATGGTGATGGAGACACAGAACCCCAGGATGGTGATGGGACACAGAACCCCAGGATGGTGATGGGACACAGAACCCCAGGATGGTGATGAGACACAGAACCAAAGGATGGTGATGAGACACAGAACCCCAGGATGGTGATGGGACACAGAACCCCAGGATGGTGATGAGACACAGAACCCCAGGATGGTGATGGAGACACAGAACCCCAGGATGGTGATGGAGACACAGAACCCCAGGATGGTGATGGAGACACAGAACCCCAGGATGGTGATGGAGACACAGAACCCCAGGATGGTGATGGAGACGCAGAACCCCAGGATGGTGATGGAGACACAGAATCCCAGGATGGTGATGGAGACACAGAACCCCAGGATGGTGATGGAGACACAGAACCCCAGGATGGTGATGGGATACAGAACCCCAGGATGGTGATGGGACACAGAACCCCAGGATGGTGATGGAGACACAGAACCCCAGGATGGTGATGGAAACACAAAACCCCAGGATGGTGATGGAGACACAGAACCCCAGGATGGTGATGGAGACACAGAACCCCAGGATGGTGATGGAGACAGAATCCCAGGATGGTGATGGAGACACAGAACCCCATGATGGTGATGGAGACACAGAACCCCAAGATGGTGATGGAGACACAGAACCCCATGATGGGGATGGAGACACAGAACCCCAGGATGGTGATGGAGACACAGAATCCCAGGATGGTGATGGGGCACAGAACCCCAGGATGGTGATGGGACACAGAAACCCAGGATGGTGATGGAGGCACAGAACCCCAGGATAGTGATGGAGGCACAGAACCCCAGGATGGTGATGGAGACACAGAACCCCAGGATGGTGATGGAGATACTGAACCCCAGGATGGTGATGGAGACACAGAACCCCAGAATGGTTATGGGACACAAAACCCCAGGATGGTGATGGAGGCACAGAACCCCAGGATGGTGATGAGACACAGAACCCCAAGATGGTGATGGAGACACAGAACCCCAGGATGGTGATGGGGCACAGAACCCCAGGATAGTAATGGGACACAGACCCCAGGATGGTGATGGGACACAGAACCCCAGGATGGTGATGGGACACAGAACTCCAGGATGGTGATGGAGACACAGAACCTCAGGATGGTGATGGAGACGCAGAACCCCAGGATGGTGATGGAGACACAGAATCCCACGATGGTGATGGAGACACAGAACCCCAGGATGGTGATGGAGACACAGAACCCCACGATGGTGTTGGAGACACAGAACCCCAGGATGGTGATGGAGACACAGAACCCCAGGATGGTGATGGGACACAGAAACCCAGGATAGTGATAGAGGCACAGAACCCCAGGATGGTGATGGAGACACAGAACCCCAGGATGGTGATGGGACACAGAACCCCAGGATGGTGATGGGACACAGAACCCCAGGATGGTGATGAGACACAGAACCAAAGGATGGTGATGAGACACAGAACCCCAGGATGGTGATGGGACACAGAACCCCAGGATGGTGATGAGACACAGAACCCCAGGATGGTGATGGAGACACAGAACCCCAGGATGGTGATGGAGACACAGAACCCCAGGATGGTGATGGAGACACAGAACCCCAGGATAGTGATGGAGACACAGAACCCCAGGATGGTGATGGAGACGCAGAACCCCAGGATGGTGATGGAGACACAGAATCCCAGGATGGTGATGGAGACACAGAACCCCAGGATGGTGATGGAGACACAGAACCCCAGGATGGTGATGGGATACAGAACCCCAGGATGGTGATGGGACACAGAACCCCAGGATGGTGATGGAGACACAGAACCCCAGGATGGTGATGGAAACACAAAACCCCAGGATGGTGATGGAGACACAGAACCCCAGGATGGTGATGGAGACACAGAACCCCAGGATGGTGATGGAGACAGAATCCCAGGATGGTGATGGAGACACAGAACCCCATGATGGTGATGGAGACACAGAACCCCAAGATGGTGATGGAGACACAGAACCCCATGATGGGGATGGAGACACAGAACCCCAGGATGGTGATGGAGACACAGAATCCCAGGATGGTGATGGGGCACAGAACCCCAGGATGGTGATGGGACACAGAAACCCAGGATGGTGATGGAGGCACAGAACCCCAGGATAGTGATGGAGGCACAGAACCCCAGGATGGTGATGGAGACACAGAACCCCAGGATGGTTATGGAGACACAGAACCCCAGGATGGTGATGGGGTACAGAACCCCAGGATGATGATGAGACACAGAACCCCAGGATGGCGATGGAGGCACAGAACCCCAGGATGGTGATGGTGCACAGAACCCCAGGATGGTGATGAGACACAGAACCCCAGGATGGTGATGGGGCACAGAACCCCAGGATGGTGATGAGACACAGAACCCCAGGATGGTGATGGAGGCACAGAACCCCAGGATGGTGATGGGGCAAAGAACCCCAGGATGGTGATGAGACACAGAACCCCAGGATGGTGATGGAGACACAGAACCCCAGGATGGTGATGGGGCACAGAACCCCAGGATGGTGATGGAGACACAGAACCCCAGGATGGTGATGGGGGCACAGAACCCCAGGATGGTGATGGAGACACAGAACCCCAGGATGGTGATGGAGACACAGAACCCCAGGATGAAGATAGAGCTTATCAAACGTTGCACAGACATGCTAGATCTGCCTGTTGACTGTGTAAACAGTGGTTGTTTATTGTAAAACGGTTTATTAGTTTATGGCATTTATTTGCAAATTGTTTGTTGACTATATTAACACATTAGAAGTATGTACTTGTACAGGGTGCTAAATAGGTAATACAAAATTCAGTATAAATTTATGTGTATGGAAAATGTTTTGAACTTAATTTGTGCAGTTTTATATTGTTATTAAATTCCGTACGTGCAAATGTTGAGATGTTCTCCACTTAGGAGCTATCCATATGTGTTCTTGTTTCATTAAATACACATAAAGACAAAAAGTAAGTTATGTGAAGCTGCCAGTATTGGAGAATTAACTACACACGGGAATGTTCTGTCATGGCAATTAATGTTTTGTAATTTATAAAGAGGCATATTGCATTTTATCTTTATGCAGGTGTAGTACTGATGTTGAGGGCCAGACATGCAACATTACTAGTAATGCTCGTCATTAACGTTAATATGAGCCTGCATGTTCCATCTTATGTGACGCCCATCACCTACCTCCTCTTGGTATGCCACCGAGCAGTGTTTCTTGTCTGGGAAAGTGGGTCACTTCCACTCCCACCAACCTATAGGGCAGCAGTCAAGATAACAAGGTTACAATGATTACAACTCTTTACATACATACATACATACATACATACATACATACATACATACATACATACATACATACATACATACATACATACATACATACATACATACATACATACATTCATGATGTATACATACATGAATGGATAACTTTGATTCAAGATTTCTCATCATATTATTTTCTGTCGTTGACTATGCTACATATAATATCTTTCGTTGTTTCTTGATTTTTAAGTAAATTTAATATTCTAAGCAGATCCTACATCTTTGTAACATTTTTAATTGTTTTAGTTCAAATAATTGTTGCCAACTCATATGTGCAATTGCTAAACTAGAAACTGTTTAAAATATGTATCTGTATAGGAGTTCCAAATGCTAATATTGTCAGTGCCCCTCACATTTAAATATCTGAAGCAGTGCCACTTACACTTGAATGTAATGAGTGTTGTAGTAAGTGCAATATCCACAAAATATATGTCTAATATAGAATGACTTAGTTAATTGATGTTAATAGGTAGTGAATAGTGTGGTCAGCTGACATGGGAGAGCTCTCTGGAGTAGCAATCTTTCCATGGTGCAGCGGTGACCTGTGTGAAAGTGTCCCTATTACCGCACATTTTATTTTTCTTCAAGAAGCATTAAACTATTAGCCAAGATGAATGACCCAGCGAGCAGAATAACCAGGAGTGGTGTTGGCTCAACATTGAATCAACTTCATCAATATTGAATCGTTGATGACGTTGATGACGGGGAGTCGGTCGGCCGAGCGGACAGCCCGCTGGACTTGTGATCCTGTGGTCCTGGGTTCGATCCCAGGCGCCGGCGAGAAACAATGGGCAGAGTTTCTTTCACCCTATGCCCCTGTTACCTAGCAGTAAAATAGGTACCTGGGTGTTAGTCAGCTGTCACGGGCTGCTTCCTGGGGGGTGGAGGCCTGGTCGAGGACCGGGCCGAGGGGACACTAAAAAAGTCCCGAAATCATCTCAATATTACCTGACATAGCCAGACCTTGAATGGGGTTGGCAACAGTTTAATAACTATACGAGTCTCGCCCAAAGATGAGTCAGCGTTGAGGATGAGTACAGCATGAGTATGGGTTATTACTCAGCTCTAACGTCCTGCTCACGTTAAAGACTAAATATTTACACTTTTACATGAACACTGCACATATCATTTATTTGAAACGACTCGCTAAATAAACCAATAATTTCTTGCAAAGGAATTTTTTGATCACAAATCATTTGCTAATGACAACATTAATGCTGATTAGCACATATGTGTATACACAGACACCTCCCTCCTGTGCACCCACACACACACACACACACACACACACATAAAGGGGCTCACATTTTAGTAGACAGCTCGGGGTGTCGAGATCCTAATAGCCCGGGTTCGATTCCCGGCGGAGGCGGAAACGAATGGGCAAAGTTTTTACCATTACTATATCTTGGGCTGCTTAAATCCTGAGCTCAGGATAAGTCCTTATCCTGGCCCCTTCCAAGTGCTATATAGTCGTAAGGGCTTGTCGCTTTCCGCTGATAGTTCTTTCCTTCCTTCTTCACTACAAGTATCTATCCACATTATTGGCAAATTACACACAACAATATCATAAGATGAGTCCAGTCCAGACCTCCACGGGTAACGCGACTATTTGTGTGAACAGTTTAACATCAGGAGCAAAAACAGAATCTGTTGGTGCAGTATCTACTACCTTACCAAGATGCTTCCTATTTAAACCAATATTACGCATTAATCTTTTCCAGATAAAAGGAGTAAAAATCAATATGCAGGCGATGAGTCACAATAACGTGGCTGAAGTATGTTGACCAGACCACACACTAGAAGTTGAAGGGACGACGACGTTTCGGTCCGTCCTGGACCATTCTCAAGTCGAATATCGACTTGAGAATGGTCCAGGACGGACCGAAACGTCGTCGTCCCTTCAACTTCTAGTGTGTGGTCTGGTCAACGAGTAAAAATCAACTTAGAAGTATCTTTATGTGAGACATGTGTGAATAAGGAGTCCACATCCACACAAGCCAGTAGAGAATGATTACATTTAATAGCAACAATTTCTATATTTGTGTAAACATTTGTTAGCATGAAGGTATTTCTTACCATTCTGGTCTGCGTCTTGGGCACTGTACATCCTCGGCTATTAAGGACTACTTGTTGACTTTTCTCTACCACTCTGATACAGTCATTAAGGAAGCAGATGAGTTCCAATGGCCAAATAATCTCTTATGCGGTATGTAACAAGAGCCAAGACGCTGGTAACATATAGTAAGTGTCCAGGTCTTTAACATCTAACTTTCCTTGAACATAAGTATATAATCCTTCCATAATACTGGACTGCTTCTGTTGTCAGCGTAGTTCATCACAAATGGTGCCCGATGGTTCTTGTGGGAAACGCTGTGTGTATTAGTGGCTTTAGGCATAGTATGTAAAATCCAACAAATCCATAACAACGCTAATACACCAACCACCAAGTATACTCTAGTCCTCCAACCCGTCCTCTTAAAAATAACGTCGCTTTCCGCTTGTATGCGCACTATGGCCAAAAACAGACGTAATTTGTAATGAAATCGGCTCACGAAAGTGATGTACTGTCCCGTTTTCTGTTTGAGTCCTACGGCTTACTCAGTAAGGTTATGAGAGGAAACTTTCTATTATCGGTTTTCATAACATTTTGAAACTTCAGGAGACATTCCTGCCTTCCTAACCTACCAGAGGACCTTCACTTACCGTTTTGGAAAAAAAATCCCAATTTTCAAATTTTTGTATTTTCAAATTACGTCCATTTTCGACCATACAGGCAAACAGCCAAGTTCAGATGTCATTTGCCAGAGGAGCGAGTGAGTCCTGAGCACTGTCAAGAACTAAAGTATTGCTCAGTGTACACACACCGAGAATGGAGAAGACCTCTCGGAATATACTAACCTCAGCTGGCGTTAAGAAACAAAAAGGTTGAAGTATAACTTTGATGGTTTTAAACATTTAAATTTAAAGCAACAATGAAAACAAATCCAATTGATGTCGGCGTTCAATCCCCGACCGTCCAAATGGTTGGGCACCATTCCTTTCCCCCCGTCCCATCCCAAATCCTTGTCATCATCCCTTCTCAGTGTTATATAGTCGACATGGCTTGGCGCTTTCCACTGATAGTTCCCTTCCCTTCAAGCACGATATGAATAATCATGAAAAAGGTGCATATATAACAAGGAGCATATATAACAAGGAGCATATATAACAAGGAGCATATATAACAAGGAGCATATATAACAAGGTGCATATATAACAAGGCGCATATATAACAAGGAGCATATATAACAAGGAGCATATATAACAAGGAGCATATATAACAAGGCGCATATATAACAAGGAGCATATATAACAAGGAGCATATATAACAAGGAGCATATATAACAAGGTGCATATATAACAAGGCGCATATATAACAAGGAGCATATATAACAAGGAGCATATATAACAAGGAGCATATATAACAAGGCGCATATATAACAAGGCGCATATATAACAAGGAGCATATATAACAAGGCGCATATATAACAAGGAGCATATATAACAAGGAGCATATATAACAAGGAGCATATATAACAAGGAGCATATATAACAAGGAGCATATATAACAAGGCGCATATATAACAAGGAGCATATATAACAAGGCGCATATATAACAAGGAGCATATATAACAAGGAGCATATATAACAAGGAGCATATATAACAAGGCGCATATATAACAAGGCGCATATATAACAAGGAGCATATATAACAAGGAGCATATATAACAAGGCACATATATAACAAGGTGCATATATAACAAGGAGCATATATAACAAGGAGCATATATAACAAGGCGCATATATAACAAGGAGCATATATAACAAGGAGCATATATAACAAGGAGCATATATAACAAGGAGCATATATAACAAGGAGCATATATAACAAGGAGCATATATAACAAGGGGCATATATAACAAGGAGCATATATAACAAGGCGCATATATAACAAGGAGCATATATAACAAGGCGCATATATAACAAGGAGCATATATAACAAGGAGCATATATAACAAGGAGCATATATAACAAGGAGCATATATAACAAGGAGCATATATAACAAGGAGCATATATAACAAGGGGCATATATAACAAGGAGCATATATAACAAGGAGCATATATAACAAGGTGCATATATAACAGGGCGCTTATATAAAAATTTAACTGCCTAACAAAGCCAGATAACACTTGTGTGGACAAGACAATACACAATCATGGGGGGGGGGGGACTAACATCAGTACAATGACAACATCACAATATTGTAATTTAACCAACACTCAAAAATAATTCAGAAATAATATTTTGCAATCTCAAACTCACGACATAAATAGTATTGTTTCCTAGCAACTTTGAGAGTTGAACAGTGTGTTGCAAGGTTCCTGTCTCATATTACTCTCCTTCACATATAATGTGTTTTTCAATTGACATTACAAAAAGAACTTGACATCAGAGAGAAAATCAGTTCTGAGTTGTTAAAACCTTTTACATCTTATATAAAACTTGAAAAGTAGTAACGATAAAACAGCAGGTAAACGCTGTTTATCTCTATATTTTTATATATCTATATTTGCACATCGAATAGTCAGCTATAAAATGAATGTCTCTATACAGTGAAAAACTCACAGCAGATTCCAACTGATTTCCAGTAAATATTGTTTTTAGTATGCAATATTTTTATGGGAACTCTATGTACGCAAAAATATGAATTCGGACAATGTAATTCACAAAATATGAAGAGTTTTTTAAAAACCGTTTACTGAACATAACTGATTCGAAACTAATTGTATCATATATTTATTAATTTAAAAGTAAATATATATATATATATATATATATATATATATATATATATATATATATATATATATATATGTGTGTGTGTGTGTTTCTGTGACACTGTTTATTGCTCAGAAACTATGTCATCCTGTTCTCTGAAATGTTATTAACAACTTATTCAACACGCCAATGACAACATTTCGGAAAGTTATCGGCGACCCGTTTTGTGGTCTTTATATAAATTACGCAACAGGTCCTGTGGCCTCTGGAGGAGCAGTATGGTGTATTTAACACACTGTTATCCACAGGAGACCTTTGGCCGGGAGATAACCTGTGTTATATGGTGGTGTGTAAAGTTGTATGGTGCTCTACCCTCTAGCTTCCCTGCCATACCATTATTATTATGGTAGCCCTACCGTGGGTGGTAATGAACGTCCTTGTTGTTGTACTGGTTATCTTGAGATGATTTCGGAGCTTTAGTGTCCTCGGGGCCCGGTCCTCGACCAGGCCTCCACCCCCAGGAAGCAGCCCGTGACAGTTGACTAACACCCAGGTACGCATTTACTGCTAGGTAACAGGGGCATAGGGTGAAAGAAACTCTGTCCATTGTTTCTCTCCGGCGCCCGGGAACGAACCCGGGACCACAGGATCACAAGTCCAGCGTGCTGTCCGGTCGGCCGACCGGCTCCCTTCCGGCTCCCTGGGACGATGACTTTTGTCTGCACACGAGGAGACAGTCACAGTGGAACTGGTCATTCACAGTTCTTTGAAGAGGAATTACACTAATGGAAGGAGTACTTTGCTTGCTACGTTAAATACATAAAGGTATGTATCAACTAGTAAATATACATCTATGTTTAGCAATCTGCTCCCTGAGATCGAGTCTAAGCAATTGACCTTCTACCATTTATACCATAATTATTATTTTTATCTCTCTAGGTTCCTTCTAGGTTTTATATGGTTGATGGTTACTCTAAATTACGCATGTCCCAAGTTCCACTAATTTTATTTTACGTTTCAAGGTTTTTCTGCTCTATATTGTCAGTGCCGCCAAGGTCTCCTATTATTCATAGTTACTAATGCACGTTTAACACCTCATCAAGGTTTGTATAAATAGTTATTTTGCTAGAAAAATATTATGACCAAACCCAGATAAAGAAACGACGACGTTTCGGCAGGTGGAGGACCATTATCATGTCGTGTGGGTCCAGGACGGACCGACACGTTGTTGTTTCTTCATCTTCTGATGTGTGGTTTGGTCATCATATCTTCAGCCCCGTTATTGTGACTCATCGTCTTGCTGGAAACATGTCACTAACAAGGCAGTTCCGAGGTATTTCCTCAGAGATGTTGTCAAGCATATCAAATGTCATCCCGTAAGCACCTGTGTGTTTTTTCTCTTAATTAAACTCATTGAGCATTAGAATTTTCACATTTTGATTGTCAGAGATGAAGTCAGCTGATGAACAGATGATCCCTCTGTCGGACAGAGGTCTCTGAGAACACAGAGAGAGAGATCATGCTATGAATAATTGATCATAAAGGTTAAGCAACACAATCTTTATAGTCAACTTTGCTTTAACAATTTTGTTTCGAATAACATTTGAACCCAAATAAATAAATCCAAAGTGCCACAATTTGTTCATGTTATTTTAAGATTGGTTTAATTCTCAACAGATTTGTTAAATCTGTTTGGGAGAAGATTTACACGGCTCACCTGGCACCAGGCTGCTGGCTGGTGTTATGGCCCTGGACCAGGCTGCTGGCTGGTGTTATGGCCCTGGACCAGGCTGCTGGCTGGTGTTATGGCCCTGGCACCAGGCTGCTGGCTGGTGTTATGGCCCTGGACCAGGCTGCTGGCTGGTGTTATGGCCCTGGACCAGGCTGCTGGCTGGTGTTATGGCCCTGGACCAGGCTGCTGGCTGGTGTTATGGCCCTGGACCAGGCTGCTGGCTGGTGTTATGGCCCTGGACCAGGCTGCTGGCTGGTGTTATGGCCCTGGACCAGGCTGCTGGCTGGTGTTATGGCCCTGGACCAGGCTGCTGGCTGGTGTTATGGCCCTGGACCAGGCTGCTGGCTGGTGTTATGGCCCTGGACCAGGCTGCTGGCTGGTGTTATGGCCCTGGACCAGGCTGCTGGCTGGTGTTATGGCCCTGGACCAGGCTGCTGGCTGGTGTTATGGCCCTGGACCAGGCTGCTGGCTGGTGTTATGGCCCTGGACCAGGCTGCTGGCTGGTGTTATGGCCCTGGACCAGGCTGCTGGCTGGTGTTATGGCCCTGGACCAGGCTGCTGGCTGGTGTTATGGCCCTGGACCAGGCTGCTGGCTGGTGTTATGGCCCTGGACCAGGCTGCTGGCTGGTGTTATGGCCCTGGACCAGGCTGCTGGCTGGTGTTATGGCCCTGGACCAGGCTGCTGGCTGGTGTTATGGCCCTGGACCAGGCTGCTGGCTGGTGTTATGGCCCTGGACCAGGCTGCTGGCTGGTGTTATGGCCCTGGACCAGGCTGCTGGCTGGTGTTATGGCCCTGGACCAGGCTGCTGGCTGGTGTTATGGCCCTGGACCAGGCTGCTGGCTGGTGTTATGGCCCTGGACCAGGCTGCTGGCTGGTGTTATGGCCCTGGACCAGGCTGCTGGCTGGTGTTATGGCCCTGGACCAGGCTGCTGGCTGGTGTTATGGCCCTGGACCAGGCTGCTGGCTGGTGTTATGGCCCTGGACCAGGCTGCTGGCTGGTGTTATGGCCCTGGACCAGGCTGCTGGCTGGTGTTATGGCCCTGGACCAGGCTGCTGGCTGGTGTTATGGCCCTGGACCAGGCTGCTGGCTGGTGTTATGGCCCTGGACCAGGCTGCTGGCTGGTGTTATGGCCCTGGACCAGGCTGCTGGCTGGTGTTATGGCCCTGGACCAGGCTGCTGGCTGGCTGGTGTTATGGCCCTGGACCAGGCTGCTGGCTGGTGTTATGGCCCTGGACCAGGCTGCTGGCTGGTGTTATGGCCCTGGACCAGGCTGCTGGCTGGTGTTATGGCCCTGGACCAGGCTGCTGGCTGGTGTTATGGCCCTGGACCAGGCTGCTGGCTGGTGTTATGGCCCTGGACCAGGCTGCTGGCTGGTGTTATGGCCCTGGCACCAGGCTGCTGGCTGGTGTTATGGCCCTGGACCAGGCTGCTGGCTGGTGTTATGGCCCTGGACCAGGCTGCTGGCTGGTGTTATGGCCCTGGACCAGGCTGGTGGCTGGTGTTATGGCCCTGGACCAGGCTGCTGGCTGGTGTTATGGCCCTGGACCAGGCTGCTGGCTGTGTTATGGCCCTGGACCAGGCTGCTGGCTGGTGTTATGGCCCTGGACCAGGCTGCTGGCTGGTGTTATGGCCCTGGACCAGGCTGCTGGCTGGTGTTATGGCCCTGGACCAGGCTGCTGGCTGGTGTTATGGCCCTGGACCAGGCTGCTGGCTGGTGTTATGGCCCTGGACCAGGCTGCTGGCTGTGTTATGGCCCTGGACCAGGCTGCTGGCTGGTGTTATGGCCCTGGACCAGGCTGCTGGCTGGTGTTATGGCCCTGGACCAGGCTGCTGGCTGGTGTTATGGCCCTGGACCAGGCTGCTGGCTGGTGTTATGGCCCTGGACCAGGCTGCTGGCTGGTGTTATGGCCCTGGACCAGGCTGCTGGCTGGTGTTATGGCCCTGGACCAGGCTGCTGGCTGGTGTTATGGCCCTGGACCAGGCTGCTGGCTGGTGTTATGGCCCTGGACCAGGCTGCTGGCTGGTGTTATGGCCCTGGACCAGGCTGCTGGCTGGTGTTATGGCCCTGGACCAGGCTGCTGGCTGGTGTTATGGCCCTGGACCAGGCTGCTGGCTGGTGTTATGGCCCTGGACCAGGCTGCTGGCTGGTGTTATGGCCCTGGACCAGGCTGCTGGCTGGTGTTATGGCCCTGGACCAGGCTGCTGGCTGGTTGTTATGGCCCTGGACCAGGCTGCTGGCTGGGTGTTATGGCCCTGGACCAGGCTGCTGGCTGGTGTTATGGCCCTGGACCAGGCTGCTGGCTGGTGTTATGGACCTGGACCAGGCTGCTGGCTGGTGTTATGGCCCATGGACCAGGCTGCTGGCTGGTGTTATGGCCCTGGACCAGGCTGCTGGCTGGTGTTATGGCCCTGGACCAGGCTGCTGGCTGGTGTTATGGCCCTGGACCAGGCTGCTGGCTGGTGTTATGGCCCTGGACCAGGCTGCTGGCTGGTGTTATGGCCCTGGCACCAGGCTGCTGGCTGGTGTTAGGCCCTGGACCAGGCTGGCTGGCTGGTGTTATGGCCCTGGACCAGGCTGCTGGCTGGTTGTTATGGCCCTGGACCAGGCTGCTGGCTGGTGTTATGGCCCTGGACCAGGCTGCTGGCTGGTGTTATGGCCCTGGACCAGGCTGCTGGCTGGTGTTATGGCCCTGGACCAGGCTGCTGGCTGGTGTTATGGCCCTGGACCAGGCTGCTGGCTGGTGTTATGGCCCTGGACCAGGCTGCTGGCTGGTGTTATGGCCCTGGACCAGGCTGCTGGCTGGTGTTATGGCCCTGGACCAGGCTGCTGGCTGGTGTTATGGCCCTGGACCAGGCTGCTGGCTGGTGTTATGGCCCTGGACCAGGCTGCTGGCTGGTGTTATGGCCCTGGACCAGGCTGCTGGCTGGTGTTATGGCCCTGGACCAGGCTGCTGGCTGGTGTTATGGCCTGGACCCAGGCTGCTGGCTGGTGTTATGGCCCTGGACCAGGCTGCTGCTGGTGTTATGGCCCTGGACCAGGCTGCTGGCTGGTGTTATGGCCCTGGACCAGGCTGCTGGCTGGTGTTATGGCCCTGGACCAGGCTGCTGGCTGGTGTTATGGCCCTGGACCAGGCTGCTGGCTGGTGTTATGGCCCTGGACCAGGCTGCTGGCTGGTGTTATGGCCCTGGACCAGGCTGCTGGCTGGTGTTATGGCCCTGGACCAGGCTGCTGGCTGGTGTTATGGCCCTGGACCAGGCTGCTGGCTGGTGTTATGGCCCTGGACCAGGCTGCTGGCTGGTGTTATGGCCCTGGACCAGGCTGCTGGCTGGTGTTATGGCCCTGGACCAGGCTGCTGGCTGGTGTTATGGCCCTGGACCAGGCTGCTGGCTGGTGTTATGGCCCTGGACCAGGCTGCTGGCTGGTGTTATGGCCCTGGACCAGGCTGCTGGCTGGTGTTATGGCCCTGGACCAGGCTGCTGGCTGGTGTTATGGCCCTGGACCAGGCTGCTGGCTGGTGTTATGGCCCTGGACCAGGCTGCTGGCTGGTGTTATGGCCCTGGACCAGGCTGCTGGCTGGTGTTATGGCCCTGGACCAGGCTGCTGGCTGGTGTTATGGCCCTGGACCAGGCTGCTGGCTGGTGTTATGGCCCTGGACCAGGCTGCTGGCTGGTGTTATGGCCCTGGACCAGGCTGCTGGCTGGTGTTATGGCCCTGGACCAGGCTGCTGGCTGGTGTTATGGCCCTGGACCAGGCTGCTGGCTGGTGTTATGGCCCTGGACCAGGCTGCTGGCTGGTGTTATGGCCCTGGACCAGGCTGCTGGCTGGTGTTATGGCCCTGGACCAGGCTGCTGGCTGGTGTTATGGCCCTGGACCAGGCTGCTGGCTGGTGTTATGGCCCTGGACCAGGCTGCTGGCTGGTGTTATGGCCCTGGACCAGGCTGCTGGCTGGTGTTATGGCCCTGGACCAGGCTGCTGGCTGGTGTTATGGCCCTGGACCAGGCTGCTGGGGTGTTATGGCCCTGGACCAGGCTGCTGGCTGGTGTTATGGCCCTGGACCAGGCTGCTGGCTGGTGTTATGGCCCTGGACCAGGCTGCTGGCTGGTGTTATGGCCCTGGACCAGGCTGCTGGCTGGTGTTATGGCCCTGGACCAGGCTGCTGGCTGGTGTTATGGCCCTGGACCAGGCTGCTGGCTGGTGTTATGGCCCTGGACCAGGCTGCTGGCTGGTGTTATGGCCCTGGACCAGGCTGCTGGCTGGTGTTATGGCCCTGGACCAGGCTGCTGGCTGGTGTTATGGCCCTGGACCAGGCTGCTGGCTGGTGTTATGGCCCTGGACCAGGCTGCTGGCTGGTGTTATGGCCCTGGACCAGGCTGCTGGCTGGTGTTATGGCCCTGGACCAGGCTGCTGGCTGGTGTTATGGCCCTGGACCAGGCTGCTGGCTGGTGTTATGGCCCTGGACCAGGCTGCTGGCTGGTGTTATGGCCCTGGACCAGGCTGCTGGCTGGTGTTATGGCCCTGGACCAGGCTGCTGGCTGGTGTTATGGCCCTGGACCAGGCTGCTGGCTGGTGTTATGGCCCTGGACCAGGCTGCTGGCTGGTGTTATGGCCCTGGACCAGGCTGCTGGCTGGTGTTATGGCCCTGGACCAGGCTGCTGGCTGGTGTTATGGCCCTGGACCAGGCTGCTGGCTGGTGTTATGGCCCTGGACCAGGCTGCTGGCTGGTTGTTATGGCCCTGGACCAGGCTGCTGGCTGGTGTTATGGCCTGGACCAGGCTGCTGGCTGGTGTTATGGCCCTGGACCAGGCTGCTGGCTGGTGTTTATGGCCCTGGACCAGGCTGCTGGCTGGTGTTATGGCCCTGGACCAGGCTGCTGGCTGGTGTTATGGCCCTGGACCAGGCTGCTGGCTGGTGTTATGGCCCTGGACCAGGCTGCTGGCTGGTGTTATGGCCCTGGACCAGGCTGCTGGCTGGTGTTATGGCCCTGGACCAGGCTGCTGGCTGGTGTTATGGCCCTGGACCAGGCTGCTGGCTGGCTGGTGTTATGGCCCTGGACCAGGCTGCTGGCTGGTGTTATGGCCCTGGACCAGGCTGCTGGCTGGTGTTATGGCCCTGGACCAGGCTGGTGGCTGGTGTTATGACCCTGGACCAGGCTGCTGGCTGGTGTTATGGCCCTGGACCAGGCTGCTGGCTGGTGTTATGGCCCTGGACCAGGCTGCTGGCTGGTGTTATGGCACTGGACCAGGCTGCTGGCTGGTGTTATGGCCCTGGACCAGGCTGCTGGCTGGTGTTATGGCCCTGGACCAGGCTGCTGGCTGGTGCTATGGCCCTGCACCAGGCTGCTGGCTGGTGTTATGGCCCTGGACCAGGCTGCTGGCTGGTGTTATGGCCCTGGACCAGGCTGCTGGCCTGGTGTTATGGCCCTGGACCAGGCTGCTGGCTGGTTGTTATGGCCCTGGACCAGGCTGCTGGCTGGTGTTATGGCCCTGGACCAGGCTGCTGGCTGGTGTTATGGCCCTGGACCAGGCTGCTGGCTGGTGTTATGGCCCTGGACCAGGCTGCTGGCTGGTGTTATGGCCCTGGACCAGGCTGCTGGCTGGTGTTATGGCCCTGGACCAGGCTGCTGGCTGGTGTTATGGCCCTGGACCAGGCTGCTGGCTGGGTGTTATGGCCCTGGACCAGGCTGGCTGGCTGGTGTTATGGCCCTGGACCAGGCTGCTGGCTGGTGTTATGGGCCCTTGACCAGGCTGCTGGCTGGTGTTATGGCCCCTGGACCAGGCCTGCTGGCTGGTGTTATGGCCCTGGACCCAGGCTGCTGGCTGGTGTTATGGCCCCTGGACCAGGCTGCTGGCTGGTGTTATGGCCCTGGACCAGGCTGCACTGGCTGGGGTTATGGCCCTGGACCAGGCTGCTGGCTGGTGTTATGGCCACTGGACCAGGCTGCTGGCTGGCGTGTTATGGCCCTGGACCAGGCTGCTGACTGGTGTTATGGCCCTGGACCAGGCTGCTGGCTGGTGTTATGGCCCCTGGACCAGGCTGCTGGACTGGTGTTATGGCCCTGGACCAGGCGCTGCTGGCTGGTGTTATGGCCATGCGACCAGGCCTTTGGCTGCTGGGCGTGGTGTTATGGCCCTGGGACCAGGCCTGCTGGCTGGTGTTATGGCCCTGGACCAGGCTGCTGGCTGGTGTTATGGCCCTGGACCAGGCTGCTGGCTGGTGTTATGGCCCTGGACCAGGCTGCTGGCGGTGTGTTATTGGCCCTGGACCAGGCTGCTGACTGGTGTTATGGCCCTGGACCAGGCTGCTGGCTGGTGTTATGGCCCTGGACCAGGCTGCTGGCTGGTGTTATGGCCCTGGACCAGGCTGCTGGCTGGTGTTATGGCCCTGGACCAGGCTGCTGGCTGGTGTTATGGCCCTGGACCAGGCTGCTGACTGGTGTTATGGCCCTGGACCAGGCTGCTGGCTGGTGTTATGGCCCTGGACCAGGCTGCTGGCTGGTGTTATGGCCCTGGACCAGGCTGCTGGCTGGTGTTATGGCCCTGGACCAGGCTGCTGGCTGGTGTTATGGCCCTGGACCAGGCTGCTGGCTGGTGTTATGGCCCTGGACCAGGCTGCTGGCTGGTGTTATGGCCCTGGACCAGGCTGCTGGCTGGTGTTATGGCCCTGGACCAGGCTGCTGGCTGGTGTTATGGCCCTGGACCAGGCTGCTGGCTGGTGTTATGGCCCTGGACCAGGCTGCTGGCTGGTGTTATGGCCCTGGACCAGGCTGCTGGCTGGTGTTATGGCCCTGGACCAGGCTGCTGGCTGGTGTTATGGCCCTGGACCAGGCTGCTGGCTGGTGTTATGGCCCTGGACCAGGCTGCTGGCTGGTGTTATGGCCCTGGACCAGGCTGCTGGCTGGTGTTATGGCCCTGGACCAGGCTGCTGGCTGGTGTTATGGCCCTGGACCAGGCTGCTGGCTGGTGTTATGGCCCTGGACCAGGCTGCTGGCTGGTGTTATGGCCCTGGACCAGGCTGCTGGCTGGTGTTATGGCCCTGGACCAGGCTGCTGGCTGGTGTTATGGCCCTGGACCAGGCTGCTGGCTGGTGTTATGGCCCTGGACCAGGCTGCTGGCTGGTGTTATGGCCCTGGACCAGGCTGCTGGCTGGTGTTATGGCCCTGGACCAGGCTGCTGGCTGGTGTTATGGCCCTGGACCAGGCTGCTGGCTGGTGTTATGGCCCTGGACCAGGCTGCTGACTGATGTTATGGCCCTGGACCAGGCTGCTGGCTGGTGTTATGGCCCTGGACCAGGCTGCTGACTGGTGTTATGGCCCTGGACCAGGCTGCTGGCTGGTGTTATGGCCCTGGACCAGGCTGCTGGCTGGTGTTATGGCCCTGGACCAGGCTGCTGGCTGGTGTTATGGCCCTGGACCATGCTCTTGGCTGGTGTTATGGCCCTGGACCAGGCTGCTGGCTGGTGTTATGGCCCTGGACCAGGCTGCTGGCTGGTGTTATGGCCCTGGACCAGGCTGCTGGCTGGTGTTATGGCCCTGGACCAGGCTGCTGGCTGGTGTTATGGCCCTGGACCAGGCTGCTGGCTGGTGTTATGGCCCTGGACCAGGCTGCTGGCTGGTGTTATGGCCCTGGACCAGGCTGCTGGCTGGTGTTATGGCCCTGGACCAGGCTGCTTGGCTGGTGTTATGGCCCTGGACCAGGCTGCTTGGCTGGTGTTATGGCCCTGGACCAGTCTGCTGGCTGGTGTTATGGCCCTGGACCAGGCTGCTGGCTGGTGTTATGGCCCTGGACCAGGCTGCTGGCTGGTGTTATGGCCCTGGACCAGGCTGCTGGCTGGTGTTATGGCCCTGGACCAGGCTGCTGGCTGGTGTTATGGCCCTGGACCAGGCTCCTGGCTGGTGTTATGGCCCTGGACCAGGCTGCTGGCTGGTGTTATGGCCCTGGACCAGGCTGCTGGCTGGTGTTATGGCCCTGGACCAGGCTGCTGGCGGGTGTTATGGCCCTGGACCAGGCTGCTGGCTGGTGTTATGGCCCTGGACCAGGCTGCTGGCTGGTGTTATGGCCCTGGACCAGGCTGCTGGCTGGTGTTATGGCCCTGGACCAGGCTGCTGGCTGGTGTATGGCCCTGGACCAGGCTGTTGGCTGGTGTTATGGCCCTGGACCAGGCTGCTGGCTGGTGTTATGGCCCTGGACCAGGCTGCTGGCTGGTGTTATGGCCCTGGACCAGGCTGCTGGCGGGTGTTATGGCCCTGGACCAGGCTGCTGGCTGGTGTTATGGCCCTGGACCAGGCTGCTGGCTGGTGTTATGGCCCTCGACCAGGCTGCTGGCTGGTGTTATGGCCCTGGACCAACTGCTGGCTGGTGTTATGGCCCTGGACCAGGCTGCTGGCTGGTGTTATGGCCCTCGACCAGGCTGCTGGCTGGTGTTATGGCCCTGGACCAGGCTGCTGGCTGGTGTTATGGCCCTGGACCGGGCTGCTGGCTGGTGTTATGGCCCTGGACCAGGCTGCTGGCTGGTGTTATGGCCCTGGACCAGGCTGCTGGCTGGTGTTAGTGTCCTGGACCAGGCTGCTGGCTGGTGTTATGGCCCTGGACCAGGCTGCTGGCTGGTGTTATGGCCCTGGACCAGGCTGCTGGCTGGTGTTATGGCCCTGGACCAGGCTGCTGGCTGGTGTTATGGCCCTGGACCAGGCTGCTGGCTGGTGTTATGGCCCTGGACCAGGCTGCTGGCTGGTGTTATGGCCCTGGACCAGGCTGCTGGCGGGTGTTATGGCCCTGGACCAGGCTGCTGGCTGGTGTTATGGCCCTGGACCAGGCTGCTGGCTGGTGTTATGGCCCTCGACCAGGCTGCTGGCTGGTGTTATGGCCCTGGACCAACTGCTGGCTGGTGTTATGGCCCTGGACCAGGCTGCTGGCTGGTGTTATGGCACTCGACCAGGCTGCTGGCTGGTGTTATGGCCCTGGACCAGGCTGCTGGCTGGTGTTATGGCCCTGGACCGGGCTGCTGGCTGGTGTTATGGCCCTGGACCAGGCTGCTGGCTGGTGTTATGGCCCTGGACCAGGCTGCTGGCTGGTGTTAGTGTCCTGGACCAGGCTGCTGGCTGGTGTTATGGCCCTGGACCAGGCTGCTGGCTGGTGTTATGGCCCTGGACCAGGCTGCTGGCGGGTGTTATGGCCCTGGACCAGGCTGCTGGCGGGTGTTATGGCCCTGGACTAGGCTTAACTATGGCCTAGTTTATCTGGAGAGGTTTCCATGTGTGATGTTTCCAACCCGTTCTCGCAAATTTAATAAGTCAATATTGACTTATTAAATATGTGCATAGGTGACATACCTAACATAATAGATACCCTTAAAAAGATTCATAGAAAACACCGACCTTACCTAACCTTGTTAGTATGTTAAGATAAGCATCTTATTGCTTCGTAATTACAATTATTACCTAACCTATAATAGGTATAGGTTAAGTAATAATTGTAATTACGAAGCAATAAGATGCTTATCTTAAGATACTAACAAGGTTAGGTAAGGTCGGTGTTTTCTATGAATCTTTTTAGGGGTATCTATTATGTTTAGTATATCACCTATGCACGTAGTTAATAAGTCAATATTGACTTTACGAATTTGCGAGAACGGGTTGGATGTTTCGCAGGCTCCTCGAATTTTAGGGTGAATACTTCGTTTTCTTTGGTGGCCACTTCGTTTTCGTTGGTGGTCACTTCGTTTTCTTTGGTGGTCACTTCGTTTTGTTTGGTGGTCACTTCGTTTTCTTTGTCGCGTGTCCAACAACTTGAAACAGTGACATTTTAATTCATTCCGCGGCAGCTAATTTGCAAACTTTAAATTTGATATTCCAAATTAACTTTCTCAATCTCTCAAGGAATTCATTTTTTTTTATTATTTCTTCTTAATAAAAACGGCTTTAATCTATTTATGAAAATATTCACAGATTTGGTTGTCCTTAAATTCCGTATTTCTGGCAGGTTTCTGTTTTTATTGTCGATCTCTAGATTGTAAAGTTTACTTCTCCGAGTCATAGCTTTTCTCTATACTCTATCACCGTGCTCTACTCTATCCTCAGAGCCGGCCAGGGTCTACTGTATCCACAGAGCCGGCCAGTGTACTGCTCCACTGTATCCACAGAGTCGGCCAGGGTACTGCTCTACTGTATCCACAGAGTCGGCCAGGGTACTGCTCTACTGTATCCACAGAGCCGGCCAGGGTACTGCTCTACTCTATCCTCAGAGCCGGCCAGGGTACTGCTCTACTCTATCCACAGAGCCGGCCAGGGTCTACTGTATCCACAGAGCCGGCCAGGGTACTGCTCTACTGTATCCACAGAGTCGGCCAGGGTACTGCTCTACTGTATCCACAGAGCCGGCCAGGGTACTGCTCTACTGTATCCACAGAGCCGGCCAGGGTACTGCTCTACTGTATTCACAGAGCCGGCCAGGGTACTGCTCTACTGTATCCACAGAGCCGGCCAGGGTACTGCTCTACTCTATCCACAGAGCCGGCCAGGGTACTGTTCTATTCTATCCACAGAGCCGGCCAGGGTACTGCTCTACTGTATCCACGGAGCCGGCCAGGGTACTGCTCTACTCTATCCACAGAGCCGGCCAGGGTACTGCTCTACTCTATCCACAGAGCCGGCCAGGGTGCTGCTCTACTCTATCCACAGAGCCGGCCAGGGTACTGCTCTACTCTATCCACAGAGCCGGCCAGGGTACTGCTCTATTCTATCCACAGAGCCGGCCAGGGTACTGCTCTACTCTATCCACAGAGCCGGCCAGGGTACTGCTCTACTCTATCCACAGAGCCGGCCAGGGTACTGCTCTATTCTATCCACAGAGCCGGCCAGGGTACTGCTCTACTCTATCCACAGAGCCGGCCAGGGTCTACTGTATCCACAGAGCCGGCCAGGGTACTGCTCTACTGTATCCACAGAGCCGGCCAGGGTACTGCTCTACTCTATCCACAGAGCCGGCCAGGGTCTACTGTATCCACAGAGCCGGCCAGGGTCTACTGTATCCACAGAGCCGGCCAGGGTACTGCTCTACTCTATCCACAGAGCCGGCCAGGGTACTGCTCTACTCTATCCACAGAGCCGGCCAGGGTACTGCTCTACTCTATCCACAGAGCCGGCCAGGGTACTGCTCTACTCTATCCTCAGAGCCGGCCAGGGTACTGCTCTACTCTATCCTCAGAGCCGGCCAGGGTACTGCTCTACTCTATCCACAGAGCCGGCCAGGGTCTACTGTATCCACAGAGCCGGCCAGGGTACTGCTCTACTCTATCCACAGAGCCGGCCAGGGTACTGCTCTACTCTATCCACAGAGCCGGCAAGGGTACTGCTCTGTTCTATCCACGTAGCCGGCTAGGGTACTGCTCTACTCTATCCACAGAGCCGGCCAGGGTACTGCTCTACTCTATCCACAGAGCCTGCCAGGATACTGCTCTACTCTATCCACAGAGCCTGCCAGGATACTGCTCTACTCTATCCACAGAGCCTGCCAGGATACTGCTCTACTCTATCCACAGAGCCTGCCAGGATACTGCTCTACTCTATTCACAGAGTCGACAAGGTTACTGCTCTACTCTATCCACGTAGCCGGCTAGGGTACTGCTCTACTCTATCCACAGAGCCTGCCAGGGTACTGCTCTACTCTATCCACAGAGCCTGCCAGTGTACTGCTCTGGGGCGACCAGGTCATTTGGTCTCATTAATGCTCCTAGGGGGGTTTACAAGGTCTCTAATAATAATAATGCACGAACAATACAGCCAGATACATCAGTATAGTTACAGAACAGTATTCATCTGACAATGTGGGATATTAAATACTGATCACTACTCACCACCTTTGCATCATCATTGCAGAAAACACCAATTGGCTCAGCCTGAAAAATATTATTGTGCTTCTCAACAACAACAAGTGCAGAGTGTTGTGAATATTAATGTGGGTCTCGGGCGGCAGGTGCGTGACCTTTCAGTCAACTGTGATGGTCCTGTTAAACAACCAATTGGCATCTTGCATATAACGACATTAGCGGTAGTTAATTAATCTTAACTCTTAGCTACGATTTCTGGAAACAAAAAAAGACAGATAGAAGGGCCATAAGGATGAAAGAAGTGCCATAGGGATGAAAGAAGGGGCCATAGGGATTAAAGAAGGGCCATTGGGATGAAAGAAGGGCCATTGGGATGAAAGAAGGGCCATTGGGATGAAAGAAGGGCCATTGGGATGAAAGAAGGGTCATTGGGATGAAAGAAGGGACATTGGGATGAAAGAAGGGTCATTGGGATGAAAGAAGGGCCATTGGGATGAAAGAAGGGCCATTGGGATGAAAGAAGGGTCATTGGGATGAAAGAAGGGTCATTGGGATGAAAGAAGGGTCATTGGGATGAAAGAAGGGCCATTGGGATGAAAGAAGGGCCATTGGGATGAAAGAAGGGCCATTGGGATGAAAGAAGGGCCATAGGGGTGAAAGAAGGGCCATGTGGATGAAAGAAGGGCCATTGGGATAAAATAAGGGCCATGGGATGAAATAAAGGCTATAGAGCCATAGAGATGCAAGAAGAACCATAAAGATGAAAGAAGGGTCATAGCGTCATAGATCACCTCATCCAAGGAGTATATAATCCGATGTTAAACACGGTAAAATTGTATTTGAAAATGTAAGGAGGACCTTGCGAAACACTTCTAGGCGTCAAACATATTAAAGTGTAAAAATGAACTTTGGAGAGTTAATTTTTCAATTTTCCTCGACAGAGAAATTCCGTCTTTTTATGTGAAGAAAAACGTAAGAAATATTGAGAAGATTCGTGTATGAATCATTAATCTTAATCTTTCGGTCATATGCAACAACATATGTTTACAAGAAAGACTGCTTCCAATGCTATATATATATATATATATATATATATATATATATATATATATATATATATATATATATATATATATATATATATATATATATATATATATATATATATATATCGCACCTAGTAGCCAGAATGTATTTCTTGGCTTACTATGCAAGGCCCGATTTTCCTAATAGGCCGTGTGATATTCATTATTTTCAATATATTGTTTCCAATTGGTTTATTTTTAAAATATTACTATTATATTATATTAGGAACATAAATTATTGACTTAGGTATGTTAGTTTAGGTTAGATTAAGATAGGCCATAAGGATGGCCTAACCTAACCCTACCTAGGTAGGGTAGGTTAGGTTCGGTCATATATCTACGTTAGTTTTAACTCAAAATAAAAAAATTATCTCATGCATGGTAAAATTGACAGATTTATCATTTCATAAGAAAAGAGAAATATATTTAAATTCAGGAAAACTTGGCTTATAGGGCAAATCGGACCTTGTATAGTCGGCCGAGTACTGCGTTCTGGCTACTAGGTACAACATATTATATATATATATATATATATATATATATATATATATATATATATATATATATATATATATATATATATATATATATATATATATATATATATATATATATATATATATATATATATATATATATATATATATATACGACACATTTGCCATCACAAATATAATGGCGTTTAACATTGCCATCAAAAAGACTCCAGCTTGGAGTTTAACATTGCCATCACAAAGACTCCAGCTTGGAGTTTAACATTGTCATCACAAAGACTCCAGCTTGGAGTTTAACATTGTCATCACAAAGACTCCAGCTTGGAGTTTAATATTGCCATCACAAAGACTCCAGCTTGGAGTTTAACATTGCCATCACAAAGACTCCAGCTTGGAGTTTAATATTGCCATCAAAAAGACTCCAGCTTGGAGTTTAATATTGCCATCTTGAAGGCAGCTCTCGTCTCAGTCTGCATATTCTGAAAAAAGGAGAATCAGAAAATCTTTTTACAAAGTTCCATGAATTCTTTTCCCAAAGGAACACAAACACACATTGTAGGAGGAAGACAGAGGCAGAGCTGGTGACTTTCTACGACCGCCTTAACTCTGCTCCATGTTTACAAATGTCCCCAGTAACGGAAGGCTTCCATGAACACACCTGCAGGCCTTACTCAGGTGCAGTCTGGCTCAACATGTACCTAATATATAATGGTACAGACCGGCTCACCTTATACCTAATGCATGATAATAGTCATGAATAAGGTATACGGACTTGATAATGGTACAGGACGGACCGAAACGTCCTTTCTTCAATTTCTAGTGTGTGGTTTGGTCAAATTATATATATGAGAATGCGGCATTTGTCAATTTATGTTCAACACTGTAGAAACTTAGAGAAAAAAATGTCTTGTTATAAGTCCTTATAACTGCTAACATTTTATATTTATATGGTTATTATTACCTAATAAAAAAGATGAACCTCGTTATTATACTCAAGTAACTAATAGAATGATTATGGACTAAGTGCCGTCATCACTCACAAACTTAGTTTCAACAATAATTAAGTTTGAGACAATTTACAATGCAGACTTCTCAGTTTACAATAAAATATTTTTGTTTCACCTTTGAATCCTTTCAGAGAAAATATAAGATTATGAATAGATTCTTGTATCCAAATTTCAGGACTTGAAATGATAAAATCATAATTTAATTATGAAATTCTGTGTATAAAAGGAAATATTCATATATTTCTGAGTTTATCTGAAGTTTGGATTTAAAGTATATTGTAGGAGGAAGTCCACCTAGGTTAGGTTCATAATGTTAAAGAGCCGATGCTCATTTGTCAATAATGCAATTAATATTCATATTCGTGGCACTTATACTGATGTGACGTCATTGTCTGTTTTGTATATAAAGCCACGTGGACGGGACTGGAGCTTAACTCCCGGTCCCGTTTTACCATACCCAGATGTAACATCTGGTGTCATATTTCAAATTCTTTAAAAATAATGAAATATTTTTCGAACATATCTTTTTAAATTGCGCATAAAAGATAAGACCATTTGTGCTCCTGAAGGGAAGAGTACTATGTAGCCAGTTCCTGCTGGTGATGAATACTCATCATCCCAGTGATGAGTACTGGCCAGAGTACCTTTATCAAGGGTCTTCCAATCAGAGGCCACAGAGGACGTGGGACCCCAAGCTGCCGCTGTGGATCATAACACCAGAATTAAACAATCACTACTGCAACTCTATTTTCAAACAAAGCACTTTAATTGGAACACTACTTTCCGTAAAATTCAGCTAATGGTCCTAAATTTTCCTGTGAATTTTTAAATAAGTTCACATTCTGATAATGTTCAACTTTTGTAGTTAATTTTAGACCTTGTGCAGAGCGTTGCACAGCCATTAGACACGACTCATTTGCAACTCTCAATTGATAAACCACAAAAAAGTTGCTTCAAAAGATTTAATCTTTTTCCCTAATCAACATTACTGTAGTTGGTTTTTGGTTATGTTGTTTGAATACTAAAATACCAATACCTACATCATGCCTGCGACCTGATGCTAATTATATTGATGAGATTGACTGCTTATATATATATATATATATATATATATATATATATATATATATATATATATATATATATATATATATATATATATATATATATATATATATATATAACAGAAAACTCACACCCCAGAAGTGACTCGAACCCATACTCCCAGAAGCAACGCAACTGGTATGTACAAGACGCCTTAATCCACTTGACCATCACGACCGGACATAATGAGGTGATAGCCGAGGCTATATGAACCACCCCACCGCCGGCACTCGGATAGTTATCTTGGGCATAGCATTTTACCAAATCACCTCATTCTTTGGGGCACACGTGAGGAACACAAATGCGAACAAGCCTGAATGGTCCCCAGGACATATGCAACTGAAAACTCACACCCCAGAAGTGACTCGAACCCATACTCCCAGAAGCAACGCAACTGGTATGTACAAGACGCCTTAATCCACTTGACCATCACGACCGGACATAATGAGGTGATAGCCGAGGCTATATGAACCACCCCACCGCCGGCACTCGGATAGTTATCTTGGGCATAGCATTTTACCAAATCACCTCATTCTTTGGGGCACACGTGAGGAACACAAATGCGAACAAGCCTGAATGGTCCCCAGGACATATGCAACTGAAAACTCACACCCCAGAAGTGACTCGAACCCATACTCCCAGAAGCAACGCAACTGGTATGTACAAGACGCCTTAATCCACTTGACCATCACGACCGGACATAATGAGGTGATAGCCGAGGCTATATGAACCACCCCACCGCCGGCACTCGGATAGTTATCTTGGGCATAGCATTTTACCAAATCACCTCATTCTTTGGGGCACACGTGAGGAACACAAATGCGAACAAGCCTGAATGGTCCCCAGGACATATGCAACTGAAAACTCACACCCCAGAAGTGACTCGAACCCATACTCCCAGAAGCAACGCAACTGGTATGTACAAGACGCCTTAATCCACTTGACCATCACGACCGGACATAATGAGGTGATAGCCGAGGCTATATGAACCACCCCACCGCCGGCACTCGGATAGTTATCTTGGGCATAGCATTTTACCAAATCACCTCATTCTTTGGGGCACACGTGAGGAACACAAATGCGAACAAGCCTGAATGGTCCCCAGGACATATGCAACTGAAAACTCACACCCCAGAAGTGACTCGAACCCATACTCCCAGAAGCAACGCAACTGGTATGTACAAGACGCCTTAATCCACTTGACCATCACGACCGGACATAATGAGGTGATAGCCGAGGCTATATGAACCACCCCACCGCCGGCACTCGGATAGTTATCTTGGGCATAGCATTTTACCAAATCACCTCATTCTTTGGGGCACACGTGAGGAACACAAATGCGAACAAGCCTGAATGGTCCCCAGGACATATGCAACTGAAAACTCACACCCCAGAAGTGACTCGAACCCATACTCCCAGAAGCAACGCAACTGGTATGTACAAGACGCCTTAATCCACTTGACCATCACGACCGGACATAATGAGGTGATAGCCGAGGCTATATGAACCACCCCACCGCCGGCACTCGGATAGTTATCTTGGGCATAGCATTTTACCAAATCACCTCATTCTTTGGGGCACACGTGAGGAACACAAATGCGAACAAGCCTGAATGGTCCCCAGGACATATGCAACTGAAAACTCACACCCCAGAAGTGACTCGAACCCATACTCCCAGAAGCAACGCAACTGGTATGTACAAGACGCCTTAATCCACTTGACCATCACGACCGGACATAATGAGGTGATAGCCGAGGCTATATGAACCACCCCACCGCCGGCACTCGGATAGTTATCTTGGGCATAGCATTTTACCAAATCACCTCATTCTTTGGGGCACACGTGAGGAACACAAATGCGAACAAGCCTGAATGGTCCCCAGGACATATGCAACTGAAAACTCACACCCCAGAAGTGACTCGAACCCATACTCCCAGAAGCAACGCAACTGGTATGTACAAGACGCCTTAATCCACTTGACCATCACGACCGGACATAATGAGGTGATAGCCGAGGCTATATGAACCACCCCACCGCCGGCACTCGGATAGTTATCTTGGGCATAGCATTTTACCAAATCACCTCATTCTTTGGGGCACACGTGAGGAACACAAATGCGAACAAGCCTGAATGGTCCCCAGGACATATGCAACTGAAAACTCACACCCCAGAAGTGACTCGAACCCATACTCCCAGAAGCAACGCAACTGGTATGTACAAGACGCCTTAATCCACTTGACCATCACGACCGGACATAATGAGGTGATAGCCGAGGCTATATGAACCACCCCACCGCCGGCACTCGGATAGTTATCTTGGGCATAGCATTTTACCAAATCACCTCATTCTTTGGGGCACACGTGAGGAACACAAATGCGAACAAGCCTGAATGGTCCCCAGGACATATGCAACTGAAAACTCACACCCCAGAAGTGACTCGAACCCATACTCCCAGAAGCAACGCAACTGGTATGTACAAGACGCCTTAATCCACTTGACCATCACGACCGGACATAATGAGGTGATAGCCGAGGCTATATGAACCACCCCACCGCCGGCACTCGGATAGTTATCTTGGGCATAGCATTTTACCAAATCACCTCATTCTTTGGGGCACACGTGAGGAACACAAATGCGAACAAGCCTGAATGGTCCCCAGGACATATGCAACTGAAAACTCACACCCCAGAAGTGACTCGAACCCATACTCCCAGAAGCAACGCAACTGGTATGTACAAGACGCCTTAATCCACTTGACCATCACGACCGGACATAATGAGGTGATAGCCGAGGCTATATGAACCACCCCACCGCCGGCACTCGGATAGTTATCTTGGGCATAGCCTTTTACCAAATCACCTCATTCTTTGGGGCACACGTGAGGAACACAAATGCGAACAAGCCTGAATGGTCCCCAGGACATATGCAACTGAAAACTCACACCCCAGAAGTGACTCGAACCCATACTCCCAGAAGCAACGCAACTGGTATGTACAAGACGCCTTAATCCACTTGACCATCACGACCGGACATAATGAGGTGATAGCCGAGGCTATATGAACCACCCCACCGCCGGCACTCGGATAGTTATCTTGGGCATAGCATTTTACCAAATCACCTCATTCTTTGGGGCACACGTGAGGAACACAAATGCGAACAAGCCTGAATGGTCCCCAGGACATATGCAACTGAAAACTCACACCCCAGAAGTGACTCGAACCCATACTCCCAGAAGCAACGCAACTGGTATGTACAAGACGCCTTAATCCACTTGACCATCACGACCGGACATAATGAGGTGATAGCCGAGGCTATATGAACCACCCCACCGCCGGCACTCGGATAGTTATCTTGGGCATAGCATTTTACCAAATCACCTCATTCTTTGGGGCACACGTGAGGAACACAAATGCGAACAAGCCTGAATGGTCCCCAGGACATATGCAACTGAAAACTCACACCCCAGAAGTGACTCGAACCCATACTCCCAGAAGCAACGCAACTGGTATGTACAAGACGCCTTAATCCACTTGACCATCACGACCGGACATAATGAGGTGATAGCCGAGGCTATATGAACCACCCCACCGCCGGCACTCGGATAGTTATCTTGGGCATAGCATTTTACCAAATCACCTCATTCTTTGGGGCACACGTGAGGAACACAAATGCGAACAAGCCTGAATGGTCCCCAGGACATATGCAACTGAAAACTCACACCCCAGAAGTGACTCGAACCCATACTCCCAGAAGCAACGCAACTGGTATGTACAAGACGCCTTAATCCACTTGACCATCACGACCGGACATAATGAGGTGATAGCCGAGGCTATATGAACCACCCCACCGCCGGCACTCGGATAGTTATCTTGGGCATAGCATTTTACCAAATCACCTCATTCTTTGGGGCACACGTGAGGAACACAAATGCGAACAAGCCTGAATGGTCCCCAGGACATATGCAACTGAAAACTCACACCCCAGAAGTGACTCGAACCCATACTCCCAGAAGCAACGCAACTGGTATGTACAAGACGCCTTAATCCACTTGACCATCACGACCGGACATAATGAGGTGATAGCCGAGGCTATATGAACCACCCCACCGCCGGCACTCGGATAGTTATCTTGGGCATAGCATTTTACCAAATCACCTCATTCTTTGGGGCACACGTGAGGAACACAAATGCGAACAAGCCTGAATGGTCCCCAGGACATATGCAACTGAAAACTCACACCCCAGAAGTGACTCGAACCCATACTCCCAGAAGCAACGCAACTGGTATGTACAAGACGCCTTAATCCACTTGACCATCACGACCGGACATAATGAGGTGATAGCCGAGGCTATATGAACCACCCCACCGCCGGCACTCGGATAGTTATCTTGGGCATAGCATTTTACCAAATCACCTCATTCTTTGGGGCACACGTGAGGAACACAAATGCGAACAAGCCTGAATGGTCCCCAGGACATATGCAACTGAAAACTCACACCCCAGAAGTGACTCGAACCCATACTCCCAGAAGCAACGCAACTGGTATGTACAAGACGCCTTAATCCACTTGACCATCACGACCGGACATAATGAGGTGATAGCCGAGGCTATATGAACCACCCCACCGCCGGCACTTGGATAGTTATCTTGGGCATAGCATTTTACCAAATCACCTCATTCTTTGGGGCACACGTGAGGAACACAAATGCGAACAAGCCTGAATGGTCCCCAGGACATATGCAACTGAAAACTCACACCCCAGAAGTGACTCGAACCCATACTCCCAGAAGCAACGCAACTGGTATGTACAAGACGCCTTAATCCACTTGACCATCACGACCGGACATAATGAGGTGATAGCCGAGGCTATATGAACCACCCCACCGCCGGCACTCGGATAGTTATCTTGGGCATAGCATTTTACCAAATCACCTCATTCTTTGGGGCACACGTGAGGAACACAAATGCGAACAAGCCTGAATGGTCCCCAGGACATATGCAACTGAAAACTCACACCCCAGAAGTGACTCGAACCCATACTCCCAGAAGCAACGCAACTGGTATGTACAAGACGCCTTAATCCACTTGACCATCACGACCGGACATAATGAGGTGATAGCCGAGGCTATATGAACCACCCCACCGCCGGCACTCGGATAGTTATCTTGGGCATAGCATTTTACCAAATCACCTCATTCTTTGGGGCACACGTGAGGAACACAAATGCGAACAAGCCTGAATGGTCCCCAGGACATATGCAACTGAAAACTCACACCCCAGAAGTGACTCGAACCCATACTCCCAGAAGCAACGCAACTGGTATGTACAAGACGCCTTAATCCACTTGACCATCACGACCGGACATAATGAGGTGATAGCCGAGGCTATATGAACCACCCCACCGCCGGCACTCGGATAGTTATCTTGGGCATAGCATTTTACCAAATCACCTCATTCTTTGGGGCACACGTGAGGAACACAAATGCGAACAAGCCTGAATGGTCCCCAGGACATATGCAACTGAAAACTCACACCCCAGAAGTGACTCGAACCCATACTCCCAGAAGCAACGCAACTGGTATGTACAAGACGCCTTAATCCACTTGACCATCACGACCGGACATAATGAGGTGATAGCCGAGGCTATATGAACCACCCCACCGCCGGCACTCGGATAGTTATCTTGGGCATAGCATTTTACCAAATCACCTCATTCTTTGGGGCACACGTGAGGAACACAAATGCGAACAAGCCTGAATGGTCCCCAGGACATATGCAACTGAAAACTCACACCCCAGAAGTGACTCGAACCCATACTCCCAGAAGCAACGCAACTGGTATGTACAAGACGCCTTAATCCACTTGACCATCACGACCGGACATAATGAGGTGATAGCCGAGGCTATATGAACCACCCCACCGCCGGCACTCGGATAGTTATCTTGGGCATAGCATTTTACCAAATCACCTCATTCTTTGGGGCACACGTGAGGAACACAAATGCGAACAAGCCTGAATGGTCCCCAGGACATATGCAACTGAAAACTCACACCCCAGAAGTGACTCGAACCCATACTCCCAGAAGCAACGCAACTGGTATGTACAAGACGCCTTAATCCACTTGACCATCACGACCGGACATAATGAGGTGATAGCCGAGGCTATATGAACCACCCCACCGCCGGCACTCGGATAGTTATCTTGGGCATAGCATTTTACCAAATCACCTCATTCTTTGGGGCACACGTGAGGAACACAAATGCGAACAAGCCTGAATGGTCCCCAGGACATATGCAACTGAAAACTCACACCCCAGAAGTGACTCGAACCCATACTCCCAGAAGCAACGCAACTGGTATGTACAAGACGCCTTAATCCACTTGACCATCACGACCGGACATAATGAGGTGATAGCCGAGGCTATATGAACCACCCCACCGCCGGCACTCGGATAGTTATCTTGGGCATAGCATTTTACCAAATCACCTCATTCTTTGGGGCACACGTGAGGAACACAAATGCGAACAAGCCTGAATGGTCCCCAGGACATATGCAACTGAAAACTCACACCCCAGAAGTGACTCGAACCCATACTCCCAGAAGCAACGCAACTGGTATGTACAAGACGCCTTAATCCACTTGACCATCACGACCGGACATAATGAGGTGATAGCCGAGGCTATATGAACCACCCCACCGCCGGCACTCGGATAGTTATCTTGGGCATAGCATTTTACCAAATCACCTCATTCTTTGGGGCACACGTGAGGAACACAAATGCGAACAAGCCTGAATGGTCCCCAGGACATATGCAACTGAAAACTCACACCCCAGAAGTGACTCGAACCCATACTCCCAGAAGCAACGCAACTGGTATGTACAAGACGCCTTAATCCACTTGACCATCACGACCGGACATAATGAGGTGATAGCCGAGGCTATATGAACCACCCCACCGCCGGCACTCGGATAGTTATCTTGGGCATAGCATTTTACCAAATCACCTCATTCTTTGGGGCACACGTGAGGAACACAAATGCGAACAAGCCTGAATGGTCCCCAGGACATATGCAACTGAAAACTCACACCCCAGAAGTGACTCGAACCCATACTCCCAGAAGCAACGCAACTGGTATGTACAAGACGCCTTAATCCACTTGACCATCACGACCGGACATAATGAGGTGATAGCCGAGGCTATATGAACCACCCCACCGCCGGCACTCGGATAGTTATCTTGGGCATAGCATTTTACCAAATCACCTCATTCTTTGAGGCACACGTGAGGAACACAAATGCGAACAAGCCTGAATGGTCCCCAGGACATATGCAACTGAAAACTCACACCCCAGAAGTGACTCGAACCCATACTCCCAGAAGCAACGCAACTGGTATGTACAAGACGCCTTAATCCACTTGACCATCACGACCGGACATAATGAGGTGATAGCCGAGGCTATATGAACCACCCCACCGCCGGCACTCGGATAGTTATCTTGGGCATAGCATTTTACCAAATCACCTCATTCTTTGGGGCACACGTGAGGAACACAAATGCGAACAAGCCTGAATGGTCCCCAGGACATATGCAACTGAAAACTCACACCCCAGAAGTGACTCGAACCCATACTCCCAGAAGCAACGCAACTGGTATGTACAAGACGCCTTAATCCACTTGACCATCACGACCGGACATAATGAGGTGATAGCCGAGGCTATATGAACCACCCCACCGCCGGCACTCGGATAGTTATCTTGGGCATAGCATTTTACCAAATCACCTCATTCTTTGGGGCACACGTGAGGAACACAAATGCGAACAAGCCTGAATGGTCCCCAGGACATATGCAACTGAAAACTCACACCCCAGAAGTGACTCGAACCCATACTCCCAGAAGCAACGCAACTGGTATGTACAAGACGCCTTAATCCACTTGACCATCACGACCGGACATAATGAGGTGATAGCCGAGGCTATATGAACCACCCCACCGCCGGCACTCGGATAGTTATCTTGGGCATAGCATTTTACCAAATCACCTCATTCTTTGGGGCACACGTGAGGAACACAAATGCGAACAAGCCTGAATGGTCCCCAGGACATATGCAACTGAAAACTCACACCCCAGAAGTGACTCGAACCCATACTCCCAGAAGCAACGCAACTGGTATGTACAAGACGCCTTAATCCACTTGACCATCACGACCGGACATAATGAGGTGATAGCCGAGGCTATATGAACCACCCCACCGCCGGCACTCGGATAGTTATCTTGGGCATAGCATTTTACCAAATCACCTCATTCTTTGGGGCACACGTGAGGAACACAAATGCGAACAAGCCTGAATGGTCCCCAGGACATATGCAACTGAAAACTCACACCCCAGAAGTGACTCGAACCCATACTCCCAGAAGCAACGCAACTGGTATGTACAAGACGCCTTAATCCACTTGACCATCACGACCGGACATAATGAGGTGATAGCCGAGGCTATATGAACCACCCCACCGCCGGCACTCGGATAGTTATCTTGGGCATAGCATTTTACCAAATCACCTCATTCTTTGGGGCACACGTGAGGAACACAAATGCGAACAAGCCTGAATGGTCCCCAGGACATATGCAACTGAAAACTCACACCCCAGAAGTGACTCGAACCCATACTCCCAGAAGCAACGCAACTGGTATGTACAAGACGCCTTAATCCACTTGACCATCACGACCGGATATAATGAGGTGATAGCCGAGGCTATATGAACCACCCCACCGCCGGCACTCGGATAGTTATCTTGGGCATAGCATTTTACCAAATCACCTCATTCTTTGGGGCACACATGAGGAACACAAATGCGAACAAGCCTGAATGGTCCCCAGGACATATGCAACTGAAAACTCACACCCCAGAAGTGACTCGAACCCATACTCCCAGAAGCAACGCAACTGGTATGTACAAGACGCCTTAATCCACTTGACCATCACGACCGGACATAATGAGGTGATAGCCGAGGCTATATGAACCACCCCACCGCCGGCACTCGGATAGTTATCTTGGGCATAGCATTTTACCAAATCACCTCATTCTTTGGGGCACACGTGAGGAACACAAATGCGAACAAGCCTGAATGGTCCCCAGGACATATGCAACTGAAAACTCACACCCCAGAAGTGACTCGAACCCATACTCCCAGAAGCAACGCAACTGGTATGTACAAGACGCCTTAATCCACTTGACCATCACGACCGGACATAATGAGGTGATAGCCGAGGCTATATGAACCACCCCACCGCCGGCACTCGGATAGTTATCTTGGGCATAGCATTTTACCAAATCACCTCATTCTTTGGGGCACACGTGAGGAACACAAATGCGAACAAGCCTGAATGGTCCCCAGGACATATGCAACTGAAAACTCACACCCCAGAAGTGACTCGAACCCATACTCCCAGAAGCAACGCAACTGGTATGTACAAGACGCCTTAATCCACTTGACCATCACGACCGGACATAATGAGGTGATAGCCGAGGCTATATGAACCACCCCACCGCCGGCACTCGGATAGTTATCTTGGGCATAGCATTTTACCAAATCACCTCATTCTTTGGGGCACACGTGAGGAACACAAATGCGAACAAGCCTGAATGGTCCCCAGGACATATGCAACTGAAAACTCACACCCCAGAAGTGACTCGAACCCATACTCCCAGAAGCAACGCAACTGGTATGTACAAGACGCCTTAATCCACTTGACCATCACGACCGGACATAATGAGGTGATAGCCGAGGCTATATGAACCACCCCACCGCCGGCACTCGGATAGTTATCTTGGGCATAGCATTTTACCAAATCACCTCATTCTTTGGGGCACACGTGAGGAACACAAATGCGAACAAGCCTGAATGGTCCCCAGGACATATGCAACTGAAAACTCACACCCCAGAAGTGACTCGAACCCATACTCCCAGAAGCAACGCAACTGGTATGTACAAGACGCCTTAATCCACTTGACCATCACGACCGGACATAATGAGGTGATAGCCGAGGCTATATGAACCACCCCACCGCCGGCACTCGGATAGTTATCTTGGGCATAGCATTTTACCAAATCACCTCATTCTTTGGGGCACACGTGAGGAACACAAATGCGAACAAGCCTGAATGGTCCCCAGGACATATGCAACTGAAAACTCACACCCCAGAAGTGACTCGAACCCATACTCCCAGAAGCAACGCAACTGGTATGTACAAGACGCCTTAATCCACTTGACCATCACGACCGGACATAATGAGGTGATAGCCGAGGCTATATGAACCACCCCACCGCCGGCACTCGGATAGTTATCTTGGGCATAGCATTTTACCAAATCACCTCATTCTTTGGGGCACACGTGAGGAACACAAATGCGAACAAGCCTGAATGGTCCCCAGGACATATGCAACTGAAAACTCACACCCCAGAAGTGACTCGAACCCATACTCCCAGAAGCAACGCAACTGGTATGTACAAGACGCCTTAATCCACTTGACCATCACGACCGGACATAATGAGGTGATAGCCGAGGCTATATGAACCACCCCACCGCCGGCACTCGGATAGTTATCTTGGGCATAGCATTTTACCAAATCACCTCATTCTTTGGGGCACACGTGAGGAACACAAATGCGAACAAGCCTGAATGGTCCCCAGGACATATGCAACTGAAAACTCACACCCCAGAAGTGACTCGAACCCATACTCCCAGAAGCAACGCAACTGGTATGTACAAGACGCCTTAATCCACTTGACCATCACGACCGGACATAATGAGGTGATAGCCGAGGCTATATGAACCACCCCACCGCCGGCACTCGGATAGTTATCTTGGGCATAGCATTTTACCAAATCACCTCATTCTTTGGGGCACACGTGAGGAACACAAATGCGAACAAGCCTGAATGGTCCCCAGGACATATGCAACTGAAAACTCACACCCCAGAAGTGACTCGAACCCATACTCCCAGAAGCAACGCAACTGGTATGTACAAGACGCCTTAATCCACTTGACCATCACGACCGGACATAATGAGGTGATAGCCGAGGCTATATGAACCACCCCACCGCCGGCTCTCGGATAGTTATCTTGGGCATAGCATTTTACCAAATCACCTCATTCTTTGGGGCACACGTGAGGAACACAAATGCGAACAAGCCTGAATGGTCCCCAGGACATATGCAACTGAAAACTCACACCCCAGAAGTGACTCGAACCCATACTCCCAGAAGCAACGCAACTGGTATGTACAAGACGCCTTAATCCACTTGACCATCACGACCGGACATAATGAGGTGATAGCCGAGGCTATATGAACCACCCCACCGCCGGCACTCGGATAGTTATCTTGGGCATAGCATTTTACCAAATCACCTCATTCTTTGGGGCACACGTGAGGAACACAAATGCGAACAAGCCTGAATGGTCCCCAGGACATATGCAACTGAAAACTCACACCCCAGAAGTGACTCGAACCCATACTCCCAGAAGCAACGCAACTGGTATGTACAAGACGCCTTAATCCACTTGACCATCACGACCGGACATAATGAGGTGATAGCCGAGGCTATATGAACCACCCCACCGCCGGCACTCGGATAGTTATCTTGGGCATAGCATTTTACCAAATCACCTCATTCTTTGGGGCACACATGAGGAACACAAATGCGAACAAGCCTGAATGGTCCCCAGGACATATGCAACTGAAAACTCACACCCCAGAAGTGACTCGAACCCATACTCCCAGAAGCAACGCAACTGGTATGTACAAGACGCCTTAATCCACTTGACCATCACGACCGGACATAATGAGGTGATAGCCGAGGCTATATGAACCACCCCACCGCCGGCACTCGGATAGTTATCTTGGGCATAGCATTTTACCAAATCACCTCATTCTTTGGGGCACACGTGAGGAACACAAATGCGAACAAGCCTGAATGGTCCCCAGGACATATGCAACTGAAAACTCACACCCCAGAAGTGACTCGAACCCATACTCCCAGAAGCAACGCAACTGGTATGTACAAGACGCCTTAATCCACTTGACCATCACGACCGGACATAATGAGGTGATAGCCGAGGCTATATGAACCACCCCACCGCTGGCACTCGGATAGTTATCTTGGGCATAGCATTTTACCAAATCACCTCATTCTTTGGGGCACACGTGAGGAACACAAATGCGAACAAGCCTGAATGGTCCCCAGGACATATGCAACTGAAAACTCACACCCCAGAAGTGACTCGAACCCATACTCCCAGAAGCAACGCAACTGGTATGTACAAGACGCCTTAATCCACTTGACCATCACGACCGGACATAATGAGGTGATAGCCGAGGCTATATGAACCACCCCACCGCCGGCACTCGGATAGTTATCTTGGGCATAGCATTTTACCAAATCACCTCATTCTTTGGGGCACACGTGAGGAACACAAATGCGAACAAGCCTGAATGGTCCCCAGGACATATGCAACTGAAAACTCACACCCCAGAAGTGACTCGAACCCATACTCCCAGAAGCAACGCAACTGGTATGTACAAGACGCCTTAATCCACTTGACCATCACGACCGGACATAATGAGGTGATAGCCGAGGCTATATGAACCACCCCACCGCCGGCACTCGGATAGTTATCTTGGGCATAGCATTTTACCAAATCACCTCATTCTTTGGGGCACACGTGAGGAACACAAATGCGAACAAGCCTGAATGGTCCCCAGGACATATGCAACTGAAAACTCACACCCCAGAAGTGACTCGAACCCATACTCCCAGAAGCAACGCAACTGGTATGTACATGACGCCTTAATCCACTTGACCATCACGACCGGACATAATGAGGTGATAGCCGAGGCTATATGAACCACCCCACCGCCGGCACTCGGATAGTTATCTTGGGCATAGCATTTTACCAAATCACCTCATTCTTTGGGGCACACGTGAGGAACACAAATGCGAACAAGCCTGAATGGTCCCCAGGACATATGCAACTGAAAACTCACACCCCAGAAGTGACTCGAACCCATACTCCCAGAAGCAACGCAACTGGTATGTACAAGACGCCTTAATCCACTTGACCATCACGACCGGACATAATGAGGTGATAGCCGAGGCTATATGAACCACCCCACCGCCGGCACTCGGATAGTTATCTTGGGCATAGCATTTTACCAAATCACCTCATTCTTTGGGGCACACGTGAGGAACACAAATGCGAACAAGCCTGAATGGTCCCCAGGACATATGCAACTGAAAACTCACACCCCAGAAGTGACTCGAACCCATACTCCCAGAAGCAACGCAACTGGTATGTACAAGACGCCTTAATCCACTTGACCATCACGACCGGACATAATGAGGTGATAGCCGAGGCTATATGAACCACCCCACCGCCGGCACTCGGATAGTTATCTTGGGCATAGCATTTTACCAAATCACCTCATTCTTTGGGGCACACGTGAGGAACACAAATGCGAACAAGCCTGAATGGTCCCCAGGACATATGCAACTGAAAACTCACACCCCAGAAGTGACTCGAACCCATACTCCCAGAAGCAACGCAACTGGTATGTACAAGACGCCTTAATCCACTTGACCATCACGACCGGACATAATGAGGTGATAGCCGAGGCTATATGAACCACCCCACCGCCGGCACTCGGATAGTTATCTTGGGCATAGCATTTTACCAAATCACCTCATTCTTTGGGGCACACGTGAGGAACACAAATGCGAACAAGCCTGAATGGTCCCCAGGACATATGCAACTGAAAACTCACACCCCAGAAGTGACTCGAACCCATACTCCCAGAAGCAACGCAACTGGTATGTACAAGACGCCTTAATCCACTTGACCATCACGACCGGACATAATGAGGTGATAGCCGAGGCTATATGAACCACCCCACCGCCGGCACTCGGATAGTTATCTTGGGCATAGCATTTTACCAAATCACCTCATTCTTTGGGGCACACGTGAGGAACACAAATGCGAACAAGCCTGAATGGTCCCCAGGACATATGCAACTGAAAACTCACACCCCAGAAGTGACTCGAACCCATACTCCCAGAAGCAACGCAACTGGTATGTACAAGACGCCTTAATCCACTTGACCATCACGACCGGACATAATGAGGTGATAGCCGAGGCTATATGAACCACCCCACCGCCGGCACTCGGATAGTTATCTTGGGCATAGCATTTTACCAAATCACCTCATTCTTTGGGGCACACGTGAGGAACACAAATGCGAACAAGCCTGAATGGTCCCAAGGACATATGCAACTGAAAACTCACACCCCAGAAGTGACTCGAACCCATACTCCCAGAAGCAACGCAACTGGTATGTACAAGACGCCTTAATCCACTTGACCATCACGACCGGACATAATGAGGTGATAGCCGAGGCTATATGAACCACCCCACCGCCGGCACTCGGATAGTTATCTTGGGCATAGCATTTTACCAAATCACCTCATTCTTTGGGGCACACGTGAGGAACACAAATGCGAACAAGCCTGAATGGTCCCCAGGACATATGCAACTGAAAACTCACACCCCAGAAGTGACTCGAACCCATACTCCCAGAAGCAACGCAACTGGTATGTACAAGACGCCTTAATCCACTTGACCATCACGACCGGACATAATGAGGTGATAGCCGAGGCTATATGAACCACCCCACCGCCGGCACTCGGATAGTTATCTTGGGCATAGCATTTTACCAAATCACCTCATTCTTTGGGGCACACGTGAGGAACACAAATGCGAACAAGCCTGAATGGTCCCCAGGACATATGCAACTGAAAACTCACACCCCAGAAGTGACTCGAACCCATACTCCCAGAAGCAACGCAACTGGTATGTACAAGACGCCTTAATCCACTTGACCATCACGACCGGACATAATGAGGTGATAGCCGAGGCTATATGAACCACCCCACCGCCGGCACTCGGATAGTTATCTTGGGCATAGCATTTTACCAAATCACCTCATTCTTTGGGGCACACGTGAGGAACACAAATGCGAACAAGCCTGAATGGTCCCCAGGACATATGCAACTGAAAACTCACACCCCAGAAGTGACTCGAACCCATACTCCCAGAAGCAACGCAACTGGTATGTACAAGACGCCTTAATCCACTTGACCATCACGACCGGACATAATGAGGTGATAGCCGAGGCTATATGAACCACCCCACCGCCGGCACTCGGATAGTTATCTTGGGCATAGCATTTTACCAAATCACCTCATTCTTTGGGGCACACGTGAGGAACACAAATGCGAACAAGCCTGAATGGTCCCCAGGACATATGCAACTGAAAACTCACACCCCAGAAGTGACTCGAACCCATACTCCCAGAAGCAACGCAACTGGTATGTACAAGACGCCTTAATCCACTTGACCATCACGACAGGACATAATGAGGTGATAGCCGAGGCTATATGAACCACCCCACCGCCGGCACTCGGATAGTTATCTTGGGCATAGCATTTTACCAAATCACCTCATTCTTTGGGGCACACGTGAGGAACACAAATGCGAACAAGCCTGAATGGTCCCCAGGACATATGCAACTGAAAACTCACACCCCAGAAGTGACTCGAACCCATACTCCCAGAAGCAACGCAACTGGTATGTACAAGACGCCTTAATCCACTTGACCATCACGACCGGACATAATGAGGTGATAGCCGAGGCTATATGAACCACCCCACCGCCGGCACTCGGATAGTTATCTTGGGCATAGCATTTTACCAAATCACCTCATTCTTTGGGGCACACGTGAGGAACACAAATGCGAACAAGCCTGAATGGTCCCCAGGACATATGCAACTGAAAACTCACACCCCAGAAGTGACTCGAACCCATACTCCCAGAAGCAACGCAACTGGTATGTACAAGACGCCTTAATCCACTTGACCATCACGACCGGACATAATGAGGTGATAGCCGAGGCTATATGAACCACCCCACCGCCGGCACTCGGATAGTTATCTTGGGCATAGCATTTTACCAAATCACCTCATTCTTTGGGGCACACGTGAGGAACACAAATGCGAACAAGCCTGAATGGTCCCCAGGACATATGCAACTGAAAACTCACACCCCAGAAGTGACTCGAACCCATACTCCCAGAAGCAACGCAACTGGTATGTACAAGACGCCTTAATCCACTTGACCATCACGACAGGACATAATGAGGTGATAGCCGAGGCTATATGAACCACCCCACCGCCGGCACTCGGATAGTTATCTTGGGCATAGCATTTTACCAAATCACCTCATTCTTTGGGGCACACGTGAGGAACACAAATGCGAACAAGCCTGAATGGTCCCCAGGACATATGCAACTGAAAACTCACACCCCAGAAGTGACTCGAACCCATACTCCCAGAAGCAACGCAACTGGTATGTACAAGACGCCTTAATCCACTTGACCATCACGACCGGACATAATGAGGTGATAGCCGAGGCTATATGAACCACCCCACCGCCGGCACTCGGATAGTTATCTTGGGCATAGCATTTTACCAAATCACCTCATTCTTTGGGGCACACGTGAGGAACACAAATGCGAACAAGCCTGAATGGTCCCCAGGACATATGCAACTGAAAACTCACACCCCAGAAGTGACTCGAACCCATACTCCCAGAAGCAACGCAACTGGTATGTACAAGACGCCTTAATCCACTTGACCATCACGACCGGACATAATGAGGTGATAGCCGAGGCTATATGAACCACCCCACCGCCGGCACTCGGATAGTTATCTTGGGCATAGCATTTTACCAAATCACCTCATTCTTTGGGGCACACGTGAGGAACACAAATGCGAACAAGCCTGAATGGTCCCCAGGACATATGCAACTGAAAACTCACACCCCAGAAGTGACTCGAACCCATACTCCCAGAAGCAACGCAACTGGTATGTACAAGACGCCTTAATCCACTTGACCATCACGACCGGACATAATGAGGTGATAGCCGAGGCTATATGAACCACCCCACCGCCGGCACTCGGATAGTTATCTTGGGCATAGCATTTTACCAAATCACCTCATTCTTTGGGGCACACGTGAGGAACACAAATGCGAACAAGCCTGAATGGTCCCCAGGACATATGCAACTGAAAACTCACACCCCAGAAGTGACTCGAACCCATACTCCCAGAAGCAACGCAACTGGTATGTACAAGACGCCTTAATCCACTTGACCATCACGACCGGACATAATGAGGTGATAGCCGAGGCTATATGAACCACCCCACCGCCGGCACTCGGATAGTTATCTTGGGCATAGCATTTTACCAAATCACCTCATTCTTTGGGGCACACGTGAGGAACACAAATGCGAACAAGCCTGAATGGTCCCCAGGACATATGCAACTGAAAACTCACACCCCAGAAGTGACTCGAACCCATACTCCCAGAAGCAACGCAACTGGTATGTACAAGACGCCTTAATCCACTTGACCATCACGACCGGACATAATGAGGTGATAGCCGAGGCTATATGAACCACCCCACCGCCGGCACTCGGATAGTTATCTTGGGCATAGCATTTTACCAAATCACCTCATTCTTTGGGGCACACGTGAGGAACACAAATGCGAACAAGCCTGAATGGTCCCCAGGACATATGCAACTGAAAACTCACACCCCAGAAGTGACTCGAACCCATACTCCCAGAAGCAACGCAACTGGTATGTACAAGACGCCTTAATCCACTTGACCATCACGACCGGACATAATGAGGTGATAGCCGAGGCTATATGAACCACCCCACCGCCGGCACTCGGATAGTTATCTTGGGCATAGCATTTTACCAAATCACCTCATTCTTTGGGGCACACGTGAGGAACACAAATGCGAACAAGCCTGAATGGTCCCCAGGACATATGCAACTGAAAACTCACACCCCAGAAGTGACTCGAACCCATACTCCCAGAAGCAACGCAACTGGTATGTACAAGACGCCTTAATCCACTTGACCATCACGACCGGACATAATGAGGTGATAGCCGAGGCTATATGAACCACCCCACCGCCGGCACTCGGATAGTTATCTTGGGCATAGCATTTTACCAAATCACCTCATTCTTTGGGGCACACGTGAGGAACACAAATGCGAACAAGCCTGAATGGTCCCCAGGACATATGCAACTGAAAACTCACACCCCAGAAGTGACTCGAACCCATACTCCCAGAAGCAACGCAACTGGTATGTACAAGACGCCTTAATCCACTTGACCATCACGACCGGACATAATGAGGTGATAGCCGAGGCTATATGAACCACCCCACCGCCGGCACTCGGATAGTTATCTTGGGCATAGCATTTTACCAAATCACCTCATTCTTTGGGGCACACGTGAGGAACACAAATGCGAACAAGCCTGAATGGTCCCCAGGACATATGCAACTGAAAACTCACACCCCAGAAGTGACTCGAACCCATACTCCCAGAAGCAACGCAACTGGTATGTACAAGACGCCTTAATCCACTTGACCATCACGACCGGACATAATGAGGTGATAGCCGAGGCTATATGAACCACCCCACCGCCGGCACTCGGATAGTTATCTTGGGCATAGCATTTTACCAAATCACCTCATTCTTTGGGGCACACGTGAGGAACACAAATGCGAACAAGCCTGAATGGTCCCCAGGACATATGCAACTGAAAACTCACACCCCAGAAGTGACTCGAACCCATACTCCCAGAAGCAACGCAACTGGTATGTACAAGACGCCTTAATCCACTTGACCATCACGACCGGACATAATGAGGTGATAGCCGAGGCTATATGAACTGTAGCTATATGAACTATATATATTTTGGTAAAATGCTATGCCCAAGATAACTATCCGAGTGCCGGCGGTGGGGTGGTTCATATAGCCTCGGCTATCACCTCATTATGTCCGGTCGTGATGGTCAAGTGGATTAAGGCGTCTTGTACATACCAGTTGCGTTGCTTCTGGGAGTATGGGTTCGAGTCACTTCTGGGGTGTGAGTTTTCAGTTGCATATGTCCTGGGGACCATTCAGGCTTGTTCGCATTTGTGTTCCTCACGTGTGCCCCAAAGAATGAGGTGATTTGGTAAAATGCTATGCCCAAGATAACTATCCGAGTGCCGGCGGTGGGGTGGTTCATATAGCCTCGGCTATCACCTCATTATGTCCGGTCGTGATGGTCAAGTGGATTAAGGCGTCTTGTACATACCAGTTGCGTTGCTTCTGGGAGTATGGGTTCGAGTCACTTCTGGGGTGTGAGTTTTCAGTTGCATATGTCCTGGGGACCATTCAGGCTTGTTCGCATTTGTGTTCCTCACGTGTGCCCCAAAGAATGAGGTGATTTGGTAAAATGCTATGCCCAAGATAACTATCCGAGTGCCGGCGGTGGGGTGGTTCATATAGCCTCGGCTATCACCTCATTATGTCCGGTCGTGATGGTCAAGTGGATTAAGGCGTCTTGTACATACCAGTTGCGTTGCTTCTGGGAGTATGGGTTCGAGTCACTTCTGGGGTGTGAGTTTTCAGTTGCATATGTCCTGGGGACCATTCAGGCTTGTTCGCATTTGTGTTCCTCACGTGTGCCCCAAAGAATGAGGTGATTTGGTAAAATGCTATGCCCAAGATAACTATCCGAGTGCCGGCGGTGGGGTGGTTCATATAGCCTCGGCTATCACCTCATTATGTCCGGTCGTGATGGTCAAGTGGATTAAGGCGTCTTGTACATACCAGTTGCGTTGCTTCTGGGAGTATGGGTTCGAGTCACTTCTGGGGTGTGAGTTTTCAGTTGCATATGTCCTGGGGACCATTCAGGCTTGTTCGCATTTGTGTTCCTCACGTGTGCCCCAAAGAATGAGGTGATTTGGTAAAATGCTATGCCCAAGATAACTATCCGAGTGCCGGCGGTGGGGTGGTTCATATAGCCTCGGCTATCACCTCATTATGTCCGGTCGTGATGGTCAAGTGGATTAAGGCGTCTTGTACATACCAGTTGCGTTGCTTCTGGGAGTATGGGTTCGAGTCACTTCTGGGGTGTGAGTTTTCAGTTGCATATGTCCTGGGGACCATTCAGGCTTGTTCGCATTTGTGTTCCTCACGTGTGCCCCAAAGAATGAGGTGATTTGGTAAAATGCTATGCCCAAGATAACTATCCGAGTGCCGGCGGTGGGGTGGTTCATATAGCCTCGGCTATCACCTCATTATGTCCGGTCGTGATGGTCAAGTGGATTAAGGCGTCTTGTACATACCAGTTGCGTTGCTTCTGGGAGTATGGGTTCGAGTCACTTCTGGGGTGTGAGTTTTCAGTTGCATATGTCCTGGGGACCATTCAGGCTTGTTCGCATTTGTGTTCCTCACGTGTGCCCCAAAGAATGAGGTGATTTGGTAAAATGCTATGCCCAAGATAACTATCCGAGTGCCGGCGGTGGGGTGGTTCATATAGCCTCGGCTATCACCTCATTATGTCCGGTCGTGATGGTCAAGTGGATTAAGGCGTCTTGTACATACCAGTTGCGTTGCTTCTGGGAGTATGGGTTCGAGTCACTTCTGGGGTGTGAGTTTTCAGTTGCATATGTCCTGGGGACCATTCAGGCTTGTTCGCATTTGTGTTCCTCACGTGTGCCCCAAAGAATGAGGTGATTTGGTAAAATGCTATGCCCAAGATAACTATCCGAGTGCCGGCGGTGGGGTGGTTCATATAGCCTCGGCTATCACCTCATTATGTCCGGTCGTGATGGTCAAGTGGATTAAGGCGTCTTGTACATACCAGTTGCGTTGCTTCTGGGAGTATGGGTTCGAGTCACTTCTGGGGTGTGAGTTTTCAGTTGCATATGTCCTGGGGACCATTCAGGCTTGTTCGCATTTGTGTTCCTCACGTGTGCCCCAAAGAATGAGGTGATTTGGTAAAATGCTATGCCCAAGATAACTATCCGAGTGCCGGCGGTGGGGTGGTTCATATAGCCTCGGCTATCACCTCATTATGTCCGGTCGTGATGGTCAAGTGGATTAAGGCGTCTTGTACATACCAGTTGCGTTGCTTCTGGGAGTATGGGTTCGAGTCACTTCTGGGGTGTGAGTTTTCAGTTGCATATGTCCTGGGGACCATTCAGGCTTGTTCGCATTTGTGTTCCTCACGTGTGCCCCAAAGAATGAGGTGATTTGGTAAAATGCTATGCCCAAGATAACTATCCGAGTGCCGGCGGTGGGGTGGTTCATATAGCCTCGGCTATCACCTCATTATGTCCGGTCGTGATGGTCAAGTGGATTAAGGCGTCTTGTACATACCAGTTGCGTTGCTTCTGGGAGTATGGGTTCGAGTCACTTCTGGGGTGTGAGTTTTCAGTTGCATATGTCCTGGGGACCATTCAGGCTTGTTCGCATTTGTGTTCCTCACGTGTGCCCCAAAGAATGAGGTGATTTGGTAAAATGCTATGCCCAAGATAACTATCCGAGTGCCGGCGGTGGGGTGGTTCATATAGCCTCGGCTATCACCTCATTATGTCCGGTCGTGATGGTCAAGTGGATTAAGGCGTCTTGTACATACCAGTTGCGTTGCTTCTGGGAGTATGGGTTCGAGTCACTTCTGGGGTGTGAGTTTTCAGTTGCATATGTCCTGGGGACCATTCAGGCTTGTTCGCATTTGTGTTCCTCACGTGTGCCCCAAAGAATGAGGTGATTTGGTAAAATGCTATGCCCAAGATAACTATCCGAGTGCCGGCGGTGGGGTGGTTCATATAGCCTCGGCTATCACCTCATTATGTCCTGTCGTGATGGTCAAGTGGATTAAGGCGTCTTGTACATACCAGTTGCGTTGCTTCTGGGAGTATGGGTTCGAGTCACTTCTGGGGTGTGAGTTTTCAGTTGCATATGTCCTGGGGACCATTCAGGCTTGTTCGCATTTGTGTTCCTCACGTGTGCCCCAAAGAATGAGGTGATTTGGTAAAATGCTATGCCCAAGATAACTATCCGAGTGCCGGCGGTGGGGTGGTTCATATAGCCTCGGCTATCACCTCATTATGTCCGGTCGTGATGGTCAAGTGGATTAAGGCGTCTTGTACATACCAATTGCGTTGCTTCTGGGAGTATGGGTTCGAGTCACTTCTGGGGTGTGAGTTTTCAGTTGCATATGTCCTGGGGACCATTCAGGCTTGTTCGCATTTGTGTTCCTCACGTGTGCCCCAAAGAATGAGGTGATTTGGTAAAATGCTATGCCCAAGATAACTATCCGAGTGCCGGCGGTGGGGTGGTTCATATAGCCTCGGCTATCACCTCATTATGTCCGGTCGTGATGGTCAAGTGGATTAAGGCGTCTTGTACATACCAGTTGCGTTGCTTCTGGGAGTATGGGTTCGAGTCACTTCTGGGGTGTGAGTTTTCAGTTGCATATGTCCTGGGGACCATTCAGGCTTGTTCGCATATATATATATATATATATATATATATATATATATATATATATATATATATATATATATATATATATATATATATATATATATATATATATATATATATTGTTGAAACATATATATATATATATATTGTTGAACGTTGAAAGGTGCGTTGTCTGAGCTTTGTGTATGGCGAGGCAGGTACAGTGTATGGGTGAGGGTGAGGGGAGGGTCGCCGCCGTCTCAGTGCCGCCACCCACCAGCCCCCAAGGCGGGGTACGGGGGGAAGGGGGGTGTGATGGGGGAGGCTCTCGAGCTGCCTACAGTGATGTTAGTGGAAAGTTAGTGCGTTCATAAGCAAATCGGTGAGTGTAGTGTTAAAAACAAAGTGCACTAGTGATTTCCCCGAGTGTTTGATAGTGTGTAACAAGTGTGACGGCAGCCTCCCTCGTGTGCCCCCCCTCCACCACCCCCGCCCGCCATCTTCCCCCACCCCGCTACCTGCGCCCTACCCAGCCAACCGCCCATCAACACACAGCCTACCCACACACGGTGCCCAGGCCATGCCCAACTCCCCCAGGAGGATAATGCTTGCCGTGTTACTCTCCACCCGGGAAGGAGAGGGTGCACTCAGTGGGCAGCCAGGCGTCATCACATCTAGGCATGGCACATGTCGCACCTGACACACAGCCTCTTTCCAGCCAAGAAGATGGCCACCCAAGAGGAAACTGTCAAGTGTGTGACAGACGGTATCGTCTCAATTCAAATGGAACTGTCCGCTATCATTCTCTCAATTCAGGTGGTTGTCTAGGGTCTAGGCGCCTGCCCCGGGGCAGTGACGATGGACAACCTGCTGCAGGAGCGAGGAACAATACCTCCCTCAACTTCATTTCAGCAGATAATCTGCTTGAAGCAATCAAAGCGACGTCCACCAGGACCTTGCCCCACATCCCCAAGGCTGCCCGTCATCAAGCAGCAGCCAAACTCACCAGTCTGCTGACAAAGGTCAACAATGCTCCTAGAACCATTGGAGCATGGCACAATCTCCTTCTATTTGGGAATGCATGCCTAGCATTACCGCCCAGGAGAGACAAGTCATTAGCAACCTCTGTAATCAGAGCTCTTAATGAATTCCCCAGAGCAGACAACCTGGTCCGCCTCCCCCCTCGTGCCAAGGACACCAGCCGCAGGACGTCCAACAATAACTCACCTGAGAACCACAACATGAGAGCACAGATCACCAGGAAAATAGAAGAGGGCAATACCACAGGTGCCATCAGAATCATGTCCAGCGATGACACTATTGCCCCCAGGAACGCCACGACAGCAGAGGCTCTTCAAGACAAACACCCACCCAGAGCCCCCGACAGCAGCAGGGATCCCCAGGAAAACAATGCTGGCATAGAACCCTTGACTGTTCGAGAATCTGAGGTGTACAAAGCAGCCATGTCTTTCCCAACAGGTTCAGCAGGGGGCTTTACAGGCCTAAGACCCCAGCACATCAAACAAATGCTGAACCCGGTGCTTGGAGATGCTGCAAAGGACCTTCTAATGGAACTTACCAGATTCTCCAACATGTGTTTGGCTGGCGGCATCCCTGAGGATATCAGGCCTGTCTTTTATGGAGCAGCACTCTGTGCTCTAAAGAAGAAGGATAGGGGTATCAGGCCCATTGCCGTTGGCAACACCCTCCGACGCCTTGTAGCTAAGGCTGCAGTCAGATCTATCAGCCAAGAAGCAGCCACCTTGCTGAAACCTCATCAGCTCGGGTTTGGGATCCCCCTAGGTTGTGAAGCTGCAGCACATGCAGCGCGGGCTTACATTGTTGATCTCCCGGACCAGAAGGCACTAGTAAAGCTTGACTTCAAAAATGCCTTCAATCAAGTCAGACGAGACGCTGTCCTCAGGGCTGTACACAACCATTTCCGTCCCCTTTACCCATTCATCCGACCGTGCTACAGTGGGGACTCTAAGCTTCTTTTTGGGGAGCATGAAATAAACTCCTGTGAAGGTGTCCAACAAGGTGACCCCTTAGCCCCCCTCCTTTTCTGCCTAGCTATCAAAGAGGTCACTGATAGTCTGACAAGCGAGCTAAACATCTGGTACCTGGATGATGGCACTCTAGCTGGAACTCCGGAAACCATTTTGGGGGATATAAGGAAAATCCAGGAGCAGGGAGCAGCCTTAGGCCTCATTCTCAATGCATCCAAATGTGAAATAATCTCCCGCAACCCAGACATCACTGGGCAAATACAAAATGCTCTTCCAGAGATTCTCGTTGTCGAGCCACCGGACTGCACTCTCCTGGGTGCCCCCATTGGCCCACGAGCAATCGAGGAGGTCCTGGCTGCAAAAATCACTGACCTAAAGAGAATGCAGGACAGGATTGACAAGATTGATGCCCATGATGCTCTCTTTCTCCTTACAAGATGCCTGTCTCTCCCTAAGTTGACCTACTTTCTGAGATGTTCTCCATCCTACAGCAGCCCTAAGTTAAATGTGTATGACACCCTTCTGAGGTCCATGCTGGTGAAAGTCCTGAACCTGCCATTGGACGACTCTCAGTGGGAGCAAGCAACCCTTCCTGTAAGACTCGGCGGCCTTGGTGTCCGCACAGCCTCCCAAATTGCTCTACCAGCCTTCCTTTCCTCCTCTCATGCATCGCACGACCTCGTCAGAGATATTTTACCTGCAACCCTGAGAGATTCAGCAGGAATAAACGATCCTGCTTTCACTGAATGTTCAAATCAGTGGAATGTTCTTGCAGCCCCAGCAACCATTATAGAGCCAACAAAACAACACAAACAGTCCGGCTGGGACCACCCTCTAGTGGAAAAAGTAGCTGATGCCATGCTAAGCGTAGCAACATCAGACAAGGAGAAAGCCCGCCTCAGAGCAGTTCGTGCCCCCCATGCAGGAGACTTCCTCCTGGCAGTACCCATGTCTGCAATGGGCACGCGCCTAGATCCAGAATCCCTTCGTGTAGCAGTGGCCCTCCGCCTTGGTGCCCCAATTCACACTGAATACAAGTGTATTTGCAACAGGGGTGGAAGCAGACCAATACGGACTGCATGGGTTGCATTGCGGAAGCACAAAGGGCTGGCATGCAAGACACAACGAGGTCAATGACATCATCAAGAGAAGCCTCGTCTCAGCTGGGTGCCCAGCGGAGAGAGAACCTCGCATCCTAGGGGTCCAAAACCCGGATTTCCCCGCACTTCGCCCTGATGGCATCACCATATACTCATGGAAGGAGGGTAGACAGTTGGTGTGGGACTACACATGTGTATCCACCCTGGCTGACACCTATGTACACTTCGGAGCTGATCAAGCAGGTGGGGCGGCCAACCACAGGGAAACAGCAAAATCACTCAAGTACAGGCGACTGGAAGGTCAATACCTCTTTGTTCCCATAGCGTCTGAGACGCATGGCCCCTGGGGCAAGAGTGCCTTGGGATTTCTCAAGGAATTGGGGTCCAAGCTCATTGACGTCACCAGAGACCCAAGGGCTTCCAGTTTTTTATTTCAGCGTCTCAGTGTGGCGATCCAGAGGAGAAATGCTTGCTGCGTCCTCGGTTCCTGTCCAGAAGCGGAGGAGCTTCAAGAGATCCATAACC
>NC_091152.1:54820353-54957853 GCF_040958095.1 Procambarus clarkii | reverse complement strand
TCAGTATGGTGTACAGTGTGTGTCAGTATGGTGTACAGTGTGTGTGTCAGTATGGTGTACAGTGTGTGCGTCAGTATGGTGTACAGTGTGTGTGTCAGTATGGTGTACAGTGTGTGTCAGTATGGTGTACAGTGTGTGTCAGTATGGTGTACAGTGTGTGTCAGTATGGTGCACAGTGTGTGTGTGTCAGTATAGTGTACAGTGTGTGTCAGTATGGTGTACAGTGTGTGTCAGTGTGGTGTACAGTGTGTGTGTCAGTATGGTGTACAGTGTGTGTCAGTATGGTGTACAGTGTGTGTGTCAGTATGGTGTACAGTGTGTGTGTCAGTATGGTGTACAGTGTGTGTGTCAGTATGGTGTACAGTGTGTGTCAGTATGGTGTACAGTGTGTGTGTCAGTATGGTGTACAGTGTGTGTGTCAGTATGGTGTACAGTGTGTGGTCAGTATGGTGTACAGTGTGTGTCAGTATGGTGTACAGTGTGTGTCAGTATGGTGTACAGTGTGTGTGTCAGTATGGTGTACAGTGTGTGTGTCAGTATGGTGTACAGTGTGTGTCAGTATGGTGTACAGTGTGTGTCAGTATGGTGTACAGTGTGTGTGTCAGTATGGTGTACAGTGTGTGTGTCAGTATGGTGTACAGGTGTGGTGGTCAGTATGGTGTACAGTGTGTGTGTGTCAGTATGGTGTACAGTGTGTGTGTCAGTATGGTGTACAGTGTGTGTGTCAGTATGGTGTACAGTGTGTGTGTCAGTATGGTGTACAGTGTGTGTCAGTATGGTGTACAGTGTGTGTGTCAGTATGGTGTACAGTGTGTGTGTGTCAGTATAGTGTACAGTGTGTGTCAGTATGGTGTACAGTGTGTGTCAGTATGGTGTACAGGTGTGTGTCAGTATGGTGTACAGTGTGTGTGTCAGTATGGTGTACAGTGTGGTCAGTATGGTGTACAGTGTGTGTCAGTATGGTGTACAGTGTGTGTGTCAGTATGGTGTACAGTGTGGTGGTCAGTATGGTGTACAGTGTGTGTGTGTCAGTATGGTGTACAGTGTGTGTGTCCAGTATGGTGTACAGTGTGTGTCAGTATGGTGTACAGTGTGTGCGTCAGTATGGTGTACAGTGTGTTGCGTCAGTATGGTGTACAGTGTGTGTCAGTATGGTGTACAGTGTGTGTGGTCAGTATGGTGTACAGTGTGTGTGTCAGTATGGTGTACAGTGTGTGTCAGTATGGTGTACAGTGTGTGTGTCAGTATGGTGTACAGTGTGTGTCAGTATGGTGTACAGTGGTGTGTCAGTATGGTGTTACAGTGTGTGTGCGTCAGTATGGTGTACAGTGTGTGGTCAGTATGGTGTACAGTGTGTGGTCAGTATGGTGTACAGTGTGTGTCGTCAGTATGGTGTTACAGTGTGTGTGTGTCAGTATGGTGTACAGTGTTGTGTGGTCAGTATGGTGTACAGTGTGTGTCAGTATGGTGTACAGTGTGTGGTCAGTATGGTGTACAGTGTGTGTGTGTCAGTATGGTGTACAGGTGTGTGTCAGTATGGTGTACAGTGTGTGTCAGTATGGTGTACAGTGTGTGTCAGTATGGTGTACAGTGTGTGTGTCAGTATGGTGTACAGGTGTGTGTCAGTATGGTGTACAGTGTGTGTCAGTATGGTTGTACAGTGTGTGTGTCAGTATGGTGTACAGTGTGGTGTCAGTATGGTGTTACAGTGTGTGTCAGTATGGTACAGTGTGTGTGCAGTATGGTGTACAGTGTGTGTGTCAGTATGGTGTACAGTGTTGTGTCAGTATGGTGTACAGTGTGTGCGTCAGTATGGTGTACAGTGTGTGCTGTCAGTATGGTGTACAGTGTGTGTCAGTATGGTGTACAGTGTGTGTCAGTATGGTGTACAGTGTGTGTCAGTATGGTGTACAGTGTGTGTGTGTCAGTATGGTGTACAGTGTGTGCTCAGTATGGTGTACAGTGTGTGTGTCAGTATGGTGTACAGTGTGTGTGTCAGTATGGTGTACAGTGTGGTGGTCAGTATGGTGTACAGTGTGTGGTCAGTATGGTGTACAGTGTGTGTGTCAGTATGGTGTACAGTGTGTGTCAGTAGGTGTACAGTGTGTGTGTCAGTATGGTGTACAGTGTGTGTCAGTATGGTGTACAGTGTGTGCGTCAGTATGGTGTACAGTGTGTGTCAGTATGGTGTACAGTGTGTGTCAGTATGGTGTACAGTGTGTGTCAGTATGGTGTACAGTGTGTGTGTCAGTATGGTGTACAGTGTGTGTCAGTATGGTGTACAGTGTGTGTCAGTATGGTGTACAGTGTGTGCGTCAGTATGGTGTACAGTGTGTGCGTCAGTATGGTGTACAGTGTGTGTGTGTCAGTAAGGTGTACAGTGTGTGTCAGTATGGTGTACAGTGTGTGCGTAAGTATGGTGTACATTGTGTGCGTCAGTATGGTGTACAGTGTGTGTCAGTATGGTGTACAGTGTGTGCGTAAGTATGGTGTACAGTGTGTGCGTCAGTATGGTGTACAGTGTGTGTCAGTATGGTGTACAGTGTGTGTGTCAGTATGGTGTACAGTGTGTGTCAGTATGGTGTACAGTGTGTGTCAGTATGGTGTACAGTGTGTTTGTGTCAGTATGGTGTACAGTGTGTGTCAGTATGGTGTACAGTGTGTGCGTAAGTATGGTGTACAGTGTGTGCGTCAGTATGGTGTACAGTGTGTGTCAGTATGGTGTACAGTGTGTGTGTCAGTATGGTGTACAGTGTGTGTCAGTATGGTGTACAGTGTGTGTGTCAGTATGGTGTACAGTGTGTGTGTGTCAGTATGGTGTACAGTGTGTGTCAGAATGGTGTACAGTGTGTGTCAGTATGGTGTACAGTGTGTGTGTGTCAGTATGGTGCACAGTGTGTGTGTCAGTATGGTGTACAGTGTGTGTGTGTCAGTATGGTGTACAGTGTGTGTCAGTATGGTGTACAGTGTGTGTGTCAGTATGGTGTACAGTGTGTGTCAGTATGGTGTACAGTGTGTGTCAGTATGGTGTACAGTGTGTGTGTCAGTATGGTGTACAGTGTGTGTGTCAGTATGGTGTACAGTGTGTGTCAGTATGGTGTACAGTGTGTGTGTCAGTATGGTGTACAGTGTGTGTGTCAGTATGGTGTACAGTGTGTGTCAGTATGGTGTACAGTGTGTGTGTGTCAGTATGGTGTACAGTGTGTGTCAGTGTGGTGTACAGTGTGTGTCAATGTGGTGTACAGTGTGTGTGTCAGTATGGTGTACAGTGTGTGTCAGTATGGTGTACAGTGTGTGTCAGTATGGTGTACAGTGTGTGTCAGTATGGTGTACAGTGTGTGTCAGTATGGTGTACAGTGTGTGTGTCAGTATGGTGTACAGTGTGTGTGTCAGTATGGTGTACAGTGTGTGTCAGTATGGTGTACAGTGTGTGCGTCAGTATGGTGTACAGTGTGTGCGTCAGTATGGTGTACAGTGTGTGTGTGTCAGTATGGTATACAGTGTGTGTCAGTATGGTGTACAGTGTGTGTGTGTCAGTATGGTGTACAGTGTGTGTCAGTGTGGTGTACAGTGTGTGTCAATGTGGTGTACAGTGTGTGTGACAGTATGGTGTACAGTGTGTGTCAGTATGGTGTACTGTGTGTGTCAGTATGGTGTACAGTGTGTGTCAGTATGGTGTACAGTGTGTGTCAGTATGGTGTACAGTGTGTGTGTCAGTATGGTGTACAGTGTGTGTGTCAGTATGGTGTACAGTGTGTGTCAGTATGGTGTACAGTGTGTGCGTCAGTATGGTGTACAGTGTGTGCGTCAGTATGGTGTACAGTGTGTGTGTGTCAGTATGGTATACAGTGTGTGTCAGTATGGTGTACAGTGTGTGCGTAAGTATGGTGTACAGTGTGTGCGTCAGTATGGTGTACAGTGTGTGTCAGTATGATGTACAGTGTGTGCGTAAGTATGGTGTACAGTGTGTGCGTCAGTATGGTGTACAGTGTGTGTCAGTATGGTGTACAGTGTGTGTGTCAGTATGGTGTACAGTGTGTGTCAGTATGGTGTACAGTGTGTGTGTGTCAGTATGGTGTACAGTGTGTGTCAGTATGGTGTACAGTGTGTGCGTAAGTATGGTGTACAGTGTGTGCGTCAGTATGGTGTACAGTGTGTGTCAGTATGGTGTACAGTGTGTGTGTCAGTATGGTGTACAGTGTGTGTCAGTATGGTGTACAGTGTGTGTGTCAGTATGGTGTACAGTGTGTGTGTGTCAGTATGGTGTACAGTGTGTGTCAGTATGGTGTACAGTGTGTGTCAGTATGGTGTACAGTGTGTGTGTGTCAGTATGGTGTACAGTGTGTGTGTCAGTATGGTTTACAGTGTGTGTGTGTCAGTATGGTGTACAGTGTGTGTCAGTATGGTGTACAGTGTGTGTGTCAGTATGGTGTACAGTGTGTGTGTCAGTATGGTGTAAAGTGTGTGTCAGTATGGTGTACAGTGTGTGTGTCAGTATGGTGTACAGTGTGTGCGTAAGTATGGTGTACAGTGTGTGTGTCAGTATGGTGTACAGTGTGTGTGTCAGTATGGTGTACAGTGTGTGTGTCAGTATGGTGTACAGTGTGTGTCAGTATGGTGTACAGTGTGTGTGTCAGTATGGTGTACAGTGTGTGTGTCAGTATGGTGTACAGTGTGTGTCAGTATGGTGTACAGTGTGTGTGTCAGTATGGTGTACAGTGTGTGCGTAAGTATGGTGTACAGTGTGTGTGTCAGTATGGTGTACAGTGTGTGTGTCAGTATGGTGTACAGTGTGTGTGTGTCAGTATGGTGTACAGTGTGTGTGTCAGTATGGTGTACAGTGTGTGTCAGTTTGGTGTACAGTGTGTGTGTCAGTATGGTGTACAGTGTGTGTCAGTATGGTGTACAGTGTGTGTAAGTATGGTGTACAGTGTGTCTCAGTATGGTGTACAGCATATATCAGTATGGTATATAGTATTCTGTCAGTTTATAACTGACAGTATATCTTGGCATCATGTATAACTAACAGTATACCTGGACATCAAGTATAACTGATAGTATACCTGGACATCAAGTATAACTGACAGTATACCTGGACATCAAGTATAACTGACAGTATACCTGGACATCAGGTATAACTGACAGTATACCTGGACATCAGGTATAACTGACAGTATACCTGGACATCAAGTATAACTGACAGTATACCTGGACATCAGGTATAACTGACAGTATACCTGGACATCAGGTATAACTGACAGTATACCTGGACATCAAGTATAACTGACAGTATACCTGGACATCAAGTATATCTGACAGTATACCTGGACATCAAGTATAACTGACAGTATACCTGGACATCAAGTATATCTGACAGTATACCTGGACATCAAGTATAACTGACAGTATACCGTCGTACTATTAGAACTGACAGTTCACCTTGAACATCATATAATTAGCTAGAAATATGCCAATCGACTAAGGCAATAATTCATAATTAATATCAATAGTACAGTTCTGGTCAATGATAATTCCGTTAATCTTCATTAACTGTCAATGGGTTATGTTAATGATACGACTCGTGTTAGTATTGTTCTTATATCTAATTAAGAAAGGCGGATCAAAACTAGTAAACAAATTAGATTAATTTCAATCACTTGGGGTCATTGGAGACTTGAACTCAATTCAATTTCTTTCTTTATTATGCACCCCATACCCATCCCGTGGGTGGTAGTGTAAAGGATTACAGAGGCATATAATCGGTTCAGGAACTGAACCCCAGAATTCGTTTAGCTAAGCAAATACGCTTAGCTAAACTTTAGCTAAACTAAATTTTGACGCTAGTTACAAAATGATTAATGTTATATATATACATGTACACATTCTCATACATACATGTTCACACACACACACACACACACACACACACACACACACACACACATATATATATATATATATATATATATATATATATATATATATATATATATATATATATATATATATATATATATATATATATATATATATATATATATATATATATATATATATATATATTTTGGTAGCAGTCTTTCATGTAGACATATATTATTAAATATGACCGAAAAAGTAAGATTAATAATTCTAACACGAATTTTCTCAATCTTTCGTACATTTCTTTTCACTGTTGGAGGTGAACCTCCAACAGTGAAAAGAAATGTACGAAAGATTGAGAAAATTCGTGTTAGAATTATTAATCTTACTTTTTCGGTCATATTTAATAATATATGTCTACATGAAAGACTGCTACCAAAATATACTAACATATAGTATATATATATATATATATATATATTATATATATATATATATATATACGTATATATATATACATACACATACATATTTAATCACCCACACAAATACACACATCAATAATCTTTGTGTCGCAAGTGATCAACAAGAGGCTCACAATAGTCACTATACAAGGCACTTTACATCAATAGTGAGTCACACAGTTACTAGTCTTGCTGCACACCCACCCAACTGGGCGGCAGCTTTACAGTCATGTGCTCCACACCCACCCAACTGGGCGGCAGCTTTACAGTCATGTGCATGCATTACCTACAGTAAGCAAATTTTGGATACTTCGCTAAGATTTCGGGCAGCACATCATTATGAATGAAGTACTTACACATTTCTTGGACACTATTGATGGTGTTATCTCTAAATTCCGAGATTTTTTCACATTCCATTATATAATGACGCAAAGTATGCGAATAGTTCTGCTGACAGAGATTACATTTAGTCAAATCTACATCAGCAGATGTTACAAATTTCCAGAGGTACTTGTAGTCGAGCTTAAGCCTAGCAGTGGTAGCATCTAGAAGTCTGCTAACATTGGGCATGAACTCAGGCCTCAGAAGTACGCAAATGTTGCCCTTCCGACTAGGCATAGAATGAGAGATAATGTTGAAAAAGGAACTTCGAATAGCTGGGCACAGACAAATTTCTTCAAGGGTTAACTTCAGGTCCTTCAAGGGTAAACTTCAGGTCCTTCAAGGGTTAACTTCAGGTTCTTCAAGGGTTAACTTCAGGTCCTTCAAGGGTTAACTTCAGGTTCTTCAAGGGTTAACTTCAGGTCCTTCAAGGGTAAACTTCAGGTCCTTCAAGGGTTAACTTCAGGTTCTTCAAGGGTTAACTTCAGGTCCTTCAAGGGTAAACTTCAGGTCCTTCAAGGGTTAACTTCAGGTTCTTCAAGGGTTAACTTCAGGTCCTTCATGGGTAAACTTCAGGTCCTTCAAGGGTTAACTTCAGGTTCTTCAAGGGTTAACTTCAGGTCCTTCAAGGGTAAACTTCAGGTCCTTCAAGGGTTAACTTCAGGTTCTTCAAGGGTTAACTTCAGGTCCTTCAAGGGTAAACTTCAGGTCCTTCAAGGGTTAACTTCAGGTTCTTCAAGGGTTAACTTCAGGTCCTTCAAGGGTAAACTTCAGGTCCTTCAAGGGTTAACTTCAGGTCCTTCAAGGGTTAACTTCAGGTCCTTCAAGGGTTAACTTCAGGTCTTTCAAGGGTTAACTTCAGGTCCTTCAAGGATTAACTTCAGGTCCTTCAAGGGTAAACTTCAGGTCCTTCAAGGGTTAACTTCAGGTCCTTCAAGGGTTAACTTCAGGTCCTTCAAGGGTTAACTTCAGGTCCTTCAAGGGTTAACTTCAGGTCCTTCAAGGGTTAACTTCAGGTCCTTCAAGGGTTAACTTCAGGTCCTTCAAGGGTTAACTTCAGGTCCTTCAAGGGTTAACTTCAGGTCCTTCAAGGGTTAACTTCAGGTCCTTCAAGGGTAAACTTCAGGTCCTTCAAGGGTTAACTTCAGGTCCTTCAAGGGTTAACTTCAGGTCCTTCAAGGGTAAACTTCAGGTCCTTCAAGGGTTAACTTCAGGTCCTTCAAGGGTTAACTTCAGATCTTTCAAGGGTTAACTTCAGATAAATATAAATATATAAAACCAAAATATGGGAAAAATCACCTTATCGCTAAAAGACGATGGAGATAAACGATTGCAATAGACGGATTAGTGGTAGATTGAGTTAAATAAAATTAGATATCTCGTAGGCAATAGTGAAATTTAGAAATGTTAATGTGAAAAAAAGATATCGAAGTCATGATTTATTGGGATCTTACGGCCTAATGTCACTTCATAAATGTGCGGAATATGGTAAATAGGACACTGGGATATATTTGTAATAGAGTTTGCAATAAGATATCCAGACAGCAGTGTTATCTACACAGTGAAGCACGCCCCCAGCATCACAGTGTACATGTACTGTGCATAGGCTCAGGAGCCTGTACATCGGTTGATTGACAGTTGAGAGGCGGAACCAAAGAGCCAGAGCTCAACCCCCGCCAGAACAACTAGGTGAGTACACTGAGAACATTTAGTTTAGTGATCAACAAGAGGCTCACAACAGTCACTATACAAGGCACTTCACATCTATAAGACCAGTACTACTTGCTTGTTGGTTAGTTAGCTATTTTGGTGATCTTAACAACCCTTCAGAGGTTGTTTGACCTTAAGCTCATTATCAATCCTACATATACACATGGAAATCCAACCTGTTCTGAGACGAGGCTCGTTAAAGCGGAGGCCGACCCCAAAGACTTATTCATCTGTTTTAATATATTGTGAATTACTGATAAGTTTGTTTTTATGTATAAATAAATATTATTACTCACTTAAAGATCAATGTGTAAGTTAGGCGTAGGTTAGATTACATGTTCAGATTCTGTTCACAATTTTGTGTATTTTAGGTTCGGTTGTGAAGCTTGTGAAGTGTTGGGATTCGAACAGAGGTCGTCAACAAAGCACTGATCGAAAAATGTTCGAATGTCATCAGCTGCGAGTCGAGAGTAAATAATTTTTCCTTCATAAACAAGGGGTTTGAGGGCTGGATTAACGATCATTTGGCCTTTACTGATGAGGACGGCCTGCAATGAGAAAGTTAATTGCTGCAATAAGAGGATTAGAGTACCCAGGTGCAGGGTTCGAATCCCCTCATTGCACTAAGTGATTTATTCAACATTATTACGATATTCTTCAGGCTTTATCTTAGACGTGTTAGGCCTCATTTATATTCTGCAGTTCAGTTTTGGTCTCAGTACTAGAGACTTGATATAAAGACTTAGAGACTTGACATAAAGACCTAGAGACTTGACATAAAGGTCTAGAGACTTGACAAAAAGGTCTAGAGACTTGACAAAAAGGTCTAGAGACTTGACAAAAAGGTCTAGAGACTTGACATAAAGACCTAGAGACTTGACATAAAGACTTAGAGACTTGATATAAAGACTTAGAGACATGACATAAAGACCTAGAGACTTGACATAAAGACTTAGAGACTTGACATAAAGACTTAGAGACTTGACATAAAGACCTAGAGACTTAACATAAAGACCTAGAGACTTAACATAAAGACCTAGAGACTTGACATAAAGACTTAGAGACTTGACATAAAGACTTAGAGACTTGACATAAAGACTTAGAGACTTGACATAAAGACCTAGAGACTTGACATAAAGACCTAGAGACTTGACATAAAGACCTAGAGACTTGACATAAAGACTTAGAGATTTGACATAAAGACCTAGAGACTTAACATAAAGACCTAGAGACTTGACATAAAGACTTAGAGACTTAACATAAAGACCTAGAGACTTGACATAAAGGTCTAGAGACTTGACATAAAGACCTAGAGACTTGACATAAAGACCTAGAGACTTGACATAAAGACTTAGAGACTTGACATAAAGACCTAGAGACTTAACATAAAGACCTAGAGACTTGACATAAAGACTTAGAGACTTGACATAAAGACTTAGAGACTTGACATAAAGACTTAGAGACTTGACATAAAGACCTAGAGACTTGACATAAAGACCTAGAGACTTGACATAAAGACTTAAAGATTTGACATAAAGACCTAGAGACTTAACATAAAGACCTAGAGACTTGACATAAAGACCTAGAGACTTAACATAAAGACCTAGAGACTTGACATAAAGACTTAGAGACTTGACATAAAGACCTAGAGACTTGACATAAAGACCTAGAGACTTGACATAAAGACCTTGAGACTTGACATAAATAAACTTCATCACCTACAGATAAACATGACCAAGTTAATTCCAAGAATTAAAAACTTTATTTATGAATGGAGATAAAATAAAGCTTTCCTTGCAGTCTCCAGGAAGACGGAACACCGCCTCAATGATATTTCCTGAAACTACATATAAAACATAAACAAAGACGGAGGTTCGGTAAGTGCCGTGAGGACTTACGAAAGAAACTATTAAGTTGTTCGTTCAAAGAACCATTTTGTTCACCTAGAACATTATATATAAACACCAGAATATCATGATAACAAACTCACTAAGTTATTCATTCACTGGACCTGGTCACCAGGCCAACACTGGTCCTGGTCACCAGGCCAACACTGGTCCTGGTCACCAGGCCAACACTGGACCTGGCCACCAGGCCAACACTGGACCTGGTCACCAGGCCAACACTGGTCCTGGTCACCAGGCCAACACTGGACCTGGTCACCAGGCCAACACTGGACCTGGTCACCAGGCCAACACTGGACCTGGTCACCAGGCCAACACTGGACCTGGCCACCAGGCCAACACTGGTCCTGGTCACCAGGCCAACACTGGTCCTGGTCACCAGGCCAACACTGGACCTGGCCACCAGGCCAACACTGGACCTCGTCACCAGGCCAACACTGGTCCTGGTCACCAGGCCAACACTGGACCTGGTCACCAGGCCAACACTGGACCTGGTCACCAGGCCAACACTGGACCTGGCCACAAGGCCAACACTGGACCTGGTCACCAGGCCAACACTGGACCTGGTCACCAGGCCAACACTGGACCTGGTCACCAGGCCAACACTGGTCCTGGTCACCAGGGCGGCCAACACTGGACCTGGTCACCAGGCCAACACTGGTCCTGGTCACCAGGCCAACACTGGACCTGGTCACCAGGCCAACACTGGACCTGGTCACCAGGCCAACACTGGACCTGGTCACCAGGCCAACACTGGTCCTGGTCACCAGGCCAACACTGGACCTGGTCACCAGGCCAACACTGGACCTGGTCACCAGGCCAACACTGGACCTGGTCACCAGGCCAACACTGGACCTGGTCACCAGGCCAACACTGGACCTGGTCACCAGGCCAACACTGGACCTGGTCACTAAAGCTCATTCAAGTTCACTCAAGTTAAAATCAGACATATTCCTTCTTCAAATGTTAATGTCTGGTTATACTCCTGGTTATATCTCCTAATCAGGATATATTCCTGCCCAAATGCTACATAATAGGAAGTTCTCCCCCCCCCCCATGCTCGAACAGATTTCACGTGTCCAAAAATCTTGTTTCATAAAATGTTTCTCGCATCTCGCGCCAGCGAGTCCAGCCACTTGGGCTGGACGGTAGAGCGACGGTCTCGCCTCATACAGGTCGGCGTTCAATCCTCGACCGTCAACCAAGTGGTTGGGCACCATTCCTTCCCTCCGTCCCATCCCAAATCCTTATCCTGACCCCTTCCCAGTACTATATACTAGTAATGGCTTGGTGCTTTTCCCTGATAATTCCCTCCCTCGCTCCAGCTACGATACATTTTGTTATTTATTTCGTTCAACAAACGGCTGTCTGATCTCTGTTACCTGCATGTGAACAAATTATTTCATTATTCGTTTAATATGCTTCTTGGCGGCGGATATATATAACATGTTTAACGATATCTTGAGGTTATCTTGAGATGATTTCGGGGTTTTTAGTGTCCCCGCGGCCCGGTCCAGGACCAGGCCTCCACCCCCAGGAAGCAGCCCGTGACAGCTGACTAACTCCCAGGTACCTATTTACTGCTAGGCAACAGAGGCATTCAGGGTGAAAGAAACTTTGCCCATTTGTTTCTGCCTCGTGCGGGAATCGAACCCGCGCCACAGAATTAAGAGTGCTGCGCGCTATCCACCAGGCTACGAGGCCCCCTTGATAGAATATTAATGATAATAATTTACTCCACATGTTTACAGACACAACATTTTCTGTTTATCATTGGTTGTTCATGAAAACTTAGGAAGGACGTTTCGAAATTTTGCATTGCAAGAATATTGTTGAACCTATACTGAGTGTGAACCATTGTAAAAAGTCTAACTTAGCGTCATCAGCGGCAGAACGAAAGGGAGGGAACGCGCTAGTGAAATCCAGCATTCTGATTGGCTGACCGAGGCGGTGAGTGGGACAGTTGACTGGCCGTACCTAGCGTGCTACCATCATATATATGACTGAACGTTTATATATATATATATGTCGTACCTAGTAGCCAGAACGCACTTGTCAGCCTACTATGCAAGGCCCGATTTGCCTAATAAGCCAAGTTTTCATGAATTAATTGTTTTTCGACTACCTAACCTACCTAACCTAACCTAACTTTTTAGGCTACCTAACCTAACCTAACCTATAAAGATAGGTTAGGTTAGGTTAGGTAGGGATGGTTAGGTTCGGTCATATATCTACGTTAATTTTAACTAAAATATAAAAAATTGACCTCATACATAATGAAATGGGTAGCTTTATCACTTCATAAGAAAAAAATTAGAGAAAATATATTAATTCAGGAAAACTTGGCTTATTAGGCAAATGGGGCCTTGCATAGTAGACTGAGAAGTGCGTTCTAACTACTAGGTACGAAATATATATATATATATATATATATATATATATATATATATATATATATATATATATATATATATATGTCGTACCTAGTAGCCAGAACGCACTTCTCAGCCTACTTTGCAAGGCCCGATTTGCCTAATAAGCCAAGTTTTCCTGAATTAATATATTTTCTCTAAATTTTTTCTTATGAAATGATAAAGCTACCCATTTCATTATGTATGAGGTCAATTTTTTTTTATTGGAGTTAAAATTAACGTAGATATATGACCAAACCTAACCAACCCTACCTAACCTAACCTAACCTATCTCTATAGGTTAGGTTAGGTTAGGTAGCCGAAAAAGTTAGGTTAGGTTAGGTTAGGTAGGTTAGGTAGTCGAAAAACAATTAATTCATGAAAACTTGGCTTATTAGGCAAATCGGGCCTTGCATAGTAGGCTGAGAAGTGCGTTCTGGCTACTAGGTACGACATATATATATATATATATATATATATATATATATATATATATATATATATATATATATATATACATATATATATATATATATATATATATATATATATATATATATATAATATATATATATATATATATATATAATATATATATATATATATAATATATATATATATATATATATATATATATATATATATATATATATATATATATATATATATATATATATGTGTGTGTGTGTGTGTGTGTGTGTGTGTGTGTCTGACTATTAATATATATGACTGGTGAACAAATCCACAAGGGCCGTGACGATGGATTCGAACCTGCGTCCGAGGGCATCCCAGACGCTGCCTTAATCGACTGAGCTCTCTTAATCGAGGATGCTCTCGGACGCAGGTTCGAATTCCCGTCACGGCCCTTGTGGATTTGTTCATTTGATGCATCACGCAATTGTGATTTCTGTGTGTAATATATGCCTGGCTATTGATATATGACAGGCTCTTGTGGATGTGTTTATTGTTCAAATTCTCCTACGTCTAAGAACAGATATCCAGTGATATCTTACTGTCATAATATCTGTCAAATATGTGTCACTATGTGGCCCAAATACCTGAGCAAGGGAGGGGGGGAGTGCTGCCTTTACTGACGACCCCAACAGGCCACCTGCGCTATGCTGCCATGTACCTCAGCATTTCAGCATAGTTGGAGCATACTAAGTTTTGTTAATGCAATGCTTCAAACGTCAGTCACGAAACTCACTGAGAATAATTAAATTTCAAGAGTTTCTGAGATTTTTCAAACAATATATCTATCGCATTCAGTCCTAAATATGAGTAGAGTTCATTTGAAAATAAATGGGTTATGTCCATGAATGATTTGCTGAGTCTACTCTTTTAACATTGATGAAATCATTTCAAATATCATGTTCTCTTACGTGTAGATCCAATATCATGTTATTTTTCGTGCAAGTCCAATATCATGTTCTCTTACATACAAGTCCAATATCATGCGCTTTTTTACGTGCAAGTCCAATATCATGCTCTCTTATGTGCAAGTCCAATATCATGTTCTCTTACGTGCAAGTCCAACATGTTAGTTTCATGACCTGTTTGAAAACTTCACCTGTGAATTCCTGATTAATGAATACATACTAATACTAAAATTCTTATAAGTATGATTAACATTACACAGATCTGAGAGAGATCCTTGCTAATATATCTAAACAGGAAAGGCTTAATATAATATTTTCCAAAGGAGTTAAATATTCCTCCTGTCTTAGCTTAAGAGTATTATCAGTCCGCTCTGATATCTCGTATTTAGTTGTCAATGTCTCTCAATACACTGAGGAATACTGATCCGGAATGTCCTAATTACCATTGATGAGATAATAAGAACTTTAGAAGTTTAATATGCTCATAATACTTCAAGAAATTAATTTGAATGAAAACATTCACAGACTATTATCTGAAGGCAATTGGTGTTTGTGGAGATTGAGTGATCGTTGATGGATCCTCGTTGTTTGTGCATTGTTAAACATTCTGAAAGATGTTTCTGTCTTGCCAATATATCGAGATCATTGAATTATTCTCTTTCATAGTTGTTTTGTTTGGTGTCGAGAGAGTTCTTCGCGAGAACGATGGCTGTGTTCTAATTCCTGTGGTATATCGCGACCTGTAATTACTTTACAGTGCAGGTTAGGTCACTCTTCTCTCGTTATAACCTTTTCGGACTCTCCTCCGTTTTGCAGGTCGTTGAAAACAAGTTCCCATGAAAGATTTTAGTAGGTGGGATTATGGGACATTCCCTTAGTGTTCCTTATGGGATTGTAGAAAAAAACGGAAACCTGGATTCCGTCTAATCATCAGCCAGAGACAAGCACCCACACGCAGGCTGGTGTCAGTAATGTGTATCTGAAGTCTACTGACCTGTAACTTTCCGGGAGACTCAGAACACCATTAAGAGCGAAGCCTGGGGGGACACGGGTTACTGCTTGGTGCCAAGAGGCTCAGAGACTCTTTTAAATGTTGAATTTCCACTTTAAGTTCTTGAAGAAGTTGGGGAAAGAACTTGGTAGACAAACCAGTGACCAAAGAGCAGCCAATGTCATGTTCAAGCGCCTCAGTGTCGTGATCCAGAGAGGGAATGTCTGCTGGTTCGTGTGTACGCTCCCCACCCTTGCAGAAGATGACCTGGTGTCAACACTGATTAATTTCTAAGTTATTTGTTATAAGAACTTGACTCACTTACAATTATGAAAAAGCACTTTACAAAATGTTGACATGCCATAAATTGTAAATAAAAGCAAACGGAACCCTGAAACCTACGCTTACTTAGGCGTAAGTCAATAAGAACACTCAAAATAAATTAATAACATTATAAATTGAGATATCTTATTTTACAATGACGAAATTAAAAAAAACTCTGTGTGGACAGCTATTAGGCTGATGATCCAGGTTTTGGAACATATTGAATCCGCTCTAATTAAAATCCATTTATACCAGAGGTAATGTGGCTCTCTTGGATGGAATTTGCATTATTAAAGTAAGAGTCAGCATTAATTACTCTGAATTCAGCACTATGATGTCAGTATTGTGGCAGAGGATCACTCTAGATCACCTTAATCTGCTCTCTGATATATTTGTTCTATCTTCGATCGTTTTATAGGCTTAAAACCGGGACAGGAATCACATACTTAGACGAGGGTCAGTTCTTAAAGGGTTAGACCGGAAGTGTCAGGATGGAAAGTGAGAAGCATTAGTACAGTGTTCTCAACCTTCACCCAATACAATGTTGGAAAGTCTAGTGTTATGTTGAGATCCGTGTAATTTCCACAATAAATGTTTTGTTATATTTAGAACTTATTAGATGTGGCTTCGATATTTTTTAAGGAAATTTATTTATTTCAAAATTTTACTACAGTAAACAACCAAAGTGCATATTTTTTTAATTATCAGGGGAAAGTGTCAAGCCACTACGGCTTTATTGGAAGGGGTCAGGATAAGGATTTGGGATGGGATGCGGGGAAGGAATGGGGACCAACGTTCGGTCGGGGACTGAACGCCGACCTCCATGAAGCGAGACCATCGCTCTACCGTCCACTCCAAGTGGCTGGGTAACCAAAGTGCAAGTTACAGCGTTCCTCTGTTCTATAATTATTAAAGATCATATGGGATCCTACTTACACCCACAGTCTTAACTCCTGTACTGTGTAAGTGCACTGTGGACCTGCTGGGTATAGGCTGTGGACCTGCTGGGTATAGGCTGTGGACCTGCTGGGTATAGGCTGTGGACCTGCTGGGTATAGACTGTGGACCTGCTGGGTATAGGCTGTGGACCTGCTGGGTATAGACTGTGGACCTGCTGGGTATAGACTGTGGACCTGCTGGGTATAGGCTGTGGACCTGCTGGGTATAGACTGTGGACCTGCTGGGTATAGACTGTGGACCTGCTGGGTATAGGCTGTGGACCTGCTGGGTATAGGCTGTGGACCTGCTGGGTATAGACTGTGGACCTGCTGGGTATAGGCTGTGGACCTGCTGGGTATAGGCTGTGGACCTGCTGGGTATAGACTGTGGACCTGCTGGGTATAGGCTGTGGACCTGCTGGGTATAGGCTGTGGACCTGCTGGGTATAGGCTGTGGACCTGCTGGGTATAGGTTGTGGATCTGCTGGGTATAGGCTGTGGACCTGCTGGGTATAGGCTGTGGACCTGCTGGGTATAGGCTGTGGACCTGCTGGGTATAGGCTGTGGACCTGCTGGGTATAGGCTGTGGACCTGCTGGGTATAGGCTGTGGACCTGCTGGGTATAGGCTGTGGACCTGTTGGGTACAGGCTGTGGATCTGCTGGGTATAGGCTGTGGACCTGCTGGGTATAGGCTGTGGACCTGCTGGGTACAGGCTGTGGATCTGCTGGGTATAGGCTGTGGATCTGCTGGGTATAGGCTGTGGACCTGCTGGGTATAGGCTGTGGACCTGCTGGGTATAGGCTGTGGATCTGCTGGGTATAGGCTGTGGATCTGCTGGGTATAGGCTGTGGACCTGCTGGGTATAGGCTGTGGACCTGATGTGGACCTGCTGGGTATAGACTGTGGACCTGCTGGGTATAGGCTGTGGACCTGCGGGGTATAGGCTGTGGACCTGCTGGGTATAGACTGTGGACCTGCTGGGTATAGGCTGTGGACCTGCTGGGTATAGCCTGTGGACCTGCTGGGTATAGGCTGTGGACCTGCTGGGTATAGGCTGTGGACCTGCTGGGTATAGCCTGTGGACCTGCTGGGTATAGGCTGTGGACCTGCTGGGTATAGACTGTGGACCTGCTGGGTATAGGCTGTGGACCTGCTGGGTATAGGCTGTGGACCTGCTGGGTATAGGCTGTGGACCTGCTGGGTATAGGCTATGGACCTGCTGGGTATAGGCTGTGGACCTGCTGGGTATAAGCGGTGGACCTGCTGGGTATAGGCTGTGGACCTGCTGGGTATAGGCTGTGGACCTGCTGGGTATAGGCTGTGGACCTGCTGAGTATAGGCTGTGGACCTGTTGGGTACAGGCTGTGGATCTGCTGGGTATAGGCTGTGGACCTGCTGGGTATAGGCTGTGGACCTGCTGGGTACAGGCTGTGGATCTGCTGGGTATAGGCTGTGGATCTGCTGGGTATAGGCTGTGGACCTGCTGGGTATAGGCTGTGGACCTGCTGGGTATAGGCTGTGGATCTGCTGGGTATAGGCTGTGGACCTGCTGGGTATAGGCTGTGGACCTGCTGGGTATAGGCTGTGGACCTGCTGTGGACCTGCTGGGTATAGACTGTGGACCTGCTGGGTATAGGCTGTGGACCTGCTGGGTATAGGCTGTGGACCTGCTGGGTATAGACTGTGGACCTGCTGGGTATAGGCTGTGGACCTGCTGGGTATAGCCTGTGGACCTGCTGGGTATAGGCTGTGGACCTGCTGGGTATAGGCTGTGGACCAGCTGGGTATAGCCTGTGGACCTGCTGGGTATAGGCTGTGGACCTGCTGGGTATAGACTGTGGACCTGCTGGGTATAGGCTGTGGACCTGCTGGGTATAGGCTGTGGACCTGCTGGGTATAGGCTGTGGACCTGCTGGGAATAGGCTGTGGACCTGCTGGGTATAGGCTGTGGACCTGCTGGGTATAAGCGGTGGACCTGCTGGGTATAGGCTGTGGACCTGCTGGGTATAGACTGTGGACCTGCTGGGTATAGGCTGTGGACCTGCTGGGTATAGGCTGTGGACCTGCTGGGTATAGGCTGTGGACCTGCTGGGTATAGGCTGTGGACCTGCTGGGTATAGGCTGTGGACCTGCTGGGTATAGGCTGTGGACCTGCTGGGTATAGCCTGTGGACCTGCTGGGTATAGGCTGTGGACCTGCTGGGTATAGACTGTGGACCTGCTGGGTATAGGCTGTGGACCTGCTGGGTATAGGCTGTGGACCTGCTGGGTATAGGCTGTGGACCTGCTGGGTATAGGCTGTGGACCTGCTGGGAATAGGCTGTGGACCTGCTGGGTATAAGCGGTGGACCTGCTGGGTATAGGCTGTGGATCTGCTGGATATAGGCTGTGGACCTGCTGGGTATAGGCTGTGGACCTGCTGGGTATAGGCTGTGGACCTGCTGGGTATAGGCTGTGGACCTGCTGGGTATTAGGCTGTGGACCTGCTGGGTATAGGCTGTGGACCTGCTGGGTATAGGCTGTGGACCTGCTGGGTATAGGCTGTGGACCGTGCTGGGTATAGGCTGTGGACCTGCTGGGTATAGGCCTGTGGACCTGCTGGGTATAGGCCTGTGGACCTGCTGGGTATAGACTGTGGACCTGCTGGGTATAGGCTGTGGACCTGCTGGGTATAGGCTGTGGACCTGCTGGGTATAGGCTGTGGACCTGCTGGGTATAGGCTGTGGACCTGCTGGGTATAGGCTGTGGACCTGCTGGGTATAAGCGGTGGACCTGCTGGGTATAGGCTGTGGACCTGCTGGGTATAGGCTGTGGATCTGCTGGATATAGGCTGTGGACCTGCTGGGTATAGGCTGTGGACCTGCTGGGTATAGGCTGTGGACCTGCTGGGTATAGGCTGTGGACCTGCTGGGTATAGGCTGTGGACCTGCTGGGTATAGGCTGTGGACCTGCTGGGTATAGGCTGTGGACCTGCTGGGTATAGGCTGTGGACCTGCTGGGTATAGGCTGTGGACCTGCTGGGTATAGGCTGTGGACCTGCTGGGTATAGGCTGTGGACCTGTTGGGTACAGGCTGTGAATCTGCTGGGTATAGGCTGTGGACCTGCTGGGTATAGGCTGTGGACCTGCTGGGTACAGGCTGTGGATCTGCTGGGTACAGGCTGTGGATCTGCTGGGTATAGGCTGTGGATCTGCTGGGTATAGGCTGTGGACCTGCTGGGTATAGGCTGTGGACCTGCTGGGTATAGGCTGTGGACCTGCTGGGTATACGCTGTGGACCTGCTGTGGACCTGCTGGGTATATACTGTGGACCTGCTGGGTATAGGCTGTGGACCTGCTGGGTATAGGCTGTGGACCTGCTGGGTATAGACTGTGGACCTGCTGGGTATAGGCTGTGGACCTGCTGGGTATAGCCTGTGGACCTGCTGGGTATAGGCTGTGGATCTGCTGGGTATAGGCTGTGGACCTGCTGGGTATAGCCTGTGGACCTGCTGGGTATAGGCTGTGGACCTGCTGGGTATAGACTGTGGACCTGCTGGGTATAGGCTGTGGACCTGCTGGGTATAGGCTGTGGACCTGCTGGGTATAGGCTGTGGACCTGCTGGGTATAGGCTGTGGACCTGCTGGGTATTGGCTATGGACCTGCTGGGTATAGGCTGTGGACCTGCTGGGTATAGCCTGTGGACCTGCTGGGTATAGGCTGTGGACCTGCTGGGTATAGGACTGTGGACCTGCTGGGTATAGGCTGTGGACCTGCTGGGTATAGGCTGTGGACCTGCTGGGTATAGGCTGTGGACCTGCTGGGTATAGGCTGTGGACCTGCTGGGTATAGGCTGTGGACCTGCTGGGTATAAGCGGTGGACCTGCTGGGTATAGGCTGTGGATCTGCTGGATATAGGCTGTGGACCTGCTGGGTATAGGCTGTGGACCTGCTGGGTATAGGCTGTGGACCTGCTGGGTATAGGCTGTGGACCTGCTGGGTATAGGCTGTGGACCTGCTGGGTATAGGCTGTGGACCTGCTGGGTATAGGCTGTGGACCTGCTGGGTATAGGCTGTGGACCTGCTGGGTATAGGCTGTGGACCTGCTGGGTATAGGCTGTGGACCTGTTGGGTACAGGCTGTGGATCTGCTGGGTATAGACTGTGGACCTGCTGGGTATAGGCTGTGGACCTGCTGGGTACAGGCTGTGGATCTGCTGGGTATAGGCTGTGGATCTGCTGGGTATAGGCTGTGGACCTGCTGGGTATAGGCTGTGGACCTGCTGGGTATAGGCTGTGGATCTGCTGGGTATAGGCTGTGGACCTGCTGGGTATAGGCTGTGGACCTGCTGTGGACCTGCTGGGTATAGACTGTGGACCTGCTGGGTATAGGCTGTGGACCTGCTGGGTATAGGCTGTGGACCTGCTGGGTATAGACTGTGGACCTGCTGGGTATAGGCTGTGGACCTGCTGGGTATAGGCTGTGGACCTGCTGGGTATAGCCTGTGGACCTGCTGGGTATAGGCTGTGGACCTGCTGGGTATAGGCTGTGGACCTGCTGGGTATAGCCTGTGGACCTGCTGGGTATAGGCTGTGGACCTGCTGGGTATAGACTGTGGACCTGCTGGGTATAGGCTGTGGACCTGCTGGGTATAGGCTGTGGACCTGCTGGGTATAGGCTGTGGACCTGCTGGGTATAGGCTGTGGACCTGCTGGAAATACGCTGTGGACCTGCTGGGTATAAGCGGTGGACCTGCTGGGTATAGGCTGTGGACCTGCTGGGTATAGGCTGTGGACCTGCTGGATATAGGCTGTGGACCTGCTGGGTATAGGCTGTGGACCTGTTGGGTACAGGCTGTGGATCTGCTGGGTATAGGCTGTGGACCTGCTGGGTATAGGCTGTGGACCTGCTGGGTACAGGCTGTGGATCTGCTGGGTATAGGCTGTGGATCTGCTGGGTATAGGCTGTGGACCTGCTGGGTATAGGCTGTGGACCTGCTGGGTATAGGCTGTGGATCTGCTGGGTATAGGCTGTGGACCTGCTGGGTATAGGCTGTGGACCTGCTGGGTATAGGCTGTGGACCTGCTGTGGACCTGCTGGGTATAGACTGTGGACCTGCTGGGTATAGGCTGTGGACCTGCTGGGTATAGGCTGTGGACCTGCTGGGTATAGACTGTGGACCTGCTGGGTATAGGCTGTGGACCTGCTGGGTATAGGCTGTGGACCTGCTGGGTATAGGCTGTGGACCTGCTGGGTATAGGCTGTGGACCTGCTGGGTATAGGCTGTGGACCTGTTGGGTACAGGCTGTGGATCTGCTGGGTATAGGCTGTGGACCTGCTGGGTATAGGCTGTGGACCTGCTGGGTACAGGCTGTGGATCTGCTGGGTATAGGCTGTGGATCTGCTGGGTATAGGCTGTGGACCTGCTGGGTATAGGCTGTGGACCTGCTGGGTATAGGCTGTGGATCTGCTGGGTATAGGCTGTGGACCTGCTGGGTATAGGCTGTGGACCTGCTGGGTATAGGCTGTGGACCTGCTGTGGACCTGCTGGGTATAGACTGTGGACCTGCTGGGTATAGGCTGTGGACCTGCTGGGTATAGGCTGTGGACCTGCTGGGTATAGACTGTGGACCTGCTGGGTATAGGCTGTGGACCTGCTGGGTATAGGCTGTGGACCTGCTGGGTATAGGCTGTGGACCTGCTGGGTATAGGCTGTGGACCTGCTGGGTATAGCCTGTGGACCTGCTGGGTATAGGCTGTGGACCTACTGGGTATAGACTGTGGACCTGCTGGGTATAGGCTGTGGACCTGCTGGGTATAGGCTGTGGACCTGCTGGGTATAGGCTGTGGACCTGCTGGGTATAGGCTGTGGACCTGCTGGGTATAGGCTGTGGACCTGCTGGGTATAGGCTGTGGACCTGCTGGGTATAGGCTGTGGACCTGCTGGGTATAGGCTGTGGACCTGCTGGGTATAGGCTGTGGACCTGCTGGGTATAGCCTGTGGACCTGCTGGGTATAGGCTGTGGACCTGCTGGGTATAGGCTGTGGACCTGCTGGGTATAGGCTGTGGACCTGCTGGGTATAGGCTGTGGACCTGCTGGGTATAGGCTGTGGACCTGCTGGGTATAAGCGGTGGACCTGCTGGGTATAGGCTGTGGATCTGCTGGATATAGGCTGTGGACCTGCTGGGTATAGGCTGTGGACCTGCTGGGTATAGGCTGTGGACCTGCTGGGTATAGGCTGTGGACCTGCTGGGTATAGGCTGTGGACCTGCTGGGTATAGGCTGTGGACCTGCTGGGTATAGGCTGTGGACCTGCTGGGTATAGGCTGTGGACCTGCTGGATATAGGCTGTGGACCTGCTGGGTATAGGCTGTGGACCTGCTGGGTATAGGCTGTGGACCTGCTGGGTATAGGCTGTGGACCTGCTGGGTATAGGCTGTGCTGAGCCTGGTGATACACATTGTTCTCTGCTTTACATAACCTTTATACCTTGTTTACCTGGTCATAATTTGTACATTATATTGTACCTGGTCATACCATTATCCTGCGGTCTACCTGGTCATAATGTTTGTGTCCTGTATTGTACCTGGACACAACTCTTGGCCAGTACTCTACCTGGACATAACCCTTGGCCAGTACTCTACCTGGACGTAACCCTTGGCCAGTACTCTACCTGGACATAAACCTTGGCCCGTACTCTACCTGGACATAACCCTTGGCCAGTACTCTACCTGGACATAACCCTTGGCCAGTACTCTACCTGGACATAACCCTTGGTCCGTGTTGCACCAGTTCACATACCTGGGACTCAGAATATTATACACGGCCGACCTGCGCGGCTCGCCATCAATTCTGACAACTGCCAGATTGATCTCTGGTATATTGCTTCTCCCCTGACTGTCTCACCTGGGACACGGCGGGCTGGGTAAAGGAGGGAGAGGGAGAGAGAGAGAGAGAGAGAGAGAGAGAGAGAGAGAGAGAGAGAGAGAGAGAGAGAGAGAGAGAGAGAGAGAGAGAGAGAGAGAGAGAGAGAGAGAGAGAGAGAGAGAGAGAGATGCCTCACCTTATCACGAACACATAACTTGACACCTTACGAAGCCCAAGGAATGCGAGGCTTCTTAATAAGTATCACCTTTCAACAACATTTCATTCCATTAGTTAGCAAAACACAAACAAAAAAGTTTTCTTAATCAACTAGTGATAACCAAATGACAAAAACTTGATCACGTTGATTGCAGAACAGTTGCTAACGCTCAACAAGTATTTGTCTTCAATGTTCATGAGAGAGTAATGTGGGTAACGAAACAGACTTTAATATCGCAAAAAAGGCTTTGATAACTTTTCCCATCAAAGAATTCTTTCGGAAGTAAAGTGTATTGTCTTAAAGTTTAACGAGAGTGGTAAGTGAGATGGCGGGAAAGTTGTCCATGAGGCTGTAAACTATGGAGAGCCTCTACAAGAATGACATCAGAACAAGAAAGGATAACTTATGGAGATTATTTAATAAATTATTTACTACATGAAGATTACTTATTTAACATAAAATTATTGACTTATTCAACATAAAATCACCTCACAATTTACGGATCTCACTTTGCAAGCTGACATTTGCAACTTACTAAACTGGCCTAATAAACATTAAATGAAAATATGAAAGGAATTCTTCAGGTATATTCTAGTCTATTGCAGAAGACGTATTGTCACTAGGCTTGGATGAAACGCTGCAATGTGCCTACTGAATCATGCAAGGGGGGGAGGATGTCAGTAGGCCTACGGCCAGTCGAGGCAGAAACTGGGCAATAGGCAATAGTAACGAGGCAATAGGCACTGGACCTATTGTTCTAGGCAAGGCGAGAACACCTCAGAACAGGTAATGGAACAAGCAACGTAAGAACACCGTAAAAGACCTACTGGCCTAAGTTAAGCCCGAACCCTGAATTTGGCCTACTAGTCCGAAGGCTTAATCATCTAGTCGACACAAGTCCTACGGATAAACTGTTATTTTGGATCTTAAAATCGTATTTTTAAAACTTACTCATTTTATTATATTATGGAATTACCTCAATTTCATAAGTAAACATCAAGTTTAAAAGTTTAGGATACAATTCAGTATTTCGAACCATTTAAATATTGACCCTAGAAATTAAGGCCAATTTCAAAATGTCATTTATTGACTCCTTGATTTATTCTAAGTTCTAAACTATTTATGATAAATATTATTATTACCTTTTTTTTTAGATTCAGCTACTCGGGAGCAATGCCCCCCCCCCATCAACACGGGCTATGGTGAGCCCATAATCAATATTTTAATACCTTGTTTGTATAGATTCAGCCACTCAGAACAAAAGTTCAAAGTAGCCCGGGCTATGGTGAACCCCGTATTGGACTTGTTCTTTTAGTCCTCTCATTAGTACCTTAATATATATATATCTTAACTATTGATCTGTCTACAAGTTACTTAATATGGAAATTAATATGGTACATTATTATATAATATTATACATATATAATATTATATATATTTAATATATATATAATATATATTATTATATATTATCACCCAATATATACTACCACCCAAAAGGGGGGTGGTAGAAGCGAACACTCTTACGTATTCAGAGTTAAATGGCAAGTTTATCCCTGAATGCTCTGTGTTCCCTTCTCTGAGGCTGTGGGTCCCTATAACTGCACCAAAGGTGGTACCCCCCTATATATATTATATATATATATATATATATATATATATATATATATATATATATATATATATATATATATATATATATATATATATATATACCCGCCGGCCGCCCGGGGGATGGAGGGGACTCCACCAACTAACCAGGAACCCCTCAGCCAAGAACAGGGTCCTGGGAACAGTGCACCCAGACGTGCAACCAGAGGACCCAGACCCAGAGGAACGTGTCGGGTGTGTGACGAATCACACAGCCTTAGAAACGATGGAACCCTACGTCAACACAACAACTGTGAGGGTTCATTGACGGTACCTGTAGAGAGAGAAGGCCCACAGGTCCCCCCGGCACCCCCACACATCCCAGCAAACTTCATATCATCAGATGACCTCCTGGGGGCCATCAAAGCATCCACCACCAGAACTCTTCCCCACATTCCTAAAGCAGCGCGCCCATTTGCAGCAGGGAAATATACAGACCTTTTAAGGAAAGTAAATGAACGGTCTGAAAATCTTAATGCTGCGGCCACCATCAAAGCATGGCATAATTTGCTCCTGTTTGGCAATATTTGCTTAGGCGTACCTGCAAGAGGAGGCAAGTCGCTAGCCTCATCAGTCACTAGGGCAATAAATAATTTCCCCAGAGCTGACAACTTGATCCCCATCCCTCCTCAACGCAAAAACCGTCGTGGCAGACCCAAGAGTTCCAATGACAATTTTAAACTTGGAACACAAGTGACCAAAAAAATTGAAGAGGGCAACACAGTAGGGGCAATTAGGTTACTTACCAGCGAAGACACAATCGCCCCTAGAAATACCGCTACCGCCAACTCGCTGAGAGAGAAGCACCCTCCTAGAGTACCATGGGAACCCACTGCTCAGGACACAATTGTCCCAGACATGGGACCTCTATTCCTCCAAGCGTCAGAGGTATACAAAGCCATCATGTCATTTCCGCCAGGCTCGGCAGGGGGATACACTGGAGTAAGACCTCAGCACCTCAAGGAGATGGTAAATCCAGTTCTCGGAGAAGTTGCCGAGACACTATTGTCAGAGGTCACGAAGTTTGTCAACGACTGCCTCTCTGGGTTGATCCCAGATACAATAAAACCCTTTTTCTTTGGAGCATCCCTTTGTGCCCTCAAGAAGAAAGATGGTGGAGTCAGACCCATTGCCGTGGGTAACACACTTCGGCGCCTTGTTGCTAGGGCAGCTGTCAGAAAAATTAGCATAGACGCTGCGACGATGCTTCGACCCCATCAACTAGGTTTTGGTGTCCCCCATGGCTGTGAAGCAGCAGCTCATGCAGCAAGAGCCTATATAAAGCACCTCCCAGAAAATAAGGCATTAATTAAATTAGACTTTAAAAATGCCTTCAACCAGGTAAAAAGGGATGTGGTACTGGAAGCAGTTCGAACAAGCTTTCCTTCTCTACTCCCCTTCGTCTCAGCAGGGTACAGTAGGGAATCGACGCTGCTGTTTGGGGAACATGAAGTTGTTTCTGCAGAAGGTGTCCAGCAGGGAGACCCACTTGCCCCTTTTCTTTTTTGCATGGCTGTTAAAGAGGTCACAAGCAGGTTGACCAGCGAACTCAACATCTGGTTCCTGGACGATGGCACCCTGGCAGGGACACAGGAGTCCCTGCTAGAAGATCTACAGCTGGTGAAATCTAAGGGAGAGGAGTTAGGACTCACCCTAAACCCATTAAAGTGTGAAATCATCTCATCTAGCCAACCAACCATAGATGCAGTGCGAACCATATTGCCAGGAGCCCAAGTGATCGCTCCCACCGACAGTGTGCTGCTAGGGGCACCTCTGGGCTCGAGCGCCATTGAGGTAGTCCTCGAAGAAAAGCTGAACGACCTGAGGAGGATGGAGGGAAGAATAGGGGCTTTGGACGCCCACGATGCTCTGTACCTTCTCACAAGGTGCCTGGCTTTGCCCAGACTGACCTATTTCCTAAGGTGTGCTCCCTCCTTCGACAGCCCAAAATTAACAGAATATGACACACTCCTAAGGTCAATAACCGTGAAAGTGTTAAACCTCTCCCTGCAAGATGACCAATGGGACCAAGCAACGCTCCCAGTTAGACTCGGGGGGATAGGTATTCGCAAGGCGACCCAGTTAGCATTGCCGGCATTCTTATCCTCGACCAGTGCAACAGGTGAATTAGTTAAGGAAATACTACCGGAACACCTAAGAGACTTCATTGGGATTCATGATCCCAAATTCGCGGAAGGAGCCGGTCAGTGGGACACTCTTGTCAACTCTCATCCTCGACCGACTTTTCCAAATGACTGCAAACAGTCCAAATGGGATAGCCCCATAGTGGAGAACATCGCCACATCATTGCTGGAGGCAGCTTCCAGGAAGGACAAAGCGCGTCTTCTAGCTGTGCAAGCTCCCCATGCCGGGGACTTCCTGTTGGCAGTCCCTAATTCCGCCTTGGGGACCCGCCTGGACCATCGGACCCTAAGTATTGGTGTTGCTCTGCGCCTTGCCGCCCCTATCTCCACCGAGCACCGGTGTATTTGCGGCCATGCACGGGCAGACCAATACGGCAGCCATGGTCTCATCTGTCGTAAGACACAGGGAAAGATTGCCAGACATGAAGCAGTCAATGACATCATCAAGAGAAGTTTGGCTTCAGCTGGGTGCCCAGCACAAAGGGAACCTCAGTTGTGCAGGCCTGACAACAGCCAAAAACGCCCAGATGGAGTCACCCTGCAGCCGTGGAGAGAAGGTAAACAGGTCGTGTGGGACTACACGTGTGCATCCACATTGGCTGATACCTATCTACCTTACAGCGCAGCTGAGGGAGGCGGGGCGGCCACCTTCAGGGAGACCCAGAAAACTAACAAGTACAGGGACCTAGAACGTTGTTACAGGTTCGTGCCAATAGGCTCTGAGACTCTGGGCGCCTGGGGTAAATGTGCACTTAAGTTCCTGAAGGAGCTGGGCGAGGAACTCATTGGGAAGACTAGAGACCCAAGAGCGGCCAGTTTTATGTTCCAGCGCCTCAGTGTCGCTGTTCAGAGGGGAAATGCGTGCTGTATCTTGGGTACGCACCCGACCCCCGAGGAACTGGACGAGGTCTTCGAACACTGATTGGTATATTGTTATATTGTTATATAAGTGTGTGTTTTCTGTAAACTGTAACATTGCAATAAAATCAAATAAAAAAAAAAAAATAATAGGGGTGGTAGGAGAGGAAAAGATTAAAGTATTCAGTGAGAATCCACAAGGTCTTCTCTGAACACTATTTATTTTCTTCTTCGAGGATGTGGGTCCCTTTAATTAAACCAGTGGTGGTACCCCTATATATATAATATTATATATAATATTATATATATATTATATATACATATATTATATATAATATTACATATAATATTATACATATATATATATATATATATATATATATATATATATATATATATATACATATATATATATATATATATATATATATATATATATTATATATAATACTATATGTATATTATATATTTATATAATATTTGTATATATATATATATATATATATATATATATATATATATATATGTCGTACCTAGTAGCCAGAACTCACTTTTTGGCCTACTATGCAAGGCCCGATTTGCCTAATAAGCCAAATTTTCCTGAATTAATATATTTTCTCTAATTTTTTTCTTATGAAATGATAAAGCTACCCATTTCATTATGTATGAGGTCAATTTTTTTTATTGGAGTTAAAATTAACGTAGATATATGACCGAACCTAACCAACTCTACCTAACCTAACCTAACCTATCTTTATAGGTTAGGTTAGGTTAGGTAGCCAAAAAAGTTAGGTTAGGTTAGGTTAGGTAGGTTAGGTTGATGAAAAACAATTAATTCATGAAAACTTGGCTTATTAGGCAAATCGGGCCTTGCATAGTAGGCTGAGAAGTGCGTTCTGGCTACTAGGTACGACATATATATATATATATATATATATATATATATATATATATATATATATATATATATATATATATATATATATATGCGAACAAGCCTGAATGGTCCCCAGGACAATATGCAACTGAAAACTCACACCCCAGAAGTGACTCGAACCCATACTCCCAGAAGCAACGCAACTGGTATGTACAAGACGCCTTAATCCACTTGACCATCACGACCGGACATAATGAGGTGATAGCCGAGGCTATTTGAACCACCCCACCGCCGGCACTCGGATAGTTATCTTGGGCATAGCATTTTACCAAATCACCTCATTCTTTGGGGCACACGTGAGGAACACAAATGCGAACAAAATGCGAATACGAACACAAATGCGAATGTTGTTCGCATTTGTGTTCCTCACGTGTGCCCCAAAGAATGAGGTGATTTGGTAAAATGCTATGCCCAAGATAACTATCCGAGTGCCGGCGGTGGGGTGGTTCAAATAGCCTCGGCTATCACCTCATTATGTCCGGTCGTGATGGTCAAGTGGATTAAGGCGTCTTGTACATACCAGTTGCGTTGCTTCTGGGAGTATGGGTTCGAGTCACTTCTGGGGTGTGAGTTTTCAGTTATATATATATATATATATATATATATATATATATATATATATATATATATATATATATATATATATATATATATATATTTATATATAATATTATATATATTATATATTATATATATAATGGTGGTACCAGTGGTGGTACCAGTGGTGGTACCCCTAAATTATATATAATATATTTAATATTATATATATATATATTATATATATAATATGTATTATAAATATATTATACATATATAATATTATATATAATATTATATATATATAATATTATATATAATATTCAGGCGATGAGTCACAATAACGTGGCTAAAGTATGATGACCTGACCACACACTAGAAGGTGAAGGGACGACGACGTTTCGGTCCGTCCTGGACCATTCTCAAGTCGATTGTGATGAGGAAGTAGAGACAGGCAATAAATAGGCACGAGAGATGAGGAGCAAAGTAAGGTGTAGTAGAGGGGATAGTGGTAGGAACTGCAGAGGGCCTATTGGCCCATACGAGGCAGTTCCTATTATAACCACCGAAAGAGAAGGAGAAAATAATGAGAAAAGGAAAACGAAGTAACGTAGGAGAAGACAATGAACAGAAAAAAGAGAGAAAAGAGAAAGAAAGGAAAGAGAAAGAAAGGTAAATGGAAAGGGTAAGCTTATGTAAGGTCACGTTTGTTAGAAAGATTAGAGCATTTGAGTATATACTGTGAAAGGGAAGAGTCCACAGCAACAAAACCAGGACTCAAGTTCAAGTTGGGTACATTATGTATTAGAGCCGATTCAACAAGACGGCGTCTGTGTTGAGTAGAGGCAGGAAAGATTATTTTGGAGGAACACCAATCAATGGGATGATTAGAATCCCTCACATGGCAGAAGAAACCATTGTTAGTGTCTGCAGACTTAACACTTCTCTTGTGTTCTTTAAGTCTGTCATTCAGTGTACGGCCAGTTTCGCCAAAGTATTGGAGAGGACTTGGGAATGGTCCAGGACGGACCGAAACGTAGTCGTCCCTTCACATTCTAGTGTGTGGTCTGGTCATCATATATAATATTATATATATAATATTATATATATATATATATATATATATATATATATATATATATATATATATATATATATATATATATATGTACATATATCTTGAGGTTATCTTGAGATGATTTCGGGGCTTTTAGTGTCCCCGCGGCCCGGTCCTCGACCAGGCCTCCACCCCCAGGAAGCAGCCCGTGACAGCTGACTAATACCCAGGTACCTATTTACTGCTAGGTAACAGGGGCATAGGGTGAAAGAAACTCTGCCCATTGTTTCTCGCCGGCGCCTGGGATCGAACCCAGGACCACAGGATCACAGTCCAGCGTGCTATCCGCTCGGCCGACCGGCTCCCTATACATATATATATTGTGACGATAATCTCTTTCAAGAGAGATTGAGCCTGCTCTTCCCTACATAATTACGTCAAAATACAAGATACGTTTACCAAGTATCGCCAAACGTTTTGCCCAGAGAGCAAATCGTACCCAGCACACCTGGCCACCGCCGTAACCAGCTAACTGCTCATCCTCTGCCTGCCTGTTGCTGATTGGCTGGTGTCTCGTCGCCCCTGCCCTCCGCCACCACAAAAAGTCGACGTCTGGGCTGCAGTGCGCCAGTCTCGTCAGAATATATCAGTGCTCCATGCAGTTGACATCTCTCGCTGGTAGACTAAGCTTTGGCTTTCGTGTACTAAGGAAGGTGGCAGCTCGAAGCCAGTATTCCAGCACTCATATTTTATTTTGCTATCACTGTAACTTACTTGTCTTAGCGTAACTTTTCATTTGCCAGTGATTATTCATGTTATTTTGTTTGTTGACTTGTCCTGCATATTTTTATGAGATTACCTTTATTCATGTCTTGTTTTTCTAGAGTAATTAAAATTTCATTGTTTATATACTTGTGTTTTGTGTGTCTTCCCATTACCTTACCACAGACGAAAGGGGAAACTTTTCTCTTTTTTTTTTGTGATGTGACGAGGCCATGCCCCTAGCTTTTGAAACAGCCGAACACCAACGCTTTACCGCCACATAACATGGGGGCCTGTCCAGGAGCTTCACTCAGGTACTGGTGCCAAGTAGTAAATTTATGGCAAGCGTATTTGGCTTTGGTAACGTAGCTTTTCACTATTTTCAATATTCAATTTTATTTTCATATGGTGCTGTGTGTATTGTGCATTCCGAGAGTAGCATATGGTGAAGGTGAGACAACTTTGGATTACGTGGTGACTGTAGGCCTCAGTCATTCTCTTAATTGGTCATCTCTCCCTCCGTGTTATTACTCGTGTTTACCATCTTTTGTCCCTAGGATATTTCTCATATTTTCGGCAGATCATCACATTGGTACACTGGTACTGTGGTCTGTCCCCGGGTCAAGTGCACCTAATCTTCTGCAATCTGACAGTAGGAGGATAAAGAGGGCCATAGTTCCTCTCGCACGAACTTTAGTTGCTGAATTGGGACCTCAGCAGCAGTTCTCGTCACCAGTTGACACCTCGCACCCCTACACGTCGGTCAGAGATGATGCTATTTACATTGGTAGGGAATTAGCCTTCTTTTTCAGAGCACAAAAGTTCGCTAATTCTGTAAGTATCATATTAATTTCAGTGGGAAAAACTTGCTTATGTCCTATAGAGACTCGGCAAGGTATGCCTACATTCTTGGACTACCAATTTTACTTTTGAGGCAATTAACTGTTTCATTTGTTTTAGAAACTCAGTTTCGCTTGTTTAGTAGGATTTTCTTGCCCTTATCCTCTTACATGAGTACCGGGTACAAGATTTCCTGCGACCTTGATTTATTAATCATTTATCATCTTGAAATTAACATTAATTGTTAACGATTTCACAGGATAGGTACCAGTTGCCACGTTGTCCTGTTTCTGACATTCACCATATCACAACAGTATATTCGTTGTGCATTTATTTGCTAATTTCACCATGTTTCGTCTCCAAGCTTTCCGTACAGATCCAGCAGGTGCAATAGGGACCTTAAGTCGTGCCAAGAAGACTGAATTACAAACTCTTGCACATGAGTATTAACTAGAAGCTCCCTACCAAGCCAACAAAAATGAAATACATAACCTGTTACTGGATCATCTCTTAGAGGAAGGTAAGATTCAGAGTAAGGACTCTGAAACTCACGAAACTTACTTTATTGCAGATAAAACTGATTTGACAACGATGAAACTCAAACTAGAGCTGGCCAAGATCGAACGCGAGCAGCACAGAGAAGCCCTCGAGCAACAAAGGGAAGCAGCTGCCATACGAAAGGAAGAAAATGAACGTGAAATCGCCCTTAAGGAACGTGAAGCTGCCTTGAGGAAATAAGAACAAGAACGAGCAGCTGCCATAAGAAAGGAAGAACAAGAACGTGAGATTGCAATACTCCGTGAACGGGAATGAGTACAGCTTGAAACAAAACAACGCCAATTGGAGATGCAACACGAACATGACAAACAATAAGCAACTCTGGCTATGGAATGTCGTCAACGAGAATTCGCGTTGGAAACTTCACACCTCACTCAACGCCAGCAAGCTACCGCCAATCTTCCCGTCAGTTTCAATATATCACATGCAAGTAAGTTAATGCCACCATTCGTAGAGACAGAAGTTGATGTGTTTTTTACCACCTTTGAAACCCTTGCTAATCAACTTAGTTGTCCTGCCGACCAATGGGCAACCCTTCTCAGAGTACATCTTACAGGTAGAGCTGCAGTTACACTCAGTACTTTGGCGTCTGAGAATGACTACCAGACTCTGAAACAAGCAGTGTTGGACGCCTACCTTCTCTCCACCGAAAGTTATCGAAGGAAATTCCGTGACCACCTGAAGGCAAGTACTACTACCTTTCTCAAGTTTGCTAATACCAAAAGGAGATATTTTATGAAATGGCTGGAAGCAGCACATGTCTCTACCTTTGCAGAACTCGTCAACCTCATGCTAGTTGAAGAATTCTTGAGGCGTGTGCCGCCTCCTGTCCGTCTATATTTAGCAGATAAAGAAGAAACCGACTACCTAAAGTGTGCTAAGTCGGCTGACACTTACAGCCTCATCCACCGGCTGACACCAGAACCATCCTCCAGTAAGAAGTCGTGGTACAGTTACGAGAAAGTGAGTACCGATCAAGCTGGCTCGCAATTGTACTGTAAGTATTGTAGACTCTATGGACATACCATAGATAAATGTGGTAAGTCTCAATACAAAGGAAACACCGAATCACCTAAACCCAAACAGACTCCTCCTAAGTCCGGTAAGCCTGTGATGAATGTTGGTGTTCATGTTAATGATCTGTCTCTTTTCAGTAAACACCTGTATACTGGAACTGTCTCTGCCAACGGTTCAAATCCGGAGGGACGTTTCAAACTGAAGATCTTGAGGGACACAGCGGCTCTTCAATCGATTATTTTGAAAACAGCTGTGCCCAATATCGCCTACACCGGAGAAACTGTCTTCATCACTGACCTCACTGCTACCACTCCTTATCCTCTCGCCAGAGTCCACCTGGATTGTTCCTTCGTGACCGGAGAAGTCCAAGTCACCATCAGGGAAAAGCCTTTTCCCATGCCTGGAGTGCAACTTCTCCTGGGCAACGACTTGGCAGAAGACCTGCAACCGACCAACCTGATCGTCATGGACAAACCCCAGGTGTGTACCTCTGTAATGGATAATCCCATCTTTGAGTATGTTCCAGCAAAGGTTCAAGAGAGTGATGAAGTTTCTCCTCCGGTTTTAGTGACCACCCGTGCACAAGCTGCACGACCACAGCCAGCTGACTCTACTGCTACCGCTGTCCCTCAAGACCCTCAGAAACTACCCCTGAATCTGACCAAGTTGGAGTTCCGTAAGTTACAGAGGGAAGATCTTACCTTGACACCATTTATTTTTCCAGGCTGAGACTCAACCTGACAGTATTCCTGGGTTCTTCATAGAGAACGAGTTGCTCTACCGCAGATATAGACCCAGTAAACTGAAGGAGGAGGACGATTGGACCAACGTCGAACAACTAGTGATTCCTGCCAGTCTGCGGCCCACTATTCTACACCTGGCCCACGGAGCACTCTCCCACTACGGATTTAACAAGACCTACCATGGAATCCGTCAAGACTACTACTGGCCAGGTATGATAAATAGCGTCAAACAGTACATCAAACAGTGTCATACATGTCAGATGGCAGGTAAATCAAACATCTCTATTCCCAGAGCACCACTGACTCCCATACAGGTGCCTGCGGAACCTTTCCACAGACTTATTATAGACTGTGTTGGTCCTTTACCTCGGACCAGTTCAGGTAACGCCTATATCTTAACCATCCTGTGTCCTACCACCAGATTCCCCATACCAGTTCCAGTAAAGAACATTACGGCTGCTACGGTTGTGAAACACTTATTGAAGATCTTCACCCAGTATGGATTTCCAAGGGAGGTTCAGAGCGACTGTGACACCAACTTCACCAGTGATCTCTTCAAGAGGACACTGGAAGAGTTCAACATCAAACAGGTATTGTCCAGCCCCTATCATCCTGCTTCACAGGGTTCTCTTGAGCGTAGTCATCAGACTATTAAAGCACTCCTGAAGAAGTTTTGTAATGAAACCTCTAACAATTGGGATAAGCAAATTGACCTGATAATGTGTATCTTTAGAAGTCTTCCCAATGAGTCCCAAGGAGTATCTCCTTATGAGATGCTCTACGGACGTAAGCGCCGTACTCCTCTCAAGGCTTTCAAAGACTCTCTACGTGATGCCACTTTCAGTGAGCATCAGAATGAGCCCCAGTTTCTTCAAAACCTACAACACATTCTAGAGAGGGTCCACAGTTTTGCCCAAGATAATCTATTGAAAGCACAGGAGAGGATGAAGACTCATTACGACCAGACCAGCAAAGTAAGGAAATTTAAACCGGGAGACTTCGTACTTGCTTATTTCCCTATCCCAGGTTCTCCTTTACAAAACAGGTTTTCAGGACCCTACCGCATCAAGGAGTGCAGAAACAACCATAACTACGTTCTAGAGACTCCAGATAGGCGGCGGAAGACCCAGCTGTGCCACGTCAACCTCCTGAAGCTATATAACGGTACTCCTCCCACTGTCATGATTAACTACTCTTCCTTTAAAGAGCCATACATCCACAGTGAGACCTTCCCTGCTTCTCCTCCCGAAAGAACTGACAAGGAGTCAGCGCTTTCTAATTCGGAAATCCTAACTGATCTTCCCAACTATTTTCAGGACAATCATAGTGCACCTCTCGTCAAGATCTTCAAAGAACATCAGGAGTTGTTTCGAGATGATCCCCAAGAGTGTAATGTTACCCAGCACGACATCCAACTGCTCCCCGACACCCGGCCGATTCGTCAACCCTTCTACCGAATCAGCCCTAGCAAGAAAGAAGTCATGCGTGCTGAGGTGCAGTACCTCTTGGATCATGGACTGGCTACACCTTGTGAGTCCCCCTGGGCCTCACCCTGTATCTTGGTGCCAAAACCCCAAGGTAAGGTGAGGCTTTGCACTGACTACCGTAAGTTAAATAATGTGACTGTCAAGGATGCATACCCCTTGCCAAGGATAAATGACATTCTTGACGCCATTGGTAATGCCCAGTACTTGTCCCAAGTGGACTTGCTTAAGGGATATTACCAAGTGTGTCTAACAGAGCGAGCCAAAGAAATATCTGCCTTTATCACTCCCTTTGGACTTTTCAGATATGAACGCCTTCCTTTCGGACTTTGTAATGCCCCGGCCACCTTTCAGAGAGCTGTCAACCGCGTCATCCAGGGCTTGGATAACACCTACGCCTATTTGGATGATATCGTTGTAGCATCCAACACCTGGAGCGAACATCTGCTCCAGCTGCAACGACTGTTCGCCAAGCTCCTGACAGCCGGCCTCACCATCAACCTGGGCAAGTCCACCTTTGCCAAAGGTAAAGTGCGTTATGTGGGTTATGTAATTGGGAGTGGCAGCCTAGCTCCGTTAGACACACACACTCAAGCCATCCAGCATTATCCACAGCCTACCACCAGGAAGCAGCTCCTGCGCTTCCTTGGTCTTGCCTCCTAGTACCGTAGGTTTGTGAGAAATTTTAGTACAGTAGCCACACCATTAATCATTTTAACCAGTCCCAAGCAACGGTATAATTGGACCATGCAGCAAATCGTTGCTTTCGAACAACTCAAATTCCTCCTCTGTTCTAATCCCATTCTCGCCTCGCCAGATATCACCAAGCCTTTCGTCCTTCATGTCGACGCCAGTGGTACCGGCATCGGTGGTGTCCTGATGCAGCAACGAGGCAAGGAGGTTCTACCTGTCAGCTACTACAGCTACAAGTTGAAACCCCACCAGAGGAACTACAGCACTATTGAAAAGGAGCTACTCTCCATCGTCCTGAATCTCCAACACTTTGCTCCATACCTATAAGGTGCCAGGTCTACCACCATCTTCTCAGACCACAATCCTCTCCACTTCTTACATCAAGCCCAATTCCATAACCAGCGTCTTCTACGATGGGCTTTATATCTGCAAGATTTCAACCTGGAGATCCGCTATATCAAGGGTTCTGACATCATAGCCGACGCCCTCTCCAGAGTCTATGAAGTAGAAGCAACTCCAACTATCACTCCACCACATGAAGACGTAACTTCTTCCAGAACCGCAGGCTTCGGGGGAGAGTTGTGACGATAATCTCTTTCAAGAGAGATTGAGCCTGTTCTTCCCTACATCATTACGTCGTAACATACAAGATACTATATAGAATATACGTCCACCAGTATCGCCAAACGTTTTGCCCAGGAAGCAAATCGTACCCTACACACCCCGACACCTGGCCACAGGCCGCCGTAACCAGCAAACTGCTCATCTTCTGCCTGCCTGTTGCTGATTGGCTGGTGTCTCGTCGCACCTGCACTCACCACCACCACCGCGAGTCGACGTCAGGGCAGCAGTACGCCAGACTCGTCAGAATATCTTTGTGCTCCATGAAGTTGACATCTCTCGCTGGTAGACTAAGCCTTGGCTTTCGTGTACTAAGGGAGGTGGCAGCTTCAAGCCAGTATTCCAGCACCCATTATTTAATTTATTTTGCCATCACTGTAACTTACTTGTCTTAGCGTAACTTTTCATTTGCCAGTGATTATTCATGTTATTTTGTTTGTTGACTTGTCCTGCATTTTATAAGATTGCCTTTATTCATGTCTTGTTTTCTAGAGTAATTAAAATTTCATTGTTTATATACTTGTGTTTTGTGTGTCTTCCCATTACCTTACCACAGACGAAAGGACAAACTTTTATCTCTTTTTTTTTTATGTGACGAGGCCCTGCCCCCAGCTTTTGAAACAGCCGAACACCAATGCTTTTCCGTCACAATATATATATATATATATATATATATATATATATATATATATATATATATATATATATATATATATATATATATATATATATATATATATATATATATATATATATATATCACACACTTTACAAAAGAATAAGGGTGGTAGGAGAAGAAAATATCAAAGTGTTCAGTGAGGATCCACAAGGTCTTCTCTGAGAACTCTTTATTTTCTTCTCCGAGGCTATGGGTCCCTACACTTGCACCAGAGGTGGTACCCTATAATTAAAAAAAAATATATATATATATATATATATATATATATATATATATATATATATATATATATATATATATATATATATATATATATATATATATATATTTTGGTAGCAGTCTTTCCTGTAGACATATATTATTAAATATGATCGAAAAAGTAAGATTAATAATTCTAACACGAATTTTCTCAATCTTTCGTACATTACGCTTCACTGTTGGAGGTAAATCAAAAATCACTTCTCCAAAATTCATTTTTATTTCTAGTCTGACGCGACACGGGCGCGTTTCGTAAAACTTATTACATTTTCAAAGACTTCACAAATACACAACTGATTAGAACTTGCGTTTCCCTGATTTTATATCTACATTTGAGTGAGGTGGGAAGGGTGATGTGGCATTACATTTGAGTGAGGTGGGAAGGATGATGTGGCATTAACACAAGACAGAACACTAGGGGATATTAATAGGGTATTAAAAGTATCAACACAAGACAGAACAGAAACAATGGGTATTGAATAGAAGTGTTTGTAGAAAGCCTATTGGTCCATATTTCTTGATGCCTCTATATTGGAGCGGAGTCTTGAGGTGGGTAGAATATAGTTGTGCAATAATTGGCTGTTGATTGCTGGTGTTGACTTCTTGATGTGTAGTGCCTCGCAAACGTCAAGCCGCCTGCTATCGCTGTATCTATCGATGATTTCTGTGTTGTTTACTAGGATTTCTCTGGCGATGGTTTGGTTATGGGAAGAGATTATATGTTCCTTAATGGAGCCCTGTTGTTTATGCATCGTTAAACGCCTAGAAAGAGATGTTGTTGTCTTGCCTATATACTGGGTTTTTTGGAGCTTACAGTCCCCAAGTGGGCATTTGAAGGCATAGACGACGTTAGTCTCTTTTAAAGCGTTCTGTTTTGTGTCTGGAGAGTTTCTCATGAGTAGGCTGGCCGTTTTTCTGGTTTTATAGTAAATCGTCAGTTGTATCCTCTGATTTTTGTCTGTAGGGATAACGTTTCTATTAACAATATCTTTCAGGACCCTTTCCTCTGTTTTATGAGCTGTGGAAAAGAAGTTCCTGTAAAATAGTCTAATAGGGGGTATAGGTGTTGTGTTAGTTAACTAACACAACACCTAACACAACACCTATACCCACTAACTAACACAACACCTATACCCCCTATTAGACTATTTTACAGGAACTTCTTTTCCACAGCTCATAAAACAGAGGAAAGGGTCCTGAAAGATATTGTTAATAGAAACGTTATCCCTACAGACAAAAATCAGAGGATACAACTGACGATTTACTATAAAACCAGAAAAACGGCCAGCCTACTCATGAGAAACTCTCCAGACACAAAACAGAACGCTTTAAAAGAGACTAACGTCGTCTATGCCTTCAAATGCCCACTTGGGGACTGTAAGCTCCAAAAAACCCAGTATATAGGCAAGACAACAACATCTCTTTCTAGGCGTTTAACGATGCATAAACAACAGGGCTCCATTAAGGAACATATAATCTCTTCCCATAACCAAACCATCGCCAGAGAAATCCTAGTAAACAACACAGAAATCATCGATAGATACAGCGATAGCAGGCGGCTTGACGTTTGCGAGGCACTACACATCAAGAAGTCAACACCAGCAATCAACAGCCAATTATTGCACAACTATATTCTACCCACCTCAAGACTCCGCTCCAATATAGAGGCATCAAGAAATATGGACCAATAGGCTTTCTACAAACACTTCTATTCAATACCCATTGTTTCTGTTCTGTCTTGTGTTGATACTTTTAATACCCTATTAATATCCCCTAGTGTTCTGTCTTGTGTTAATGCCACATCATCCTTCCCACCTCACTCAAATGTAATGCCACATCACCCTTCCCACCTCACTCAAATGTAGATATAAAATCAGGGAAACGCAAGTTCTAATCAGTTGTGTATTTGTGAAGTCTTTGAAAATGTAATAAGTTTTACGAAACGCGCCCGTGTCGCGTCAGACTAGAAATAAAAATGAATTTTGGAGAAGTGATTTTTGATTTACCTCCAACAGTGAAGCGTAATGTACGAAAGATTGAGAAAATTCGTGTTAGAATTATTAATCTTACTTTTTCGGTCATATTTAATAATATATATATATATATATATATATATATAAAATATTATATATAATATTATATTATATATAACTGAAAACTCACACCCCAGATGTGACTCGATCCCATAATGCCAAGAGCACTATGCAAATGGTGTACAGGACATCTTCACCACTCGACCATCACGACAGTTCAAAAGATGATGGTAGCCGAAGTTATTTACCCCATTATCCCGACGGCACTCTGATTGTAATCTTGGGCATAGTATTATATCAAATCACCTCATTCTTTAGGGCACACGTGAGGAACTCAAATGCAAACAAATGCCCTGTACACCAGTTGCAAAGTGCTCCTGGCCTTATGGGTTCGAGTCACTTCTGGGGTGTGAGTTTTCGGTTGCATATATGCCTGGGGGCTATTAAGGCTTGTTTGCATATTATATATATAATATATATATATATATATATATATATATATATATATATATATATATATATATATATATATATATATATATTGTGACGGTTATCTCCTTCAAGAGATCGAGCCTGCTCTTCCCTCTACAAATACGTCGCAACAAACTATATAAAACTACTAGGGAAGAAATGTCCAACGACAACAACATCTCCGGTTTGCCAGAGCGCAAAACGTATGCAGCCAGGGACACCTGTTCAGACTCAAACCGCCAAACTACCTGTTGATCGCTGCCGGCTCCTCGCTGATTGGTCGCCGGTCTGGCTGCAACTGCACTCGCCCCCCCCATACTACTTGATGTCTGGGGTCGCCACGACCTCAGACCTCAGAATATTCAGTGCTTCCACAGTTAACACTTCTCCCGGCTAGACGCAAGCGTGTACTGAGAGAGGTGGTAGCTTAAAGACAATATTCCAGCACCTTCCTTTATTTTTGTATTGCACTTCTTGTTATTTTGTCTTAACGTAACTTTTCATTGTGTCATTTAATTATTCTTATTATTTTGATTGATTGATTTTATTATAAGAATTTGTTTGTCCCTTTTATTCATGTTTTGATTTATTTAACGTAATTAAAATTTCATTGTTAAAGTTTACTTGTGTTTTGTGTGTCTTGTCCTTACCTTACCACAGACGAAGTTCCAGTTTTTCTATTTTTTTTTATAACTATGTGACGAGGCCATACCCCTAGCCTTAAACAGCCGAACACCAACGCGTTACCGTCACAAGTTATATGGGGGCCTGTCCGGGAGCTTCACTCAGGTACTGGTGCCAAGTGGTAATTTATGGTAAGCGTACTTAACTTTGTTAACGTAGCTTTACTATTTTTCATATTCAATTTCATTTTTTATAAGGTGCGGTGTATTGTGCATTACGATAGTAACATATGGTGAAGGTGAGACAACTTTGGATTACGTGGTGACTGTAGGCCTCAGTCATACTCTTAATTGGTCATCTCTCCCTCCGTGTTATTACTCGTGTTTACCATCTTTGTCCCTTGAATATTTCTCATTCTGACAGATCATCATATTGGTACCCTGGTACTGTGGTCTGCCCCGGGTCAAGAGTACCCAATCTTCTGCAATCTGACTGTAGGAGGACAAAGAGGGCCATAGTTCCTCTAGCTCGAACTTTAGTTGCTGAATTGGGACCTCAGCAGCAGTTCTCGTCACCAGTTGACACCTCGCACCCCTACACGTCAGTCAGAGATGATGATACATACAACGGTAGGGAATTAGCTTACTTTTTCAGAGCACAAAAGTTCGCTAATTCTGTAAGTATCATATTAAATTCAGTAGGAAAAACTTGCTTTATGTCCTATAGAGACTTGGCAAGGTATGCCTACATCCTTGGACTACCAATTTTACTTTTGAAGCATTTAACTGTTTCATTTGTTTTCGAAACTCTGTTTCATTTGTTAGTAGGATTTTCTTGCCCTTATCCTCTTACATGAGTACCGGGTACAAGATTTCCTGCGCCCTTGATTTAATTTACTCATTTAACATCTTTTACTTAACTTTAATTGTTAAAGATCACACAGGATAGGTATCAGTTGCCACGTTGTCCTGTTTCTGACATTCACTATTGAATATTCGTGTACCTTTATTTGCTAATTTCACAATGTTTCGTCTCCAAGCTTTCCGTGCAAATCCAGCAGGTGAAATAGGGACTTTAAGTCGTGCCAAGAGGACTGAATTACAAACTCTTGCACATGAGTATCAACTAGAAGTTCCCTACCAAGCCAACAAGAATGACCTATACAACCTGTTGCTGGATTACTATTTAGAGCAAGGTAAGATAGACTCTGAAATTCATGAAACTTACTATATTGCAGATAAAACTGATTTGGCAACGATGAAACTCAAACTAGAGCTGGCCAAGATTGAACGTGAACAACAAGAACGAGCAGCTGCCATACGAAGGGAAGAACAAGAACGTGAGATTGCCTTACTCCAGGAGCGGGAACGCATACGGCTTGAAACCAAACAACGCGAGTTGGAAATGCAACGTGAACATGACAAGCAACAAGCGACTCTGGCTCTAGAGTGTCGTCAACGAGAATACACGTTGGAAACTTCACACCTCGCTCAACGCCAACAAGCTACTGCCAATCTTCCCGTCAGTTTTAATATATCACACGCAAGTAAGTTAATGCCATCCTTTGTAGAAGCAGAAGTTGATGTGTTTTTCACCACCTTTGAAACTCTTGCTAATCAACTCAGTTGTCCTGTCGACCAATGGGCCACACTTCTCAGAGTCCATCTTACAGGTAGAGCTGCAGTCACACTCAGTACTCTGGCGTCTGAGAATGACTACCACACTCTGAAACAAGCAGTGTTGGACGCCTACCTACTTTCCACCGAAAGTTATAGAAGGAAATTCCGTGACCACCTGAAGGCAAGTACCACTACCTTCCTCGAGTTTGCTAACACGAAACGGAGGTATTTCATGAAATGGCTGGAAGCAGCACATGTCTCTACTTTTACAGAACTCGTCAACCTGATGCTTGTTGAAGAATTCTTGAGGCGTGTGCCGCCTCCTGTCCGCCTCTACTTAGCAGATAAAGAAGAAACCGACTACCTGAAGTGTGCTAAGTCGGCTGACACTTACAGCCTCATCCACCGGCTGACACCCGAACCATCCTCCAGTAAGAAGTCGTGGTACAGTTACGAGAAGGTGAGCCCCGATCAAGCTGGTTCACAACTGTACTGCAAGTATTGTAGACTCTATGGACATACCATAGACAAGTGTGGTAAGTCTCAATACAAGGGAATCACTGACCAACAAAGACCCAAAACCAACTCCTCCTAAGTCCGGTAAGCCTGTGATGAATGTTGGTGTTGAGGTTAATGATCTTTCTCTTTTCAGTAACCACCTGTATACTGGAACTGTCTCTGCCAACGGTTCCAATCCGGAGGGACGTTTCAAATTGAAGATCTTGAGGGACACAGCGGCTCTACAATCGATCATCTTGAAGTCGGCTGTGCCCAACATCACCTACACCGGAGAAACTGTCTTCATCACTGACCTCACTGCTACCACTCCATACCCTCTCGCCAGAGTCCACCTGGATTGTCCCTACGTGAACGGGGAAGTCCAAGTCGCCGTCAGGGAAAAGCCTTTTCCCATGCCTGGAGTGCAACTTCTCCTAGGCAACGACTTGGCAGAAGACCTGCAACCGACCAACCTGATCGTCATGGACAAACCCCAGGTGTGTAACTCTGTGCCAATAAACCCTATTCTAGAGTATGTTCCAGCAGAGGTTCAAGAGAGTGATGAAGTTTCTCCTCTGGTTCTCGTGACCACCCGTGCACAAGCCGCACGTCCACAGCCAGATGATTCTACTGCTACCGCTGTCCCTCAAGACCCTCAGAAACTCCCCCCGCATCTGACCAAGTTGGAGTTCCGTAAGTTGCAGAGGGAAGATCTTACTTTAACACCATTGTTTTTCCAGGCTGAGACTCAACCCGACAGTATTCCTGGGTTCTTCCTAGAGAACGACTTACTCTACCGCAGATATAGACCCAGTAAACTGAAGGAGGAGGACGATTGGGCCAACATCGAACAACTTGTGATTCCTACCAGCCTGCGGCCCACTATTCTACACCTGGCCCACGGAGCATTCTCCCACTACGGCTTCAACAAGACTTACCATGGAATTCGTCAAGACTACTACTGGCCAGGTATGGTAAATAACGTCAAACAGTACGTAAAACAGTGTCATACATGTCAGATGGCAGGCAAACCGAACGTCTCCATTCCCAGAGCGCCACTGATTCCCATACAGGTGCCTGCGGAACCTTTCCACAGACTCATAATAGACTGTGTTGGTCCTTTACCTCGGACCAGTTCAGGTAACGCCTACATCCTAACCATCCTGTGTCCTACCACCAGATTTCCCATAGCAGTTCCAGTGAAGAACATCACGGCTGCTACGGTTATCAAACATCTATTGAAGATCTTCACTCAATACGGATTTCCCAGGGAGATTCAAAGTGACTGTGGTACCAACTTCACCAGTGATCTCTTCAAAAGGACACTGGAGGAGTTCAACATCAAACAGGTATTGTCCAGCCCCTATCATCCTGCTTCACAGGGTTCTCTTGAACGTAGTCATCAGACCATCAAAGCACTCTTGAAAAAGTTTTGTAGTGAAACCTCGAAGGATTGGGATAAGCAGATTGACCTTATAATGTGTATTTTCAGAAGTCTCCCCAATGAGTCCCTAGGAGTATCTCCTTATGAGATGCTCTACGGCCGTAAGTGCCGTACTCCCCTTAAGGCTTTCAAAGACTCTCTCAGAGATGCCACCTTCAGTGAGCATCAGAATGTGCCCCAGTTTCTTCAAAACCTTCAACACATTCTAGAGAGAGTCCACCGCTTTGCCCATGATAATCTATTGAAAGCCCAGGTGAGAATGAAGACTCATTACGACCAGACCAGCAAAGTAAGAAAATTCAAGCCGGGAGACTTCGTCCTTGCCTATTTCCCTATCCCAGGTTCACCTTTACAAAACAAATTTTCAGGACCCTACCGCGTCAAAGAGTGCAGGAATAATAACAACTACGTAATAGAGACTCCAGATAGGCAGCGGAAGACCCAGCTGTGCCACGTCAACCTCCTGAAGCAATATAATGGTACTCCTCCCACTGTCCTGACTAACTATTCTACCTTCACAGAACCCTACATCCACAGTGAGACCTTCCCAGCTTCTCCTCCCGAAAGCACTGACAAGGAGTCGGCGCTTTCTAATTCCGAAATCCTTAATGATCTTCCCAAATACTTTCAGGATAATCAGAGTGCACCTCTCGTCAAGATCTTCAGAGAACATCAAGAGTTGTTCCGAGATGATCCCCAAGAGTGTAATGTTACCCAGCACGACATCCAACTGCTCCCCGACACCCGGCCGATTCGTCAACCCTTCTACCGAATCAGCCCGAGCAAGAAGGAAGTCATGCGTGCTGAGGTGCAGTACCTCTTGGACCATGGACTGGCTACACCTTGTGAGTCCCCCTGGGCCTCACCTTGTATCTTGGTGCCCAAACCCCAAGGTAAGGTGCGGTTATGTACCGACTATCGTAAACTGAACAATGTCACTGTCAAGGATGCTTACCCCTTGCCAAGGATAGATGACATCCTTGATGCCATTGGTAGTGCCCAGTACTTGTCCCAAGTGGACTTGCTTAAGGGGTATTATCAAGTGTGTCTAACGGAGCGCGCTAAAGAGATATTCTGCCTTCATCACTCCTTTTGGACTTTTCAGATATGAACGCCTTCCTTTCGGACTATGTAATGCCCCGGCCACCTTTCAAAGAGCTGTCAACCGTGTCATCCAGGGCTTGGATAACACATACGCCTACCTGGACGATATCGTCGTAGCCTCCAACACCTGGAGTGAACATCTGCTCCAGCTGCAACGTCTGTTCTCCAAGCTCCTGACAGCCGGCCTTACCATCAACCTGGGCAAGTCCACTTTCGCGAAAGGTAAAGTGCGTTATCTGGGTCATGTTATTGGGAGTGGCAGCATAGCTCCGTTAGACTCGCACACTCAAGCCATCCAACAGTATCCACAGCCTACTACCAGGAAGCAGCTCCTGCGCTTCCTTGGTCTTGCCTCTTACTACCGTAGGTTTGTGAGGAATTTCAGTACAGTCGCCACACCTCTAATTCTATTAACCAGTCCCAAGCAACGGTATAATTGGACCATACAGCAAACCGTTGCTTTCGAACAACTCAAATTCCTCCTCTGTTCTAACCCCATTCTCGCCTCTCCAGATATCACCAAGCCTTTCGTCCTTCATGTCGACGCCAGTGGTACCGGCGTTGGTGGTGTCCTGATGCAACAACGAGGCGAGGAGGTTCTACCTGTCAGCTACTACAGCTACAAACTGAAACCACACCAGAGGAACTACAGCACTATTGAAAAGGAGCTACTATCCATCGTCCTGAACCTCCAACACTTCGCTCCGTACCTACAAGGCGCCAGGTCTACCACCATCTTCTCAGACCACAACCCTCTCCGCTTCCTACATCAAGCCCAATTCTCCAACCAGCGTCTTCTACGATGGACTCTGTATTTACAAGACTTCAACCTGGAGATCCGCTATATCAAGGGTTCTGACAACACCATAGCCGATGCCCTCTCCAGAGTTTATGAAGTAGAAGTGACTCCATCCATTACTCCACCACATAACGACGTACTTCTTCCAGAACCGCAGGCTTCGGGGGAGAGTTGTGACGGTTATCTCCTTCAAGAGATCGAGCCTGCTCTTCCCTCTACAAATACGTCGCAACAAACTATATAAAACTACTAGGGAAGAAATGTCCAACGACAACAACATCTCCGGTTTGCCAGAGCGCAAAACGTATGCAGCCAGGGACACCTGTTCAGACTCAAACCGCCAAACTACCTGTTGATCGCTGCTGGCTCCTCGCTGATTGGTCGCCGGTCTGGCTGCAACTGCACTCGCCCCCCCCCCATACTACTTGATGTCTGGGGTCGCCACGACCTCAGACCTCAGAATATTCAGTGCTTCCACAGTTAACACTTCTCCCGGCTAGACGCAAGCGTGTACTGAGAGAGGTGGTAGCTTAAAGCCAATATTCCAGCACCTTCCTTTATTTTTGTATTGCACTTCTTGTTATTTTGTCTTAACGTAACTTTTCATTGTGTCATTTAATTATTCTTATTATTTTGATTGATTGATTTTATTATAAGAATTTGTTTGTCCCTTTTATTCATGTTTTGATTTATTTAACGTAATTAAAATTTCATTGTTAAAGTTTACTTGTGTTTTGTGTGTCTTCTCCTTACCTTACCACAGACGAAGTTCCAGTTTTTCTATTTTTTTTTATAACTATGTGACGAGGCCATACCCCTAGCCTTAAACAGCCGAACACCAACGCGTTACCGTCACAATATATATATATATATATATATATATATATATATATATATATATATATATATATATATATATATATATATATATATATATATATATATATATATATTAGTATATTTTGGTAGCAGTCTTTCCTGTAGACATATATTATTAAATATAACCGAAAAAGTAAAATTAATAATTCTAACACAAATTTTTTCAATCTTTCGTACATTTCTTTTCACTGTTGGTGGTAATTCAAAAATCAATTCTCCAAAATTCATTTTTATATCTAGTCTGATGCGACACTTGAGCGCGTTTCGTAAAACTTATTACATTTTCAAAGACTTTAGTTTAAACATACACAACTGAATAGAACTTACACATCTCCGATTTGTTTATATCTACATTTGAGTGAGGTGGATGGGGTGAGGTGGTATTAATAGGGTATTAATTTCATCAACACAAGACAGAACACGAAACAATGGGTATTGAATGGAAGTGATTGTAGAAAGCCTATTGGTCCATATTTCTTGATGCTTCTATATTGGAGCGGAGTCTTGAGGTGGGTAGAATATAGTTGTGCATTAGTTGGCTGTTGATTGCTGGTGTTGACTTTTTAATGTGTAGTGCCTCGCAAACGTCAAGCCGTCTGCTATCGCTGTATCTATCGATGATTTCTGTGTTGTTTACAAGGATTTCTCTGGCGATGGTTTGGTTGTGGGAAGAGATTTTATGTTCCTTAATGGAGCCCTGTTGCTTATGCATCGTTAAACGCCTAGAAAGAGATGTTGTTGTCTTGCCTATATACTGGGTTTTTTGGAGCTAACAATCCCCAAGAGGGCATTTGAAGGCATAGACGACGTTGGTCTCTTTTAAAGCGTTCTGCTTTGTGGCTGGAGAGTTTCTCATGAGTAGGCTGGCCGTTTTTCTGGTTTTATAGTAAATCGTCAGTTGTATCCTCTGATTTTTGTCTGTAGGGATAACGATTCTATTAACAATATCTTTCAGGACCCTTTCCTCCGTTTTATGAGCTGTGGAAAAGAAGTTCCTGTAAAATAGTCTAATAGGGGGTATAGGTGTTGTGTTAGTTGTCTCTTCAGAGGTTGCATGGCGTTTCACTTTCCTTCTTATGATGTCTTCGATGAAACCATTGGAGAAGCCTTTGTTGACTAGGACCTGCCTTAACCTACAGAGTTCTTCGTCGACTTGCTTCCATTCTGAGCTGTGGCTGAGAGCACGGTCGACATATGCGTTAATAACACTCCTCTTGTACCTGTCTGGGCAGTCGCTGTTGGCATTTAGGCACATTCCTATGTTCGTTTCCTTAGTGTAGACTGCAGTGTGGAAACCTCCGCTCTTTTCCATGACTGTTACATCTAGAAAGGGCAGCTTCCCATCCTTTTCCACCTCGTAAGTGAAACGCAGCACGGAACTCTGCTCAAACGCCTCCTTCAGCTCCTGCAGATGTCTGACATCAGGTACCTGTGTAAAAATGTCGTCAACATACCTGCAGTATATGGCCGGTTTCAAGTTCATGTCGACTAAGACTTATTGCTCGATGGTACCCATGTAAAAGTTTGCAAACAGGACACCTAGGGGAGAACCCATGGCGACCCCATCTACTTGCTTATACATGTGCCCATCCGGGCTCAAGAAGGGTGCATCTTTAGTACAAGCTTGGAGTAGTTTCCTTAGAATATTCTCTGGTATGTCAAGAGGAGTACAGGTTGGATCACGATACACTCTGTCGGCTATCATCCCGATTGTCTCATCCACAGGTACGTTGGTGAACAGTGATTCTACGTCCAACGAAGCTCTTATCCCTGTGGCCTGTGTGCCCCGCAGTAAGTCAACAAATTCTTTTGGAGACTTCAGGCTGAAGGCGCAAGGAACATAAGGAGTCAGCAGGCCGTTGAGTCGCTTCGCCAGTCTGTACGTGAGTGTGGGTATCTGGCTAATGATTGGTCGAAGTGGGTTTCCAGGCTTGTGTGTCTTGACATTTCCATACGCATATCCAGGTTTATATTCCCCAATAATCTTTGGCAGGTGGAGTCCGGATTTCTTGGCGTTCACAGTTTCAATCAGTCTGTATATATATATATATATATATATATATATATATATATATATATATATATATATATATATATATATATATATATATATATATATATATATATGCTATGGGTTCGAGTCACTTCTGGGGTGTGAGTTTTCAGTTGCATATTGTCCTGGGGACCATTCAGGCTTGTTCGCATTTGTGTTCCTCACGTGTGCCCCAAAGAATGAGGTGATTTGGTAAAATGCTATGCCCAAGATTACTATCCGAGTGCCGGCGGTGGGGTGGTTCAAATAGCCTCGGCTATCACCTCATTATGTCCGGTCGTGATAGTCAAGTGGATTAAGGCGTCTTGTACATACCAGTTGCGTTGCTCCTGGGAGTATGGGTTCGAGTCACTTCTGGGGTGTGAGTTTTCAGTTGCATATTGTCCTGGGGACCATTCAGGCTTGTTCGCATTTGTGTTCCTCACGTGTGCCCCAAAGAATGAGGTGATTTGGTAAAATGCTATGCCCAAGATTACTATCCGAGTGCCGGCGGTGGGGTGGTTCAAATAGCCTCGGCTATCACCTCATTATGTCCGGTCGTGATGGTCAAGTGGATTAAGGCGTCTTGTACATACCAGTTGCGTTGCTCCTGGGAGTATGGGTTCGAGTCACTTCTGGGGTGTGAGTTTTCAGTTGCATATTGTCCTGGGGACCATTCAGGCTTGTTCGCATTTGTGTTCCTCACGTGTGCCCCAAAGAATGAGGTGATTTGGTAAAATGCTATGCCCAAGATTACTATCCGAGTGCCAGCGGTGGGGTGGTTCAAATAGCCTCGGCTATCACCTCATTATGTCCGGTCGTGATGGTCAAGTGGATTAAGGCGTCTTGTACATACCAGTTGCGTTGCTCCTGGGAGTATGGGTTCGAGTCACTTCTGGGGTGTGAGTTTTCAGTTATATATATATATATATATATATATATATATATATATATATATATATATATATATATATATATATATATATAAATTTACTTAATCCTTTTCAAAGGAATTTTTATATACTACTTTTGATAAAAATTTAAATGCCACATCTTCACATAGTCAAATTTTCTGGTGTATACATTACTTAAAATTTCATAACATAAAATATTTGTAATGAAATTTAATACAATTTAATAAACCTTTTCCCCAACATGAAATGTGGTTTGTGTTTAACAATACAGAGAAGTGGTGATCGCAGCTACTGTATACCCATAGTATACCTAAAATATTCCTGACTTATACCTGGAGTATACCTGTAGCGTGTTCTGAGAGTTCTTCTACTCCCCAAGCAAGGCCTTGGAGAGATATAAGTGTTTCTTATGATAATTTGATCTAGAAGGCTGTTGTTGCTTGGAGTGGCCTGCACAACCACCCATTTGTAATACCAAATGTTGTACTGCAAGTCCACATCCTCTACAACCTGGTTGACCTCCTCTAAACTTCCTACAGGAACTTATCTGAAGGTTTTGTGAACAAAGCCGCATTAACTCTGGCCACAGTTTATATATTTGTTGGGAGAACATTGAAGATCCGTGGACCTCTGATACTCATATATCAGAGATATACTATATCTGATATATTGAGTCTATCAGAGATAGACACAATCAGAGATATACTATCTCTGTGACTACCGCATTTTTACTGGTCATTGGGTCTATCTGCTTTTCCAGTCGTATTTTCCGTTCCAGATTTCGCTCCAGGCCGTATTTAAGTAATATTAAACATTTCCAACATGTTAAGGTCTAGTCAAAAGAGACACTCATCTATTCCAAATGTTAATCTTTCTTTACATCTTTTGGCTCATCGTTATTTCAAAGCCAGAACAATTTCAAATATTTCCATGGGTTCGAATCCTCTTAAAGGTCCTAGCATTACAGTGATATCTGAATTTAAGGACCATTTAAACATTGCTCACAAATGTACTAAGAGCGACCCAAGCATGTTCAGAGATTTGATAAAATAAATGGACCATGAAAGCGCCACGAGTGACGCTGGGTGTTGGTTGGTCACGGTAGACATACCTTCCATGACCAATACTTACTGACAATCGCTGGTGCAATGGTCTTAGTACCAGTGCTGCTGTTGGGGAGAACCCAGGCTGCCTGGGTTCGAATCCTGTGAGGGGTCATTGAGTCAGTGATATCTGTACTTTGGGAACCATTCAGGATTTATTCATAAATAGAGTAAGGGGGGGGGGGGTATCCAGCATTGCCCGGGGTCTGTCTTATCTGTCCTCTATACATCTGTCTATACATCCATCTGTCTATTTATCTATCCAAGTATTTCTCCATCCATTCACCAATCCATCTGTTTATCTGTGTGCATGTCCATTTGTCTATCTGTGTGTCCATTTGTATAACTATACATCTATAGTTATCATCTTAAAGTTAGTCATCTTAAAACCAAGTCTAGTGCCCTCGAGGAGATACCAACTTTAATTTACAAAAAAGCCTCCAGATCTCTAGCCCCTGCTATTGCATTGCTCTTCAACAAGTCACTTGAACTCCAAACCTTTCCTGACATTCTAAAAAAAGCAAGAGTAACCCCTGTCTTCAAATGTGGTGATCTCACTGATGTTAACAACTATAGACCTATATCAATCCTGCCTAACTTGTCAAAAATATTCGAAAAGCTAATCTACAAGCAGCTTTACTCTTTTCTAGCCAAACACAATATACTTAGCTCTTGTCAATATGGCTTCAGACCCAAAAAAAGCACTAACGATGCACTTATTAGTATGATTAACGTAATTCACGCAGCTCTTGATAAAAAGGAGTTTCCTGTTGGGTTATTTGTGGACCTGCGTAAGGCTTTTGACACTGTCAACCATCAAAACCTTCTTCTTAAATTACATCATTATGGAGTCAGAGGACACTCCCTGCAATACCTCAAATCTTATCTTACTGACAGGCTCCAGTATGTTTCTGTGAATAATACAATTTCTCCCACCCTACCCATCAACATTGGTGTTCCTCAGGGCAGCATACTTGGCCCTCTCCTCTTTCTCATCTACATTAATGACCTTCCAAATGCCTCCCAACACCTCAAACCAATTCTATTTGCTGACGACACAACCTTCATTTACTCCAGTCCTGACCCCCTTGCTCTAAATGCCACAGTAAATACTGAGCTAGAGAAAGTCCATCTTTGGCTAACTGCCAACAAACTCACCCTTAACATTGACAAAACGTTTTATATTCTGTTTGGCAATAAATCCTCTAATCAGATAAATCTCAAAATAAACAATACCCAAATTTGTAACAAATTAGATGGCAAATTCCTTGGGGTTCTCATCGACCACAAGCTGAATTTCCAGGGTCACATTCTAAATATATCAAAAAAAGTTTCAAAAACTGTTGGCATTCTTTCTAAGATCAGATATTATGTACCCCGCCCTGCCCTGGTTACTCTCTATTACTCCCTCATCTATCCATACCTCAACTATGGTATTTGTGCTTGGGGTTCTACTACCCAAAATCATTTACGTCCTCTCATTACCCAACACAAAGCTGCTATTAGGACAATAACCAATTCTGGCCCCAGACATCACTCGGTACCCTTACTCAAATCTCTGAATATGTTAGATATTAAGTCACTGCACATTCTCTCTTGTGTATTATACATATATAAAACGCTGAACTGTAATGCCAATCCTGACCTCAAAAGCTTCATTGAAGGTTGTAACAGAACCCATGAGCACCACACCAGGAATAAATACAGTTTTGATATTCCTAGAGTACGACTTAATCAAACTAGAAATGCTCTACAAATCAAGGGACCCAGAATGTGGAATGACCTTCCCAACCATGTTAAAGACTGTACCTCTCTCAACCAGTTTAAGATAAAAACTAAACAATACCTAATAAATTCCCTGTAACCCACCTCACTCCTTTATTGTCAACCCATGTCTGTTATTTTATTTTATTATTATTATTATTATTATTATTTTTTTTTTTTTTTTTTTTTTTTTTTTTTTTTTTTTTTTTTAATCAACACTGTTTGTCAACCTATTGTATTTGTGCTGCTTTTTCAGTCATGTTCCCCCTTTTTTTTATCTTTATTTGAATTTGTTTTCAACACTTTTTATTCCTTATGCTCAATTAGTATTAAGTTCTAGATATTAATGTTTTTCTTGCCCGAAACGCATTGCGTAATAGTGGCTTTAGGCATTGTATGTACTAGCTCTATCTATATATCAATCCATTAATGTAACATCACTTGTATGTATGTACCTTACCTGAATAAACATATTTATTTATTTATTTATATCTATCTTTCTATCCAACTTTATGTCCATTCATGGATCTTTCTATACAACTTTCTATCTGTGGGAAATTTACCCACTATATCTATATTATCATCTAAGAAATGTATAATTTCTATATTATTTCTATATCATATCTATATCATATCTAAATCATATCAAAATCGTATCAAAATCATTAGAGATTCATTATACATCTTGATCCTAGATGACAATGCCACTAGGATCATGTACACCATAGGGGGCTCTATAGATGGCTACGTGACTTTGTGCATGATCTCTCAAGGATCCAGAAGCTTCTAGAAGGATTTCTTAATTAAGAAAACTTTTGAAACATGATTCGATTTCCGGTAGGAGAATATATATCGAATCCTTAATAAGAATCAGTAGTGCTAGCAAGTACTACTTATAATCTTTAAATCCTATATCTAATTATATTATAATCACATCTTATCTCAATCATATGTCTAGACAGTAAAAATAATCAATCAATATTCATTGAAAGCTACCCCCTCTCATGGTAGAGGGAGGGGCACCACGGGAACAAGAAGCGCACACCACACCCCGCGGCGATAACGCGTTTGTTTACAAAGGATGAACAAGTGATAGTGCCTTGCTAACATTACTTAGCTCAGGACACCTTATCGAATTATCTTTATCACCAATGAACACTCTCTAGAACTGGCGGAGTACTTGGACAATTTATCTACAAGAAAAATTCCAAGAATATTTATATCTATATAAGTGTAGAGTGGAGTACACAGTGACTCTGGTCTCCACCTTCACCATCAACTATCATCCTTCTGCAACACAGTTAAAGAAAAATCACGTAGCAACACTACAAGAACAATCTACAGCAAAGCTGTTATATAACATATCATGCCTAAACTCGACAAGGAAGAGTTATCCAGTCTGGCACACTGTCAGACAGGCACCCAGCAGGCAGAGAATTATATTCAATGTTATTACAGTAGTGTATTAATTGGCCAATTGTATGCTTGTATGACTTTAAGGGTTATAAAGCGAGGCAACGCCTCATATTTCAGTAAGTTTATTAATATTGTAGTGCAGCAGTTGAATCTTTAAGCACAAAACCTCATGAGTGTCCATTGTGTGGGAAAAGATTCAGTCAGGCTGACTGTACCTCATCATATAAATTGAATATAAATACATCTGCATATATACTTGAATATATAAATTAAGTTAACAACTGCTTGCTTAGTTATTTTTAAGTTATCATATAAGTTCATTTAATTGAATATAATTTCTAGTACTTAGTTAACAGTATTTAGACTACATTTATGGTTATTTAACATACTTATACAATTTAAATTATTGTATATAGTATAAGAACATATCGGCTGTTAATAGTTATGGTGCTAGGCTAGACTATGTACTTGTTTGAATCTCTGATTTGAGCAGAACCAGTTTTCAGCATAGAACTGAATTTATTAAATCTTATCCTTGTATAATATACAAGCTAATGTGAGATACCTGTCGGCAGGTGGACTGTGGATCTTTAATCAACCTATCAACTAATTCACCCCACCTGCCCCTTACAGCCCACAATCTGTCATTAGGAAAAGAGGAGCTAGGATTTACGACCCTAGCTAGAGATTTTAGTTGATTTAATTTGCAGACAGTAATTTTTAATTTAATTCAGTACAAATCCCTGGTAGTACTCCTCTCATGTCAATCCCAGCAGGTTTTTCCCATATTTATGGTCCTTCGTACCTTGACAATTATTCTTGAACCTAGTCTAGAAATTAAATTATATTTCAATGGCAAATACATAAAAAACGTGTTGATTTTGCATTGGAATAATTTTACATATTCTAACCTAACCTAGCTATCTGCCAATATTTATCATAGCTATATATCTAAGTAAACAAATTGTTTGCAGTGGCTTAAGCCACCATATCCATTAACTAATAAGCATTCATAGCATACTAATACTGTTCTGTGTTAAAAAACCACAGTATTTAATTTTATCAAGACTATTTTATTATTTTATTTTACTATTTATTATTATTTTATCAAGACTTGGAAGCAGCTAGTCATGTAATTGTTTATATACGTATTAAAGTCAGTAACCAAGCGAATGGCTTTATATCAACCCTACAACCAAGACTTCCTCAGTAACACACAAACACCACATTGGCGACGAGGATGAACTGTGAACGCAGATATTTGTTCAGTTTCAAACACAAGGGAGAAGCATGCTGCCTGGAGGAGGAAGAGAAGCTGTGAGCGCCATACCCGATGCTGTATGCTAACCGATGCTGTGTGCTAACCGATGCTGTGTGCTAAATGATGCTGTGTGCTAACCAATGCTATTTTCTGATCAGGGGAAGGAAGACACCAAGCCTTGGGGGCGTAATTTTATTGACATGATAAATAATTCTGCAGAAGTAAAACAGGCTTTTAAATAGGACTTAACAAATGTATAACATAGCCGTGGCTAACGCAAAGTACACGAAACATCTTAAATTGTACACCCGTAGTAAAACGTAATCTTATAGCCTAGTAACAAACTCTGCAGAAACCTAATGTCCTAATGTCTAGAATTAGCAGTGAGGCGAATGTAACAAATCTAATACTAAGTATAACAGGACACCAAAGTGAACAACATAACATAAGGGAAACCCTAGCTGGAGAATAATCAGGCGGCAGAAAACATAGTGACTGGGGAAGCCTGATATGTATTTGGAGAAGAAAATAACCCCAGGCCAGAGGCCGAGCCGCCAAGGAAGGAATTACCTGACAAGGTAGGGCTTACTAGTAGAATGTCTGTAAAGTCAAAGTAGTAGCTGCGGACAGCGGAACACTTGGGGACGGGCGCTGCACCCCCCCCACCCATCCCCAGTGAAACGGGAGGAAAACGTAAGGACCAACGACTGACGTAGTCAGAACCGTGAGAACTGGCAGCCAGCAGAAAGGGGGAGGAGGGTGGGCGCTTCGTGAATCTTGGACCTGGTCGGGAGAGGGAGTGAGAGCGGGACCTGACTTCCCGCGCCTTTTATGCCACCCAGGCTGGCCGCACCACGCCTGCGGGACGCGATGCGCAATTGTCTCTTCCTTCCCCCGTCAGAAACTCCACCGCCTTTCGTCAAAAGGCAGTGGGCCATTTTCTGATCAGGGGAAGGAAGACACCAAGCCTTGGGGGCGTAATTTTATTGACATGATAAATAATTCTGCAGAAGTAAAACAGGCTTTTAAATAGGACTTAACAAATGTATAACATAGCCGTGGCTAACGCAAAGTACACGAAACATCTTAAATTGTACACCCGTAGTAAAACGTAATCTTATAGCCTAGTAACAAACTCTGCAGAAACCTAATGTCCTAATGTCTAGAATTAGCAGTGAGGCGAATGTAACAAATCTAATACTAAGTATAACAGGACACCAAAGTGAACAACATAACATAAGGGAAACCCTAGCTGGAGAATAATCAGGCGGCAGAAAACATAGTGACTGGGGAAGCCTGATATGTATTTGGAGAAGAAAATAACCCCAGGCCAGAGGCCGAGCCGCCAAGGAAGGAATTACCTGACAAGGTAGGGCTTACTAGTAGAATGTCTGTAAAGTCAAAGTAGTAGCTGCGGACAGCGGAACACTTGGGGACGGGCGCTGCACCCCCACCCCGCAGGCCAGCAGGCCGGACCCCCCCCCGAAGGGCGAGTGCCCGCTGGCCGCGAGGGAAACCTCAGGGAGGCAGAGCAACTACGCTACAAAACTAGGAAGGAAGGAGGACAAACTGGAGGAGCTCGCACATCGCCTCGACTTATGCCCCCTGGCCTTGGCCCGTGGGCGACGGTCGGTGAAGGTGGGGGGCAGGGGCGGCTGTAGCAGCCGCGGCAGGGTCTGCCTCGGTGGTTCCCATGCCCTGAAGGCTTGTGACATGAGAGGGCCCCCGAGCCTGCAGCGTCGTCCAATCGTCGGCCGAAAAAGGTGGAGGCTGCGACGCTGTGCCAGCCGCCGCTTTGCCGGCAGTGGCCTCTGGGAAGTGTGGTCGCCGTGCATATCAGAGCCGCCCGAGGAGGCCCCCGAGGGGGGGGAGGCGAAGCGAAGGTCGGCTGCGTCCTCACCCCACTGCGCTGTTGTCCTCACGCGACGTCGCCCGAGCCCTCTTCCGTGTTGCAGTTGCTGCGTGATCCGGCTTCTCGCTACTGCGGAAAAAGAAAAAGTAAGCATCGACAGGTCTAACGGGGGAAAACAGGCAGGGAGGCCCAGCTGCCGCACCGGCAACCGTCACATACACAAGTAGACAAAAGCAAGGTAAAGTTAAGTGTCCATAGTGATTGAGAATACCGGACATAGCCAATGCTATCGTAATAAAACCAATGTAATAAACTCTGAGCAGTTAAAATAGATTAAGAGAGTAATATTCATGTATAGATTGAACAGTAATATTCATGGTATAGTTTGGTTATAATAAGACCGTATTACTCATTGTATAGTTTGTTTATATTAAGACAGTATTAATCGTGGTATAGTATAGAAGAATTCAAACAATAATAATCTCAAAAGTAAAAACAAAATTAATTGAGTATCCCACTAGAAATGTACACTGCTTTAACACTGCAACAGTGTTATTAAGTAAATACCGGGCATAACTGGAGCTGGACTATGTAACAAATTAATCTTAGAAACTTAAATAATATAAATAACATAGCGAGGCCAAAACAGTAAGAAAGGCATAAGGCGTAAGCAGTGCTAGAAACAGAATAAATAGCGGAGTAAATACAAGACAAACTGAAACTGAACAAGTAAATAGCTTAAGACCGTATTATAATATACTTGTATTTAAGCTGAACAAATAAAAGATATAATATACTTGTATTTAAGCTGAACAAATAAAAGAGTAAACAGTGATAATCATGGATAATTTGGGTAGATTAAAGCAGGACTATACAAGGTATAGGATGGTTAGGTTGAACAGTAATATAGGCATGGTATAGTTTGGATAGATTAAAATTGTAAAGTTCATGGGATAGATTGGTTAATTAAACAGTACTTATTCATGGAATAGATGGTCTAGAGTAAACCAATAATAGTCTCAAAAGTGAAAACAAAATTATTTGCATATCCCACGGTAATGGACACTGCCTTAACGCTGCAACAGGAATAGTAAGTAAATACAAGGCATAACTGAAAGCTGAACAAAGTAATAAAATAATTTAGGGAACTTAAATAAATGATCACATGGCGCAGCTCACCCAAACCGACAGACCGCTCTACGGCATGCGCCTACCCTGGAGTAGAACAGAACAGTGAGAACGGGAGGGGAATAATATATTCTAATAAGAGAATAAGACCGTAATATAATGTACTTGCATATAAGCTGAACAAATAAAAGAAACAGTGGTAATCATGGGAAGATTTGGTAGCTTAAAGCAGGATTAATCAAGGGATAAGATGGTAGGATAAACAGTAATGTGCATGGTATGGTTTGGATAGCGTAAAACTGTAATGTTCAAGGGATGGAATGGTTATTAAAACAGTATTAATCAAGGGAGAATGGCTAGCCTAGCAATAATATTCTCAAAAGTGAAACAAAATTAGTTGAGTATCCCACAGCAATGGACACTGCATTAACGCTGCTAGAGGAATAGTAAGTAAATACAAGGCATAACTAAGCTGAACAATGCAATAATTAATTTAGAAACTTAAATAAAAGATAATAACATAACATAGCCCACCCAAGCGGACAGACCGCCCGACGGCATGCGCCTGCGCTGGAGGACAGGACAGGGAAACAGGAGGGAACGTGTACGTGCAGGAACAACAGGCGGCTACCGAGTGGACGAGACGTCAAGGTACAAACGGGCCGGTCTACCCCGACCAGGCCAAACGGCTGGGGCGAACATAACGTGGGACACCGGGGCCAGCAAACACCTGGGGACGAACAAACCGGGATACACCGGCCAGCCCAAACGACTGGGTACGAACAAGCCGGGATACACCGGCCATCCCAGACGACTGGGTACGAACAGATCGGGCTACACCGGCCAGACTGAACATCCGTGTACGAACAAGCCGGGCTCCACCGGCCAGACAAAACGTCTGTGACGAGCAAGCAGGGCTGCGCCAGCCAGACAAACAGCTGAGACGAACAAGCTGGGCTACACCAGCCAGGCAAACGACTGGGACAAACAAGCTGAGCTACACCGACCGGACAAACAACTGGGACGAACACGCTGGGCTTCAACAGCCAGACAAACGACTGGGAAGAACAAGCTGGGTTACACCAGTCAGGCAAACAACTGGGACGAACAGACTGGCTTCAACAGCCAGACGAACGACTGGGACGAACAAGCAGGCTAAACCAGCCAGACAAACGTCTGGGACGAACGAACTGGGCTACACCCGCCAGACAAACGTCTGGGGCGAACGAGCTGGGCTACACCAGCCAGACAAACGTCTGGGCGAACGAGCTGGGCTACACCAGCCAGACAAACGTCTGGGGCGAACGAGCTGGGCTACACCAGCCAGACAAACGTCTGGGACGAACGAGCTGGGCTACACCAGCCAGACAAACGTCTGGGGCGAAACGAGCTGGGCTACACCAGCCAGACAAACGTCTGGGGCGAATCGAGCTGGGCTACACCAGCCAGACAAACGTCTGGGCGAACGAGCTGGGCTACACCAGCCAGACAAACGTCTGGGGCGAACGAGCTGGGCTACACCAGCCAGACAAACGTCTGGGACGAACGAGCTGGGCTACACCAGCCAGACAACAACTGGGACGAACAAGCTGGGCTACACCAAGCGGCCAAACGTCTAGGGACGAACAGGCTGGGCTACACCAGCCAGACAGACGTCTAGTACGAACAAGCTGGGCTACACCAGCCAGACAAACGTCTAGGGACGAACACGCTGGGCAACACCAGCCAGACAAACTTCTAGGACAAACAGGCTGGGCTACACCAGCCAGACAAACTTCTAGGACAAACAGGCTGGGCTACACCAGCCAGACAAACGTCTAGGACGAACAGGCTGGGCTACACCAGCCAGACGAACGTCTAGGTCGAACAGGCTGGGCTACACCAGCCAGACAAACGTCTAGGACGAACAGGCTGGGTTACACCAGCCAGACAAACTACAGGGACAAACAGGCTGTGCTACACCAGCCAGACTAACGTCTAGGAACGAACAGGCTGATCTACCCCAGCCAGGCAAAACGCCTAGATACGGACAAAACGAGCAACACCGGACGGACAAACAACTGGGACGAACAAGCAGGGCATCACCGTCCAGACAAACAACAGAAGAACATGCCGGACGACACCGGCTGACGCAAGTCAGCCAATAACAAGAAAGTGTTGGGCCTACCCACCGGGGCACTGCCGCCACAAGGGCGTCTCCTGCCCGAGGGCGAGAAGGGAGAAGGACAGGAAGGAAGCGAACACAGCCCAAGGCAAGCGCTCCTGGAGCTCCATGCCACGTGGGTGATGCCGTCCTTGGCATGGGCCCCTAGGGTCGGGCCCTAGGGACAAAGACAACTAAAAACCCGGCCAGGAGGCGTCGCCATCAGGGTGACGCCAGGACGCTCGCAGGGAGCCTGGCCGGTCACGCACGTCCAAGCGCATCACGAACCCTGGCCCCTAGGGCCAGCCAAGAGGGCGCAACAAACCAGGTTCCGGGGAAAACGCCTGGGACGGGGAAGGAAACGAAGGGCATCCTTGGGGCGAGTGCTTCACCGAGCTCCAAGCCACGTGGGCGCCGCCTACCGGGCTTGGGCCCCAGGGCTCAGAACCCCGGGAACCGCCGCGTGGCGTCGCCACAGAGGGCGATGCCAGACCACAGAAGGAGCCTGGCCGCGCATGCACGGCCAGGCGCGGGCGAAACATGGCCCCTAGGGCAAGCCTAGGGGCACAGCAAACCGGGGAGGGCACACCTGGGACGAATGGTCCACCGAGCACGCAATAGGGCCGGGCCCCAGGGCACAGGACCACCGAAACCAGGCCACATGAAGTCGCCGCAGATAACCAGCGCACCCGTCCCGACCTGGAGGAACGCCACAACCCCAGGGAGGCAAGCAGGCGGAAGGCCCTAGGGAACTAGCTAAGCGGCACGAACGGGCCGTGAGGGACGGCGCAAACACACGCCAGCACTGGGGGTAGTCCTGACTAACTTGTACAGGAAACTCTCTTACCTTAGGGTTTGCTGGGTAGGGCAGGGGGCCCCTGCGGTACCGGCCTGGGATGTGGAAGGCCCCAAAGGTTCGGAGAATATCAGTTGTGGGACCATAGTAGCGGAGAGGGAGCCCGATTGCTTGAGAAATCCCGTGTATACAGTAAACAAAACGTAGAAGTGGTAAGGGTACTGGCCCACGTGTCGATGAGGCGTGGTGCTGAGCGTGGAGCCGCTTCGTGAATCTTGGACCTGGTCGGGAGAGGGAGTGAGAGCGGGACCTGACTTCCCGCGCCTTTTATGCCACCCAGGCTGGCCGCACCACGCCTGCGGGACGCGATGCGCAATTGTCTCTTCCTTCCCCCGTCAGAAACTCCACCGCCTTTCGTCAAAAGGCAGTGGGCCATGTGCTAACCAATGCTATGTGCTACCCCAAGCTATGTGCTGACTGAAGAAACTGTGTACTGAGGAATCTGCCGACGCGGTGTACGAAACGACGCTTTGATGCTGTATACAAAACCCGATGTTTTGTATACGAAATGCGCTCTGTGCTTAAATTCTTCACGCTGTGAACTGACTGCTGTGCCAACTGCTGTACCAACTGCTGACAACTGCTGTACCAACAGCTAACTACTGCTGTGCCAACTGCTGACAACTGCTGTGCTGCTGTGAGTAGGAACAACACATGTACACAAAGGCTAGGTAAGAAGTCAGTTGCTGCTGTGTTGTGTACTGCTGTGAACTTTTGCATTAAAATGCTTGTGTGCTTTGCAAAATTAAAGTAATTACAGTGAATTCTTAACTAACATATACAGTGCAGTAAGTGTTTAATATTTTGAGGAACATTTAAGTGATAAGTTTACATTTATTCAGTAAAAAATGGCAAATATACCTCAGTTTCCTGCATTTGATCCTGACTGTGACCAGACAAACCTGTCACAGAGGTGGGTCAAATGGCTTAAAAGGATTGAAAATTTGTTGATAGTTTCTGACATCAAAACTGCTGAAAGAAAGCGTGCCTTTCTACTTCATTATGCAGGTGATAGAGTTTGTGACATTTTTGACACACTGAAAGACACTGGTGGTGCCAAAGATTATGACATTGCCAAAGCCAAATTAACTGAACATTTCAAACCAAGGCAAAATACTGCAATGAAAATTATGCATTTCAGGAGAGCAAAACAACTCTCTGATGAAACTGTGGATCAATACCACACACGTCTGCAGGGTTTAGCAGCCCATTGTGAGTTTGCTGATGTTAACAAAGAAATCAAACAGCAAATAATTGAAACATGCACATCTACACGTCTCCGTCGAAGAGCTCTAGAACTTGTTGATGATGAAAGTTCTCTTACCAAGATACTGGATATTGCTCGTCGAATGGAAGATGCTGCACGTGATGCTCGTGTCATGGAGTGCAGTGCCAATAAAGGTTCTGCCACTGTTACTAACAGTGATGAGGTACGTAAGGTTCAGGGAGGACACCGTGATCAAAGAAGATATCATGGCAAACTAACAGTAAATTGAGCCGAGAACCACATCACAACTTGAGTCATGGAACAAGACTCAAGCAGTCACAACGATTCACATCAGAGGGTGTCAACAATAAATGTTACAATTGTGGAGGAGACTACCCACACCAAAATAATGTTTGTCCTGCTCAAGGTAAGAAGTGCTATTAGTGTGGAAAACTAGGTCATTTTGGTGCTATGTGTCGTTCTGCACTCAAGAAACCACAGTCTATGAATAAAAGCACTGTACGAGGATCAGGTCATAGGTGTCGAGGTGGTAAACACAATATTGCACCTCATATCCAGAATGTTAATAATGTACAAGACAACATTTCATTACAACCAGTCTCAGATGACAGTGAATGTGATTATACTTATGGAGTACAAGCAATCACAGAATGGAATGATCTTCCAAACAACCCAGAGACATGTGTATACATTGCTGGTATTTGTCTCAAAGTTCTCATTGACACTGGATCAAACATTGACACCATTGCTGAGTGCCACTATGAAAAATTTAAAAAAAAAGTTCCCAAAGCTTGAAAACTATGATGGCAAAGCCACTGCCTATGCTTCGAAGGTAGCCTTGCCAGTGATTGGAACTTTCACTGCAGAGATTAAGTCAAAGAATGCAATGCTCATTACTACATTCCATGTTGTTAGGAATGCAAAGGAGTCTTTACTCAGTTACAAGACTTCAACCAAATTGGGGCTACTTCAGCTTTCTAATGCTGCAGCAGTGGAATCTGCAAGCAATGTTGATGCTATTGTTGCTGAATTTTCTGATCGATTTAAATCCATAGGTTGTTATACTGATAGCAAAGTACATCTGCATATCAACCCAGATGTAATTCCAGTTGCCCAACCACATCGCCGACAACCATTCCATACTCGCAAGAAAGTCGATGCCGAACTGGATAGGCTGATGGAACTAGATATCATTGAACCAGTAACAGGCCCAACACCATGGGTAAGCCCAATTGTCACTCCACCAAAGCCGAAGAATCCAGATGAGATACGCATTTGTGTGGACATGCGTGTTCCCAACAAGGCAATAATGCGTGAACGCCATCCTACACCCACTGTAGATGATATGATTTACCGCTTGAATGGTGCAACTATATTCAGCAAGTTAGATTTAAACAAGGGCTATCATCAGCTTGAACTTGATGATGAGAGTCGCTTCATCACAACGTTTACGACACATCGAGATCTGTATAGGTACAAGCGCCTGAGTTTTGGTATCAACAGTGCTGCCGAGGTATTCCAGCACATCATCAGCCAGGTATTGCAAGATATACCTAATGCTGACAACATGTCTGATGACATCATTGTTTATGGCCGTACCCAAGCTGAACACGACAAAGCTCTTCGTGCAACATTGCAACGCTTACGAGAAAAGAATTTGACGCTAAGCCAAGCAAAGTGTGAGTTCAATCAACATAAAATTGAATTCTTTGGACATGTACTTAGTGACAAAGGTCTGTCTCCAGATCCTAAGAAAGTTGCAGATATCAAGAATGCTGCACCTCCTTCAACGTCCACTGAAGTACATAGTTTCTGGGAATGGCAAACTACTGTTCTCGCTTCATTCCAGATTTTGCTACCATTACGAAGCCTCTACGTGAGCTCCTGAAGAAAAATGCATCATGATACTGGAGCGATATCGAGCAAAATGCATTTGATGCTGTGAAAGATGCACTAGTAGAGAATGCGACTGCTGCATACTTTGATCCATCAATGGACACTGCGTTAACAGTGGATGCTAGTCCTGTTGGTTTAGGTGCTGTTTTAGCCCAACACAAACCTAGTCAACCAGATTCCAGAGTAGTAATTGCCTATGCCAGCCGTTCTCTCACAGATGTTGAGCAACGATACAGTCAGACAGAGAAGGAAGCTCTTGCTCCTGTGTGGGGCTGTGAACACTTCAATGTGTATCTGCTTGGTGCGCCCTTCACCACGATAGTCACTGACCACAAACCGTTGGAGACCATCATCAATAATCCAAAGTCCAAACCACCAGCTCGCATTGAGAGATGGGCTCTTCGCCTGCAACCATACAACTTTACGGTGAAATACAAGCCGGGTGCAGGCAATCCCGCTGATTACATCAGTCAACATCCTGCCAACAGTTTGACCATCACCAAGCATCAACAAGTTGCCGAGGAATATGTACACTCTGTAACCTGTGATGCAGTCCCTAAGGCTCTCACTCTTGATGAAATCCGTACTGCAACCCTAGAGGACCCAACTCTGCAAGCAACAGTGGATGCATTGACTAAGAAAAAGTTTCCACGCATCCCACCCTCAGGAGTTGACCAAGATGCATTCAAAGCACTTGAACGCATCCAGACAGAATTATGTGTTACGCAACAACGCGACACCGCGCTGCGAGGTACTCGTATCGTCATTCCAGCTGTTCTCCAGCAACGTGCTCTGAAGCTTGCATATCAAGGACACCAAGGTCTTGTTAGGACCAAACAGCTGCTACGAGAAAAGATGTGGTTTCCTGGCATTGATCGTCAAGCAAAGGATATGCATGATGCCTGTGTCCCTTGCCAAGCTGCAGTGGATACTTCAAGACCAACACCTCTACAACCTTCACCACTACCTGCTGCACCATGGACGGAAGTATCGATGGACTTCTGCGGACCGCTACAAACCGGAGAGTACTTGATGGTAGTCATTGATGATCACTCACGTTATCCAGAAGTAGAAATCATCACTTCCACATCTGCAAAGGCCGTCATCCCGAAACTCGACAAGATCTTTTCAAACTTTGGCATTCCTGAAGTTGTCAAGACGGACAATGGATCGCCATTCAATGGACAAGACTTCGTCAACTTTGCTGAGCATATTGGATTCAAACACCGCTGTGTGATGCCACTACATCCTCAAGCAAATGGAGAAGTTGAGAGATTCATGCAACCTCTCATGAAAGCGGTATGCTGTGCTCATGCCGAAGGACGATCCTGGAAACAAGCTATGTATGCTTTTCTCACGAACTACCGTGCAACACCGCACAGAACACTGGGCAAGTCACCTGGTGAACTTTCATTTGGACGTCCTATAAGAATCGCACTACCCATCATGCCAGCCGAGGTAACGGATAAACGTCTCGCTCAGAAGGATGCACTAGCCAAGGGCAAAATTAAAATTGCTCATGATCAACGTGCAAAAGAACAATTCATAAAGGTTGGAGATACTGTTCTCGTTAAAAAGAAAAAGAGGGAAAGCTAGATATGCCGTATGATACAAAACCATATAAAGTGATTAGTGTAAAAGGAACTATGGTAACAGCTAGTAATAGAGATCATAGTATAACACGTAATATGGCCTATTTCAAAGTGATTCCAACTAGTGTAGAAAATGATGAAGTGCAAAGTCGTGCAAAAGAAAAAGAAAAAAAATGAGTTATAACTCAATAAACAATTCATCAAGGGATATTATTGTATTTGGGGACTCTCGTCCTAAACGTCAAGTTAAATGCCCTATACGATTTAATGATTAATTGTGTTCCTATGTAATGCAAAGTATTTACCTATTATGCTAAACTAAATTTAATATTGTTTGAATAATGCAGATCTCTCATTCAATATTTTGTAACTTTGTATTACAGTTTCTTTCATGTTTGTTTAACATTGCATATGTATTTTTAACATTGAAATCCTTTGTGGTAAAGATTAAGTTGTTTAAATTCTTTGTGTGCTTAATTAATGTTAAATGTATGCAATATCTCTTGATGTGTTAATAACTCACTTTGTGTCAATAACTTTGCTTTGTGCTACGAGCATGGTAGACATCCTGTATTCATTCTTTTTAAAGAAAAGGAGGGATGTCATGTTCACAGAAAATGGTACTATCCGTTTTCTATGTGCGGTGGAGCAGACGCCAGAGAAGGTAAACAAGAGCACACAGGAGCTACCAGCTTGGAAGCAGCTAGTCATGTAATTGTTTATATATGTATTAAAGTCAGTAACCAAGCGATGGCTTTATATCAACCCTACAATCAAGACTTCCTCGGTAACACACAAACACCACAAGACACAACTGCATTTTAATCATATATACCATTATCTACCTCACTTGTGGTAACATATATACATATTTAAGTGTACTATCTAGCATTATCTCTAATCAACTGATTTTCAAACCTTCTCATAACATAATATTCTTAAAAAAAAGTGTTTTTATCACTGTAAGAGTATTTCATTACAATCTAACCATAATCAACTGTATCAAACCCTATTACAGGTAAAACCAGTAGGCATTCTACTGTATTATATCAAACAACTATTAGGGTAACAGATCTTGTAATAACTTTGCAAAACTAGTGCTATTTACTAATTTTAAAAAAATATTACAGGATTTACCAATTTTGCGCATACGGTGCATTTGGCTGATAAACCAAGTTTTTCACTTTTGACAATTGAGCACCTGTTACAACCAGATTCCAGGGAGGAAATGAAGGACGATCTTTGGAATCATTACCTAAATAAACAGGAAAGCTCATTTATCAAAATACATTAACATCATACATATTTATCAGAAAAGAGAAAATGTCTCGGAATCTCCGAAACTCGGAAAAAGTCAAAATGGCTAACAGTATTCCACCAGCTACAGAAACAGAAAAGAAAAGTACTCAAAGTGTCTAAAAAATCACTTGAATCTACAGCCTATAGGCCATTTAAATCAGGTGATAGACAAATACATCATCACTTGGCTACAATAGTCAACCATTGGGGATTAAGACCAATCTTAATCTCACATCACAATCTGATTGGCTAAACAGCCACTCATCACTAATCTACAATCTGAAAGGCTAACAGCCCATTGACAATGTCAATCCAAGTATTATCATCTATCTAAGATAACTATCTTAATCCAAGAATATAGTCTTGATCACCTAATCTCATGCTTTCACTGGAGTGAAAGCAGCCTCAGAAAGTCTGAAGGCAATCAAGCATCTCAAAGAGAATTACTTAATAGAAAAGGCAAAGCCAAGAAAAGCAAAAGCAAAATGCTTCATCACATCCTGAATAATGTAAATACTCATTATTACAGATACAATTCATCCTTTAAGGAAATCCTTTGAGGAGTAAGAGTGTTACATGCTTGTATGACCTACTTGCATGTAATTACATACCTACAAGTGTTACATATTTGTAACAATATCATATCACAAGATAGAATCACTAAAAGTGAATCTTCGGACATAAATAAAAATGTCCCAACTGGCAGTCAAAAATCATGGCAATAAAACTCCTCTTCTGCAAAATGGAAACAGAATCCATTCCATCTCAAACAAATTTCAAAACAATCCTCTACGGCTGTGAGTACCAGTGCATGCTGCCCACCACCGCGCTGCCTGACGCAAGTTTCTCCACAATATATACCCTCAGTCCATTCTAACCAATCATGTCTCCTAAAAATGTGACTGCGCAGGGAAATAAGGGCAACAAACCCCTTAACAAGGCATCCATCCCGGCCAACTCTAACAACATTCGTGTTTCTCCGTCTGGAAGCTCTGGGGTCCGTGGCGGCGGTGCTGCCCTCCCCTCCTCCCCATTGTGCCAGGGAGCGGTGTCCTCTCAATCCTCTCCTATTAACACGCTAACATCCCAGTTTACGCAATTCAAGCGAGCTTCCGGTTCCTCACCGGATTTCCCTAACTGGACCGAGAATCAGTGGTTCAAAAAGTTGTGCCTAGTCCTCGAGTCTCAAAATGCTATCATCTTGAGTCTTCTAAATGAGAATCTAGCGAACCGCGCGAATCTCCAACATCAACAGCAAGAAATAACCCTCCTCCGCGAGGATATTAGAAACTTAAAGGCTAGCCAAGATCAACTCCAGCATGACTTGAATGATCTCCGTGAGGAAAATAATCTTCTGAAAACTGATGAAGCTATAAAAAAACAGGAGGAAGCTCTCAGTAAAATGACTGCATGTATCAGTACATTATCCGCCCAACGTTCCGTCTCCCAGGAAGAACAAGACCAACAAAAGCTGCTAGACTCTGTTATTGTGTCGTCCCAAGATATACCTGTGGAACGTGAAGGTGAAAAGTGTGTCGAAATAGCTCAGGCTCTCATACAAAACAAATTACAGTCATTCTAAACAAAACTGACATTATTGCTGCCTACAGAGTAGGCAAAAAGAATCCATCAGGTAAAAACCAGCGGAAAATTCGCCTGAAGCTGACTTCCCAGTTCATGAAATCCCATCTTGTCCGGACAGTTGAATCCCAACGGAAGGGATTATACATCAACGAGTGCTTGACTAGGAACAAACAGCAACTCATCTACCGCCTGCCTCAAATCCGTCAACAAAACCCAGATGCGATTCATCAGTGTTTCGTTAGAGATGGACTGATAAAGGTGAGAAAAACCGCAGAGGGCAAAATCTTTACAATTACTAAAGAAGAGAACCTCAACACTTTCCTCTCCCAGTGTGGTTTGTCTCACCATATTATCACTCTCAATGAATTAACTTAATTAACCCCTTGTCAACTAGTGGGGCTAGGTATCCTAAGTCTCCTTGTTTCATTTTTTGACTTAATTTTTAACTTACTCTTCACTAGTCATTTACTGAACTTAATTAATTGAGTGCATTAATATTTCTTCAGGTCTTATTAATTATACAGTCATAACTGACCTATTTATAGTTAATAATCATTAGCTTAAATTTGCCTATGTTTTTTATTCAACTTTTTCTTTGATTTCATTTATTACCTAGGTTGCCTAGCCTCGCCATACTCCCTTACTCCATTGTACCCCTGGCTTTGCCTGTATCTCAAATTGCTAATTGTTACTTACAGTGTACCTGAGAGTACTTGTAAGCAATCTACCTCATTTTATCTTTTTTTGTTCAATTTGTTTTTGTATTGTATAGTCTTGTTTATATCTTTGTTTTGTATTTCTATATCTTTTGTTTTGTATAGTCCATGTTTATATGTTTTTCTTTGATTTCATTTATTACCTAGGTTGCCTAGCCTCGCCATACTCCCTTATTCCATTGTACCCCTGTAAGCCCCTTGTAAGCTACCTACCTCATTTTATCTTTTTTTGTTCAATTTGTTTTTGTATTGTATAGTCTTGTTTATATCTTTGTTTTGTATTTCTATATCTTTTGTTTTGTATAGTCCATGTTTATATGTTTTTCTTTGATTTCATTTATTACCTAGGTTGCCTAGCCTCGCCATACTCCCTTATTCCATTGTACCCCTGTAAGCCCCTTGTAAGCTACCTCATTTTTTTCTTTTGTTGTTCATTTTGTACAGTATTGTTTATAAATTTTTCTCCCATTAATAGCTAAATTCTACTTTGTAATTTGCCTTTCTTGTATTGTTTTCCTGCAATCAGCTTTTTTATGCAGACAAGTATAGACCCAGAACTAAACCTCTTATCCACTATCTATGACAATCATCACTTTAATGATCTAAATTGCAGATATTTTGCAGCACATGATGTAAACAATGTATTAACTCATAATCACAATATCTCTGTAATCAACTTGAACGTTAGATCCCTAGGTAAACACTTCGATGATGTTAGTGCCTTGATTGAAACTATTGACAACAAATTCTCTTTTATTATACTTACTGAAACATGGTTGAAAGAGGATACTACTCAACTCTTTAACATGCCTAACTACTCGGCAATTCACAACTGTCGTCAACTTCAGATAGGTGGTGGCACTGCTCATTACTACCACCAAGAACTAACATGCTTAAAAGAAATTAGAACTAGAGACTGCTGTGGGGAGTATATCTTCGCCAGCTTCATAGTCAAGGGTGCCGAGTCTGTCCTGTCTGTGGGTGCAGTCTATAGAATTCCTAACACTGATGTATCCGAATTCAACTCAAACCTTAGAAATCTAATACTCGATAACAGACTGAACAAAAACCATCTAATAATCGCAGGGGACTTTAATATTGACCTCTGCGAGCCTGAACATCCTACTGCTGTTAGCTTCCTCAACTGTGTGAATTCCTGCTTCCTCATACCTTTAATAACTAGACCTACTAGAATCACTGATAGAACTGCCACGACTCTAGATCACATCTGGACAAACATAACCTCTCCGCTTACTTCAGGTATAATCACCGATAGCACTACAGACCATTACCCCACATTTCTCTTAACTAACATTAGCAAACCACCACTAGAGTCAAGGGAGTTAAGTTTTAGACTGCACAATGAAACTGCTATAGACAATTTTATAACTGCTGCTGATAATGTCAACTGGGAGTCCGAGTTAGGTAACATAGGGGACATCAACCTAACAGTGCAATCTTTTCTTCAAAAAACTCTTAGCTTTTATAACACCCACTGTCCTATGCTTATAAAACAAGTCACAACCAAAAGGCTTAACAATCCATGGCTTATAAAGGGAATACATAAATCCATTAATAAAAAACATGACCTTGAGAAGAAGTATAGGTTAGGAATTGTCTCCAAAGAATTCTCAAAGAATTACTCATTATTGCTATCTAAGATAATTAGACGAGCCAAAACTAAATACTACGAAGCTAAATTTACCCAAATAAAGAGCAACATTAAAAAAACTTGGAGCACAATTTCACAAATATTGGGATCAAAGAAGACTTTAAATAACAAACCAACACTCCTTTCCAATAACGATGGTCAGCTTTCAGCCCCAGATTCTGCTATTGAGTTCAATAGGTTTTTCTCTTCCATTGGGTCATCCCTTGCAAATGATATTCCATCTTCCAGTACTGATGTTAAGGACTATCTCATAGGTAACTATCCACAGTCTCTTTACCTAAAGCCTATTAATTCCACTGACGTCAATGAGAAAATCCTTTCCCTTAAAACCAAGTCTAGTGCCCTTGAGGAGATACCAACTTTAATTTACAAAAAAGCCTCCAGATCTTTAGCCCCTGCTATTGCATTGCTCTTCAACAAGTCACTTGAACTCCAAACCTTTCCAGATATTCTAAAAAAAGCGAGAGTAACGCCTGTCCTTAAATGTGGTGATCCCACAGATGTTAACAACTACAGACCTATATCAATCCTCCCAAACTTGTCAAAATTTTTTGAAAAACTAATCTATTAGCAGCTTTACTCTTATCCAGCCAAACACAATATACTTAGCCCTTGCCAATATGGCTTCAGACCCAAAAAAAGCACTAACGATGCACTTATTAGTATGCTTAACTCGATTCATACAGCTCTTGATAAAAATGAGTTCCCTGTTGGGTTATTTGTGGACCTGCGTAAAGATTTTGACACTGTCAACCACCAAAACCTTCTTCTTAAACTACATCATTATGGAGTCAAAGGACACTCCCTGCAATACCTCAAATCCTACCTTACTGACAGGCTCCAGTATGTTTCTGTGAATAATTCAATTTCTCCCACCCTACCCATCAACATTGGTGTTCCTCAGGGCAGCATACTTGGCCCTCTCCTCTTTCTCATCTACATTAATGACCTTCCAAATGTCAAACCAAAAGTCAAAGAGGTTTGACTTTTAAACAGTTTGCAAAGCCAGATATTTGGTTTCATGGACCTCGATGGTTAGTGAATGGTAGTTGGCTGGAACAAAAGCCACATGTCATCACGACACAAACCATAACTACTACCAGGTAGCAAGCTCAAATATCAGTCTTGGATTGTACTCGTTACTCCTCACTCATTAAATTAATCATTGTAACACAGAACGTGTTTCATTATCTCAGGAAAAAAGGTATAAAATACACTTTTCCAGATGCACTTATCTATTGGGTAAGACAAGCCCAGAGAGAAACTTATGCAGAAGATTTTCAGAGTTATTCCCCATAAGTTAAAACACAATCTTGGTCTGTGGATAGACCAAGAAAATCACAATATTCTGCGTTGTGGAGAGAGATTGAAACACGCAGATATCAATCTAGATACTGTGCATCCATGGATTTTACCAAAAAATCATTGGATCACAAGGTTGATTGTGTTACACACTCATCAACAAATCATCAAACATAGAGGAGTGTTAGACATACTCACACATGTCAGACAACACTATTGGATTCCTCAGGGAAGACAGTCAGTCAAATCAATCTTGAAGTATTGTATGATATGCCGAAGGTACGATGCAAGAACTTGCTCTTATCCAGGGCCACCACCCCTACCAAAGGAACGAGTGGTCCATCTACATCCTTTCGAGACGACAGGAGTAGATTATACAGAAGCAATATATCTAACAGGGACTGCAGATAAGGAACCTATCAAGGCATACATCTGTCTGTTCACCTGTGCTATCACCAGGGCAGTACATCTAGAGGTAACACCCGATATGACTGCTCAATCATTTATACAAGCTTTCCGCAGATTTGCAGCACGCCGATCATGCCCTACGCTGATAATTTCAGATAATGGAGCAAACTTGGTAGCTGGAGAAGCATGTCTATGGGAAATCTGTTCCCATCCTGCAGTCACTTCCACACTGGAACAGCGTCATTGCAGATGGAAATTTATCCCGCCGAGAGCCCCATGGCACGGAGGATTTTATGAACGGTTAATAGGAACTGTTAAAAGATCCTTGAGAAAATCTCTACACCGTCAGAAAATAAATCTTCAAGAACTCCAGACAGTAATCACGGAAATAGACTCAAGGGGTGAATAACTGGCCGTTGACTTACTTGTCTGATGATGCTACTCAACATGAGCCATTAAGTCCTGCCTACCTAATGTATGGAAGACTTCTGACTCCATGACCATCTCTAGTGGATGATGAGATCAGAGATCCCTCATATGTGGGTCAGAGCGAGTTGGTTCAGGGGTATAAGCATCTGTTCAGCATAATCCTAAAATAGAATGATGTTTGGACAAAAGAATATGGCAATGCACAAGGCTAACCAAGATCTGTCTGCCAGAGTCGGCCACCTCGAACATGAATTAAGCTCTCTTCGGATCTCGGTTACTAACTTTAAACCAGCAGAAACCTCTAAGAAGCAAGAAGAGATGTTACAAAAGTTAGAGAACCACTTTAACTCCCTACAACAGCAACACACTGCAACCCAAGACGAATCAGACCAACTTAAGCTCCTTGACTCTGTCATCATCTCATCACAGGATTTTCCCCATGAAACTGACAGAGAAGACTGTACTGCCATCGTGATCCAGGAATTGCGTACTAAGTTGAATTATTCAATCGAAGCAAGAGACATTAAGTCAGCTTATAGAGTGGGTACCAAATCATCTGGTGCAAACAACAGAAGGATACGCGTGAAGTTAGATAGCTGCTCCCGCAAGTCAGACCTTATCACTGCTGCAGTCGCTAGAAAATCCAAGGTTTATGTGAACGAATGTCTTACCAGATTCAGACAAAATCTCTTATTTAAACTGCGTGGAATTCGCCATAGATCCACTGCTATTAAACATTGTTTTGTGCGCGATGGTAAAATAATAGCTAGGAAGACTGACTCTGGAAAAACTTATGTCATAACCACTGAAGCACACCTCACTTCTTTCCTGGATGACTGTGGGATATCAGCTGAATAACCAGAACATAATTTGTAGTCTCACATACAACCAAAGTGTACTTAAGCTCTGCCTTTCCTTTCCAAAGGTGTTTATTTTTATTTTTATTTTAATTTTTACTTTATTTTTTGTTTGTCATCTTTGCCTGTTTTATACTCTTAATTATTTGTTCTTAGTTAATTCCCTTGTCACTAAACCTAGGGCTTTTTATTACCCTGTTAATTAACCATTACTAAGCTAATTATCTTCAAGATCATTTTTTTTTTTATGATTATTTTTTTTCTTATTATTTTTTATTTTACATTTATATTGTCAGTCTCTACTGATTTTTTGTGTTTTTATTTTATGTAACTTCTGTGTCCTCCCTGGCTATCTATTGGATCTTTATTTTACTTCTAAATTGTTACTATTTTATTGTATCTGCTTTTATTCTTGTGTTTTGCTTTATCGTGTATCTTGTATCGTGATCCCTCTGCATCTCTATGCACACTGATATTGATCCTGATCAAAATCTTCTGTCTCATATCTACACCAACCAGCACATTGATCATCATTATTGTAAGTATTTCACAGCACACCAGGCTAAAAACAAACTCCAAAATAGCACCTATCTATCAGTTTATAACCAAAATGTTAGATCACTTGGTAAACATTTTGACGATTTAAATGCACTACTCACAGCACTAGGTACTAACCTATCGTTCATTATTTTAACAGAAACTTGGCTAAATAAAGACTATACCCAACTCTACAACTTAGCTGGTTATAAAGCCATTCATAACTGTAGGCCTAATAAAAAAGGTGGTGGCACAGCTATATATTACCGAGATACATTTATCTGCAACAGTGTTATTAGTGACAGAGATGACTACTGTGAATATACTTTTGCTCAGTTTACAATTAAATCCCTTAAATCCTCTTTGACTATTGGAGCCATCTATAGATTTCCTAATACTAACATAGCTTCTTTCTCAGACAACCTAAGGAATCTTATTATAAACAACAATCTCAACAAAAACCACTTAATTCTGGGAGGAGACTTTAATATTGACCTGGGTCAACAAAACTGCTCTCAAGTTGACTATTTCCTTAACAGCATGAACTCCTGTATGCTAATCCCCACAATCACCAAACCTACCCGAGTCACTCAAACATCAGCCACTACCTTGGACCACATATGGACAAACATAACAGCTCCCCTTGTATCTGGTATAATCTACGACAGAACAACTGACCACTATCCTACCTTTCTCATAGCGAACATGGACATAACACCACCAAAAAGCAAGAAACTTTCATTTAGGCTACACAGTGAATCAGCTTTAGACAATCTTACAGAGGCACTTCACAATATTAACTGGGATTCTGAATTCAATAATACCCATGATATAAATTCATTAGCTAACCTCTTCCTCTCCAAAACTCTAAGCCTCTACAACCTTCATTGTCCCCTTCTTACAAAGCAAGTAACTGACAAAAGATTAAACAATCCATGGCTAACAAGTGGCATTCTCAACTCAATCAACAAGAAACATGAATATGAAAAGAAAGTTAGGATTGGCCTAGTTTCAAAGGAAGTAGCTAAAAGGTACTCATCAATGCTTACCAGTATCATAAGAAAGGCAAAACTTGCATATTATGTGAATAGATTCAATGAAGCAAAAGGCAACATGAAAAACACTTGGAAAACTATCTCTAGTATCCTAGGAACTAAACAACACTCACATAACCAAATAAAACTCTACAAGGATGGGGATATACCGTCAACTGATTTAGAAATGGCAAATGAATTTAATAGTTTCTTTTCATCGGTTGGTGCTAATCTTGCCAGTAAAATCCCACAGACTCAGACACATATTAACACATATTTCTCAGGCAGCTATCCAAACTCTCTTCTCCTTTCACCAATCAGCCCGGCAGATGTTGTGTCCATCATACACTCTCTAAAAACCAAGGCAGGGAACACCAGTGAAATTCCGTCCATTGTGTACAAGAGAGCCTCCCATGCCCTTGCCCCACCCATAGCACTACTGTTCAACAAATCTGTAGAGTGTCACACCTTCCCTGATATCCTCAAAAAAGCAAGAGTAACGCCAGTCCATAAAGGAGGCAATCCGGCGGACATAAACAATTATAGACCAATATCAAATCTACCCATTCTATCAAAAATATTTGAAAAAATTATTTACAAACAGCTCTATTCCTACCTCGTAAAATTCGACATACTCAGCCCCTGCCAGTTTGGCTTCCGGTCCCAAAAGAGTACCAATGATGCAATCATTAGTCTCCTTGACATTATCTACTCAGCCCTTGACAAAAATGAGTTTCCGATTGGACTCTTCATTGACCTAAGAAAAGCCTTTGATACTGTTAATCACAACTACCTCCTACTTAAACTCCAGCATTATGGAATCCGAGGCCTTGCCCTTGACTACATCCGATCCTATCTTAGTGACAGACACCAATATGTAACCATCAATGATACAACTTCTTCCACTCTACCAATTACCGTTGGAGTGCCACAGGGCAGCATCTTAGGACCTCTTCTATTTCTTATATATATAAACGATCTGCCTAATGTCTCTAATATTCTCAAACCTATATTGTTTGCTGACGATACTACCCTTATCTACTCAAACCTCAACCCACATACACTAAATAATGTTGTGAATAATGAATTAAAAAAAGTCCACTTATGGATGTCAACGAACAAACTAACATTAAACATTGAAAAGACTTACTACATCTTATTTGGAAGCAAATCATCAAATGCAATTCAGCTACAGATAGACAACATTAACATCAGTAATAAAAATGATGGCAAGTTTCTTGGCCTATTCCTAGACAAGAGACTCAACTTCAGCACCCACATTCAACACATAAATAAGAAAGTCTCTAAGACAGTTGGTATACTCTCCAAAATCAGATATTATGTTCCTAACTCTGCTCTCCTCTCACTATATTATGCACTAATCTACCCCTATCTTAATTATGGTATCTGTGCATGGGGGTCTACCACTGCAAACCACCTTAAGCCCATCATCACACAGCAAAAATCTGCTATCAGAATAATAACTAACTCTGCTTTCAGACAACACTCAGCTCCCTTGTTTAAATCTCTAAACTTGCTAAATATTAACTCCCTCCACACATTCTCTTGTGTCAACTACATTTACAAAACCCTGTTCTTAAATGCAAACCATGCTCTGAAACTCTCCCTGGACAGATGTAATAGGACCCATTATCACCACACCAGAAATAAATATCTCTTTGATATCCCCAGGGTCAAACTTAATCTGTGTAAACACTCTATGCAAATTAAGGGACCTAGTCTATGGAACTCACTCCCTAGTGAATTGAAAAACTGTAAAACTTTTGCCTTATTTAAAAGCAAAACCAAAAAGTACCTAACTTCATCTATTTAGTTTCCTACACTGAGCTTTAAATTTTCTCTGTACCTAGTGGTACCCAATCTCATAATTTTTATGTAATATCAAACAACCTTATCATTGTGTTCATTGCTGTCTTCTTTTATGTGCTAGCCATATGCTGTATTGTGACTACCAATTTTTGTCAACTACCATTCAAGCTGTCATTGCAATCAATCTTATATTGTTTCTGCTGTATTGTGCCTACCAATTTGTTGTCAACTACCATTTTAAGCTGTCATTGCAATCAATCATAGCTACCTATGTGCTTTAATATACTGTACCTATAATTTTCTCTCATCTTTTTTTTTTCATTCCATGTAATCTGTTATCATTTTTTTGTCTATAAATTTTGCAAGTATTTACCTCCTTAAAATTTTCTTAGATTAAGGACCTGCCCGAAACGCTGCGCGTGCTAGTGGCTTTACAAGACTGTAATTACCATAATTGTATCCTCACATTCCTTATGTACATTCTTGTATATGCATAAATAAATAAATAAATAAATAAATAAATAAAATAAATATCTTACATCTCTACGAGAACATCACTATGGGGCTAATGTCCCACATAATATATCTAATCTCCAACCTGGTGATATTGTCTTGGTAGACAGTGATGGCCCTAGGGCTGATTGGCCATTAGGTAAAGTTGTCTCAGTCCATCCAGATAGCCAGGGGATTTTGAGAATAGTCAAAATCCTGTCTAAAGGAACAACTTCCCTGAAGACATTGGACAAACTCATCCACATGGAATCAGTGAGTCAACTGCAGTTAGATCCTGAGAGACCTCAAGACAAACTAACTCCACGTGACCCACAGACTCCTAACAGACACAATCGTTCACAACGGACAGCCGCACAAAAGTGCAAGCAAAATTTGCACTTATATTATCAATCCGATGGAAAGTAAATGAATACATATGGTTACTATTGTCCTTAGTATTGGACTCTGTGCCAGTTCTCTCCCTCTGGAAGATGTAGGAAATTTACCCACTATATCTATATTATCATCTAAGAAATGTATAATTTCTATATTATTTCTATATCATATCTATATTATATCTAAATCATATCAAAATCATATCAAAATCATTATAGATTCATTATACATCTTGATCCTAGATGACAATGCCACTAGGATCACGTACACCATAGGGGGCTCTATAGATGCCTACGTGACTGTGCATGATCTCTCAAGAATCCAGAAGCTTCTAGAAGGATTTCTTAATTAAAAAAATTTTTGGAACATGATTCAATTTCCGATAGGGATTATAAATCGAATCCTTAATAAGAATCAGTAGTGCTAGCAAGTACTACTTATAATCTTTAAATCCTATATCTAATTATATTATAATCACATCTTATCTCAATCATATGTCTAGACAGTAAAAATAATCAATCAATATTCATTGAAAGCTACCCCCTCTCATGGTAGAGGGAGGGGCACCACGGGAACAAGAAGCGCCCACCACACCCCGCGGCGATAACGCGTTTGTTTACAAAGGAGTGAACAAGTGATAGGGGTCCATCTAATTACCACAAGCTACACAAGCTTCACAAAGCTTCAGAAAGCTTCCTGGCAATACGTTAGTAAAGAATAAATATGATATGTTAGGTTAGGCTGACCTAACCTAAACTAACCTAACCTAACTTAACCAAACCAAACCTAACCAAACCTAACCTAACCTAACCTAACCGACGCTTGGATCGTCGACTTTATTTGGCGTCACCAGCTCTTTATTTTCGTCTAATTTCTTAATAAATATATACTTTTTCAGATTAAAATTATGTTTTCTCGTGTTGTACATTCAGCACCAACATTCTAATGAGTAAATATATCATATTTATTCATTACTAACATAAGCTTTCTGAAGCTTTGTGAAGCTTGTGTAGCTTGTGGTAATTAGATGGACCGAGAGATAGTGCCTTGCTAACATTACTTAGCTCAGGACACCTTATCGAATTATCTTTATCACCAGTGAACACTCTAGAACTGGCGGAGTACCTGGACAATATATCTACAAGGAAAATTCCTAGAACATTTATATCTATATAAGTGTAGAGTGGAGTACACAGTGACTCTTGTCTCCACCTTCACCATCAACTATCATCCTTCTGCAATGCAGTTAAAGAAAAATCACGTAGCAATGCTACATGAACAATCTACAGCAAAGCTGTTATATAAAATATCATGCCTAAACTCGACAAGGAAGAGTTATCCAGTCTGGTACACTGTCAGACAGGCAGAGAAGTATATTGAATGTTATTACAGTAGTGTATTAATTGGCCAATTGTATGCTTGTATGACTTTAACCCTTAAAGTGCGCATCACGTCATATGACGTGCTGGACGTTGTTCCAGTAAACTGCACATCACGTCATATGATGTGTTGGAGTACTACGCAAGATTTAAACAGCCCGCGGATACACGGGGTTCACCATACCTTCATCAGGGCTCTTGTAAACAGACGCCATTTTTTTAAAAAATCGTGGGCCAAACTCCCGGGTGTTATTGGCCTCAGTATTGAGTGAACAACCAAGCCTGACGCACGCAGCATGAGCTAACAGCACTGCTGTTCAGCTTGTGACCACAGCATCGCCTAAAAATGCCAAATTATACTTGTTCATGCTATGATATAGCGATGACATTATTACAGAAGACCCCTGACTGTGATAAAACTGACCAGGGTTCTGATAATAGCAGGATTGTGGTGATATTTAGCGCTGTGCGCAATGGAAGGAGGAGTAATGCTGTGGGAGGGAGGGTGGTGGCGATGCCTTTTGACTGTGTGTGGCCACCTTTTATTGACTGCACTCACTATACCAGCTTAGTGGTTCGCTATGGTGAACACAAATGTAGATACTTATATATAGCGTGTGTATAGAGGGTATAAACAGCAAGAGAAGGTTTGGAGGCGCCATTTTGGTGAGGGCGGTGGCGTCGTCTGCACGACGCCACTGTACAGACGACGGTGTTGTTTACTGGTTACCACGATGGTCTTTGGGCACCATACCAGTTTATTTGTACAAGTATGACGAATAAAACATGTAGATATTTATATATAATGTGTGTATATAGCGTAATAACACCACACAGTATTGTTGGAGGAGAAATATTAGTGCGTCTGGCCTTGAGGGCGGCCGTTGATCAGCTGACTGTGTGAGTAGCCACATCTTTGTGCCTTTACTCACCATACAAGCTTAGATGTACAGTTATGGTGAACAAAACATGTAGATATTTATATATAACGTCTGTATATAGTGAATTATAGCAAAAACATTATTGTGGGAGGAGAATGTGGGTGAGTCAGATGACTTGAGGGAGGGCGGGAGTGGCTGGCTGGTACATGGCGGTCACTCCTCGTTACTTTTTGACTCATAATAGCTACTTAGTGGTTTGTTATAGTGAACAAAACATGCAGATACTTATATATAACCTGTGCTTATAATGTAATAACCGACAAAGTATTTGTTCACTGATTGATGAACATAATTGAATCAACAATATGCACACCATATTTTTGAGTACAGCAATGATTCACTCATTTTATTATATAAATATATCAAACTACACACTATTGAATAATATTACAGCAAAAAAAGTATGAAAAATCAATCAAAGACATTGAAATAATTCGGTAATTATCTCTTTGTGGCAACTCTGGCCTGACAGCTTGCGAGCAACAGACCGCCTGGGACGCACGCTGAGTCAGCGCCTATAATTTGCCAGACTTCCCCGCCCTATAGCGGGCAATATATGCCACTTACGATTTTTTTATTATTTTTCCCGTGATCAGTGAACAGAAATTAACAGGTTAGAAAGAAAAAATATTTTTATTTTTTTTCAAAATGACATGCGCCTGTGGGGATGACAGGATATTAAACCCCGAGCATGTTAAGGGTTAATATCCTATAAGTCTGTCTGTCGGTTATAAAGCGAGGCAACGCCTCATATTTCAGTAAGTTTATTAATATTGTAGTGCAGCAGTTGTATCTTTAAGCACAAAGCCTCATGAGTGTCCATTGTGTGGGAAAAGATTCAGTCAGGCTGACTGTACCTCATCATATAAATTGAATATAAATACATCTGCATATATACTTGAATATATAAATTAAGTTAACAATTGCTTGCATAGTTATTTTTAAGTTATCATATAAGTTCATTTAACTGAATATAATTTCTAGTGCTTAGTTAGCAGTACTTAGACTACATTTAAGGTCATTTAACATACTTATACAATTTAAATTGTTGTATATAGTATAAGAATATATTGGCTGTTAATAGTTATGGTGCTAGGCTAGACTATGTACTTGTTTGAATCTCTGATTTGAGCAGAACCAGTTTTCAGCATAGAACTGAATTTAATAAATCTTATCCTTGTATAATATACAAGCTGATGTGAGATACCTGTCGGCAGGTGGACTGTGGATCTTCAATCAACTTACCAACTAATTCACCCCACCTGCCCCTTACAGCCCACAATCTGTCATTAGGGAAAGAGGAGCTAGGATTTAAGACCCTAGCTAGAGATTTTAGTTGAATTAATTTGCAGACAGTAATTTTTAATTTAATTCAGTACAAGTCCCTGGTATTACTCCTCTCATATCAATCCTAGCAGGTTTTTCTTATACAATCCATCTATTTATTCATCTATCTATTCATCTATCCATCAATCAATCTATCCATCTATCTTTCCATCTATCTATCCACCTGCTCATGGATAGCAGGTGGATAGATAGATGGAATTTTTCATCTTTGTTTCCATACATCTATCCATCCATCTATTCATCCATCTATCCATTAACCTATCCATCAATCCATCTCCATCCACCTATCTACTTACTCATCCATGTATGAACCTAACCTTTAACTACTGTCTCTCTCTCTTATAACCAATTTTATAGTGTGATGTGTGGATGGTCACCTGTGGGAGCAGCTCAGTATAGTGTAAAATACTGAAGGAAACACAATAGTTACCCTTATTTTAATTTGTTTAAAATTCATTTTTAAATATATTTTTAAGAGGAAGGTACAATTGATATATTTTTTTTTAAGTTTGTTTTCGAAAAAAAATAGCTGTGTAGCAGACGGATAGTGTCAAAAATGATCGTGGGGGTCTGAATGTGGCTCTGGCACGCTGTTCTCTTTTGAATTTTGGCGACTCAGACCAGCCTGTTTTATTCCGAGCCTTAAACCATTCCCTCTGCCAATTTGGATGAGGCTAGCCTGGATCATTTGACCTCCAACTTTGAACAGACAGGCAGACATACAGATATTCTCACTTAAAGTACAGGCATATCTAAAATTATGATTTACAAAACAAAACAAGGAAGCATAAGGTTAATATAATGAATGAGTATGACTGCCCAGAGCTCACACTAGCCATGCCAGTCCCTCGTGTGTCATGTCAGCGGCGTGTCTCGCCCCTGAACACCACCATCACGCCAGACTTATGGTGACTTGCCTTATACTTTTATGGGGTTACGTTGCATGATGCATGTTGCCACTATCTCATACATAACCCCGAGGAGCTCATATTAAATGTTCTGCATACCTGAGGTCGGTCAGGGAGGCCTCCTCCCCTCTACTGCAGTTGAGGCCATGATGTAATACGTCATCTTGTAATTAATGTAATTACTTCTTTTTTATTTACTTTGGCTTTGTCATGGACTATATAAGGCCAAGGGAATTGTGAACTCGTGTTCATGCCAGAATTCTTACGCCCCATTGTGAATGTGGTACAGTAATAGGCTTTTGCTGTTATCAACAATGTTTACATTTGAATTGTTACTCTAGCGAGGCTTTGTCTGGTTTGCGTAGGGAGGACAACCCCATAAGGTCTCCAAGGACCTATTTCTTAAACAGTGTCTCACAAGAGTCTCAGATACTGTTTAGGCCTTGTTGTCTGGGAGTTTGTGGGTTCTGTAAAAGTTAATTTGTGTTTGTAACAACAGAGTCCAATAATAATGACAAAGTCTATCCATCCCACTATAGATCCAACTCCCTATCCATCCATCTAATCATTCATTTATCCATCCATCTACTCATCTTACTATCCATCTATCTATTGATCTATCTATCCAGCTATGTGCTCTGTATCTCAAACTTTTTTTCATAGGACCTCCTCCTACCTATATAAATTTCTCATACAAGGTAAGTAGGTCTTTTCACTCCTACACCCCTCCCCCAAATAAAAATTTAAATTTCAACAGTTCCTGCTAGTAAACTGTCGGGTGATGAGGCTTCTTCAATACAATTCTTCATTCCCAGATAAATTCTTCATCACTAGATCTATGTGCACTGGTAAAAATTAGTAGGCATACACACCAAAAATTAGTAGGCCTACTCACCAAAAATTAGTAGGCCTACACACAAAATTAGTAGGCCAACTCACCAAAAATTAGTAGGCCTACACACCAAAAATTAGTAGGCCTACACACCAAAAATTAGTAGGCCTTCTCACCAAAAATTAGTAGGCCTACACACAAAATTAGTAGGCCAACTCACCAAAAATTAGTAGGCCTACACACCAAAAATTAGTAGGCCTACACAACACAAATTAGTAGACATACACACCACAAATTAGTAGGCCTACACACCAAAAATTAGTAGGCCTACACAACACAAATTAGTAGACATACACACCACAAATTAGTAGGCCTACACACCACAAATTAGTAGGCCTACACACCAAAAACTCCTAACAAGACTCACTAGTTAAGTGACGAACGAGTTAGGCCTATAGTGATCCAAGGTGTCGGTGGACGGGGGAACCGAACCATGGTTGTATACCCGGTTCTATGTACATAGACATAGATGAGTGTATATTGACTCTCACAATCACACAAGCGACAGGAGAATGGTCCAGGACGGACCGAAACGTCGTCGTCCCTTCACTTGCTAGTGTGTGGTTTGGTCAACATTTTTCAGACACGTTATTGTGACTCCTCGCCTGCACATGAGTGTATATTGAGTGTGTATATTTATACACTGAGCAGCGAGGTACACCTCTCACTGTGTATGTCCCGTGGTGATGAGTACAAGGCTTGAATAGTCAGTATTGATCACCGCGCCAGTGTCACGTGGAGGTCAATACATGATTCCTGGTGTATTGATTCTTTCAATATCCGATTTCCAGCGGGATTAATATGCCTTTATGTGACTAATATTGACTTTCAAAATCACTATGAAAGATTATACAGTATTCGTCGTCAGTTCAGCTTAAACTGAATCCAAAAGCTTGATTTGTTGCAAGTATTTTATTATTAAAGAAATATTTAATGGAAGAATTTTGAAAAATGATTAACTTTCTCCAAGATTTGTCGGATTGGTATAAATCATTTATTTCTTACCAATAAAGTTGGCATGAATTGCTTTGATAAATTCTATACGATGAATGGAAAAGTTTTAAGGGGATGAATTTGATGGATGTTGATAACAGATGATTATGACCTGTTGTGGATGGTGGTGACTGTAATTACTTCAATTTCTCTAATTATAGTAAATATAATGACTAATTTCTCTTGTTATGCTCTAGAAGATAATCGTGCAAAGTGAACCTGCACATACACTCATTACATTGTAGGTAGTGTAATACACTCATTGTAATACACTCATTGTAATACACTCATTGTAATACACTCATTGTAATACACTCACTGTAATACACTCACTGCCATTGTATAAGAGGTCCGCTGCCTTACTAAATAATTAACGAAAAATTCGACTTCGCGAAAATTTCTCATTAAAGTTTTTGCGGCTTTTAGTTAGTATAGATAGTTTAATGAATACATTTCCAATGGAGGTAATTGTAGATAATAAATTATGTAAACGATCAATTAATGTAAGTTCTAGGATTGGCCAGTCAGTCGGTTGAGTTTGCATCAGTTATTTAGATTTTGCTGCCTTATGTTACAACATACAGGTATGTTGTACTTGTATGTTGTAATGATGATGTTCAGCAACTGTCTTAGTTATGAATATTGGTTAATATATTTGACAAATTAAATCCTTGTGAGGAAGTTTAGTTTGAGAAAACGACTTGAGAACACTTAAGCGACCTTCATGCACGGCTCCTTTTACAATGTCTGGAAGAACGCGTTAATTAGATCCACATTAGACTGTGGATTGTGTTGCCGCCAAGTGTCTGATCTCAGACCTCTTATTAAGGGAGGATGTTGACGCTGTTGTGTTGCTTTCACACACGGAGTCACAAACACAGCAAAACAGTGTTTCTGATGTGTTTGTGGAGTCGTTCTTAAGTTACTTAAGTAAAAGCACTCATTGTTAAGTGATTTAAGTTTAAGTCACTTAATCAGCGCCTTAAACGTGCCCAGAGGATGCTTAAATACACGTATACAATGTCTAACATGTTGAAGTGTTTGACCTAATTCACGACAAGCATGTAGAACCCGAACTACCTTGTTGTTGTTGTTAAAGATGTAGCTACTCAGGACGAAGTGTCCATGTAGCACGGGCTATGGTGAACCCGTAATTGAGTTTGGTTATACATGATAACCTTTTTCCTGTGATATTTGGATCTAAGTTTAAAATGGAGGAGAGGATTTCTCCCTTTTCCCTGATTATTTATCGCTTCTGTTTTAGTGCACTGGTTTTAATCTTGTTTTATTAACATTATCTTGGTGGCGGATGTAGATGCAGAATGCTCACTAATGAGTCCCATTCCTCAACAGCTTTTCTAATCATTGTAGTCGCAGTGGAATGTGCATCTAATGCAGCTGCTGTCGTTGGATTAATGTTGAGTTTGATGCGCAGGGCTTCAGTAGCTTCACATTCCAGTAAGTAGTGCAATAGTGGCGCCTCTGCTTCAGTTTCACAGATGTGACACTCTTTAACTATTGGGTTCATTACCTCCCAGCAGCACTTGTAACCAAGTCTGAGTCTGTGTATGGCTACTGCAATGTCTCTGGATATCTTTTTGCCAGGCTTGAAAGAGGAGTAACCAGTGGCTTGTTCGTATCATATCGCAGTGGATCTTCCTTCCGCTATTTTGGCTCTGTGGCGACTTTTGATAGTTGAGAATATTTTCTTCTTGATTTGCTCCTTTATCTGTGAGAAATTTGGAGGTATTTGAACCTGTACAACAGGTAGAGCAGTGGCAGTTTTTGCTAGTGAGTCTGCCTTTTCATTACCATCTTCGCCAATGTGACTTGGTATCCAATATAGGGTTATTGACAGCCCTCGATTATGGGCATCTTTTCCTATATGTTGAATTTCTGTGAGGAGCCGAACTACCAGTAGTTGATCGTTAAATGTCACACCTCTCTGGTCAAGGAGTGTGAGAGTCTACGTTTATTTCATCTTTAGGGGCGTCCAACCACTTGGGCTGGACGGTAGAGCGACGGTCTCGCTTCATGCAGGTCGGCGTTCAATCCCCGACCGTCCAAGTAGTTGGGCACCATTCCTTCCCCGCCGTCCCATCCCAAATTCCTGATCCTGACCCCTTCCAAGTGCTATATAGTCGTGGTGGCGTGGCGCTTTCCCCTGTTAATTCCCCCTCATCTTTACGGGAAAAGCCCTGCGACCAATCTAGTCTAATAACCCATTCACATCAAGTTTAATCGTATCCAAACTACGCAACGTCAATTGTACGCAGTCAGTCAATTGACTGAATACTCGGCATTCAGTCAAAAACGTACTTGTGACTGAATACTCCATCTGCTGCCAGGTGCACGACATGCTTTTGGTTTAATATGAAATTCTCTAAATGTATGAAAGACTCAACTGATCATATGGTAGAGACACAGAGGCAGCAGCGCTGTAATAGATAATAATGTTCCTCTATCATGAAACATCTCAGCGTCACAGCGTAGCCTCTTGTGTACACGAATGAAACTAGAGGTTAGAAGTTGTTTAGTGTGTTGGCTACACTGTCAAGAAGTATGAAATAGTGGACTTTGCTTAATAGTGCTGCTCAGCTGCTGCTCTGTAGCCTTTGATAAAGGCTGTAGAAGAAGACTACAGAAGACACCTCTATATCAACAAAAACATTATCGTTGAATTGACTCTTTTCCTTAATAAAGACGATTAAATTCGTAATAATTCCATTATTCTACCATGATATTAAATGTTTTTTTAACACTTTCCTTGGACCAGATGATTAAATTCCTTTATAATAACATTGTTCTCAGGTTAATTTTGAAATAGTGTAGTAAAGTAACACACAAAGGCCAAGGGAAGACAGGACATAATACAAAAATGTATTTACATAATAGATTTTGTTATATCACGTAACACCAAATAAATATTTACCTACTGACTGTACACATAATTCAGATTCAATGTTCGCAATTTTGTATCGAAATATTTAACTGTGTGTAACTTTGTTCATCTTAATGGACGCAATAACTAACACATTATTTGAATACATAAACTCATTAACATATTAGTCAAAGGAGAAGAGCGGTCTGGCCAGCAACACTCAACTTGCCAGCTTTATACAGCTTTAAACACAAAAAGAATGAGTCCCACCGTGACATAATTAAATGTAACGGCTCTATTCTGGCATAAAATTTTATTTTTATTAGCTATTTCCGCAATACGTCTTGGAGATATATATATATATAATATATATATATATATATATATATATATATATAAATATATATATATATATATATATATATATATATATATATATATATATATATATATATATGAACACCCAAATCACGGAACTATTTACTCTACCCACCATGAGAGTAAGGACAAGACAAGAACATATCGATGCCAACACAGAAGACAATGTCCAACATAACAGGCCAATTACACTGGATTAATCTTTGTGTTTAGATAGGAGATGCCTCGTATGGGCCAATAAGCCTTCTGCTGCCCCTATGTTTATCCCTTATGTATCGCCCCATGTTTTTCACCTTCATTGTATTATCACCTGACCTAATGCGGGTATAAAATCAACTAGTATTGTAAGATCTGTTCACTTGAGAATGCAACCCGTTCTCACACAAGACAGCACATATATGACTTAATGCTTAAAGTCAATATGTTGAATATGAATTAGTAAATATTTGATATATTCCCAGTTACTTTTTTTTCCAAGGCCCAAACTCTTCCTCACGTACCAACTTGCGTCTCACAGTACCCGTCCGTCAACCTAGATAGCAGAATAGTCGTGATTGGTTCAATTATAAGGAAAATTGTACTTTTCAGGTCCCACATGGGTTGTGAAATTTACCTACTATTGTCCATGCTCTTAGAATATTATAGATCAGCTACTTCCTATTGAAGGTTCGTAGTTTTGTTTTGAGAAATATTAGTTGTTCTTAGTAAATTATAATAAGCACTAAAAATTATTACATAGAAGAACAGTCCTTCACCAATCAATATTATATACCATAGTTTGTGCTTTACAAATCTTTAAAGGATGTTTTGTAGGAACGCTAACAGAAAACGATGGTTCATTGGAATGTCTATGGGGTAAACTACTCTAAGCAGGATGGTATTGTGTCTACTATACCAACTACAGGATCGGTATATTGTCCACTACCACCTGTTAGGTGAGTAAGGGGTGCAATACCACCCACAGGATGGGTATGAGGGTCACATCCACCCAGAGGATGAGTATGGGGATCACATCCACCCACAGGAAGGGTATGGGGTCCAATACCACCCACAGGATGAGTATGGCATCCACTACAACCCACAGGATGGGTATGGGGCTCCAACCACCCATAGAATGGGTATGGGGCTCCAACCACCCATAAAATGGGTATGGGGTCCAACAACACCCACTGGATGTGTATATGGCGTCCATTGCCGCGCGTCGAGCTCGAAAACCGCAGCATTCATCTCAGAACCATGCCTATTTCACGCAGATTCCTTAATAAACGTAAAAGTTTTATATGTCACAAGAAAGATAGAAATATAAGCTTCATTCTAAATACCTTACCATGGGCATATTTAAATTTAAACCGAAGATACGTGTACTTTTATAATAGCCGAGCTCCGACCCCGGACAGATCGATCGACCGAGCAACTCTCTCTCAGAACAATGTTTATTTCACGTGAATTCGTTAGTAAACATATACGTTTTATATGTCTCAAGAAAGACAGACATATAAGCTTCACTTTAAACACTTTACTATAGACATATTTAAATTTCTAATGAAGATTATTGTATTTTAAAAATTACGGAGCTCCCACCCCGTACAGACTGAACGACAGAGCAACTCTCTCTCAGATCAATGTTTATTTCACGTAAATTCGTTAATAAACACAAATGTTTTATAAGTCTTAAGCAAGATAGAAATAAGAGCTTCATTTTAAATACATTACAATAGACATATTTATAGCTCAAGTGAAGATACATATGTTTTTATAGTAGCGCTCAGTAGCTTGTAGGGCATGGAGTGCAGACGCCTACGCACTTGCCGATATATTGTATAATTAACAAAGATACGCTAATAAAGCCTAAAATCTTATATGCCTCCAGAAAGACCGATATATGAACATTATTATAATTGCACCAAATGAAATATATCATGTTCGAGAACAAAGATATATCAATTTTAAATTAAGTTTCGACTCTCTCTCGGGTGAGAGAGATGGGGCGACTCTCGCCCCATCTATTGGAGATTCTGTGCACTAAATACCCAAAGCTACTCAAACCCTCCTAGCATTATTTAAGTAATGAAGTAATATGGTATATTTACTCACTATAATGTGGGTGCTGAATGCAGAACATGAGAAAACATATATTTACTCCAAACTAATATAATTTCATTATGAAATAAGTAGCATCAAAGGAAGTCGATGGTCCAAGCAGCAATGTTGTGGAGCGACTTATCCAAGATATATCGTTGTTTGGAAAGTGTTTGTTGGCATATCCAGTTGTCGCACTTCTCTGCTCAAATTATCACAAATTTAAATTATAATGTTAACAAGTAGAATACGTATTTTTAATAAAATCTAACATAACTAGCCAGAAAACATTTAACATTAATTAAAAAATATATGTTTGGAAGTTAAATCGACTTCATAGGACAATGGTTTTGTTATATATATTCGTTATTCGTTGACATGCGTTCGCTACTTAAACTACCATGTACTGTACTTATGTAAAATCTCCCATGTCTCTTCGCTCATCTCACCGAACCCTACAGGCTCTGTGATATATTGTTTAATTAATTGAGATTCACAAATAAAGCTAATAATTGTATGTTATCAAAAAGGCAGAGCTTAGTTTAGTTCATTTATTATGCACTCCATACCCATCCTATGGACGATAGTGGAGTGTTACAGAGGCACATAATGGGCTCAGGGAATGAGCCCCACAATTCATATAGCCAAGCAAGTTATAATCTTGATAAGCTAGTTACAAAAGTAAATGCACATTGTCACATCAACAATGGGCTCGAGTCCGACCACAAGTACAGTTTATAATTTAAGCAACTGACATATATGGAGGGCTAGTGTCACAATTGATATGTTTATCCTACACATAACCCCCTCTCCCCCATCCAATGGGCAGCGGTGGATATGTTACAATCAAGTCGTTTTTTGCGTTTTATTCAGAGATTAGATCTTATTGGGTGAGGAAAGATATTCATATTTTAAAGAAGGCTTCTTGGCTGATGCTCTCCATTGATGGAAAATATACAACCTTTTGAAAATCAATGTTAGTTTGATCTAGATATTGTAATTAACGAAAGTATTTATGTCATCTGAAAGGTAGAAATATAGGCTACATTTAAAATCCTTTGTCATAAATATAACTGAAGTGAAAACGAAGATATATGCGTTTTGATAGTTACTTGATGGCTTGCTCTGAGAGTGTGAAGCCCTGCACACCAGCCAATAAATTGTATAATTAGTTTCCATATATTTTAATTAATCTTAAAAATCTATATGTCAGAAGAAAGGAAGATGTAGCCGTTAATGTGACAACATTTAAAAATATATATATCTTAAGTTAAATAAATAATACCACCTTATTGCCGGTGTCCGGACACATGAAAATTACCTAGGTATCAGTATCCAGCCAGGCGGGGATCACAGGCTGCACAATACTGATAAATTTATGTAATGCACTACTTGTGGTCGATCTCGAACCCATTTATGATGTGACGACTAATAGTGAATTTTGTAACTAGCTCATTAAGATAGTAACTTGCTTAGCTAAATGAATTGTGGGGTTCGGTCCATTCATTTTCTTTCTTTATTATGCACCCCATAATACACATCCCGTGGGCGGTGGTGTAAAGGATTACAGAGGCACATAATCGGTTCAGGAACTGAACCCTCTAGTTCGTTTAGCTAAGCAAATAACAATCTTTTGACGCTAGTTACAAAATTATTAATGTACACATACTTATGCATACATGTACATATTCATACGTATACATATATACATACACATACATATTTAATCACCACCACAAATACACACATCAGTAATCTTTTGTGTTTTCTTCTTCTGAGTTTTCTTCTCAGTGTCTGAGCTGCAGGGAATGAGATGAGACACTTTCCTTTAAAGTTCTCTTGAAGATGTTGTCTCATTCTGCATATCATACGAGGTTCACCGGATCTACACCACTTGCAAGTGATGCAGCAAACGCCACAGCATATACCCCACTCATACTTGAGTCGTTGTGTCTGCTGACATTCATTATATTGCATATCAGCTTACCATCCTGGCAATTAGCAAGAGCATACAAGATAACTTCAGTAGATTTGGATGGTAATTTATGCCTGGTGTCGTATATGTTAATTTGTCCAGTTACTCCAATGTTGGAAACGGTGACCCAGTGACAACCATCAACTTGGATAATTTGAATAAATTCACCAATTGTAACTGGCCAGGAGAGGTCCCGCTACAACGCTGGGTCATGAAGGCCTTCTAGGCTTGGCACAGTTTGTTTGATGAGGTCACATGCAGATTTTATATGAAGGTCAGAGAGCTGTACATTTGTTCCAATGTTCATTATCTCGTCATTTGTTAAATAATTTAACATTGTCGAATGTGAAGCACTGTTATCACTCTCCTTATTGTTGCATTGGTGTGAGGAGTGGCTATCTTGAGAGGTTATCTTGAGATGATTTCGGGGCTTTAGTGTCCCCGCGGCCCGGTCCTCGACCAGGCCTCCACCCCCAGGAAGCAGCCCGTGACAGCTGACTAACTCCCAGGTACCTATTTACTGCTAGGTAACAGGGGCATTTAGGGTGAAAGAAACTTTGCCCATTTGTTTCTGCCTCGTGCGGGAATCGAACCCGCGCCACAGAATTACGAGTCCTGCGCGCTATCCACCAGGCTACGAGGCCCAAATGATTGGCAGTGATTGGTTCAGTTTATTTTTTTTTTTTAAATAGGGACATAATTTGTACTGCAGATACCAGTACAGTTGCACCGTTTCTTTATATATTTTATGCTTGGGTTAGCAAGGCGAGACGCTTCTCTTAACGTGATACTGTTGGTATCAAATAGAAATAGTTTTTAAAGTATGTATCTTAATAAATTTGAACCTTATATTATCAACATCAACATATTATATTATTTAACATCAACAAATTAGATTTCGAATGTTAAAACCAATTTCAACCAATTAAAGGATTTATCCTTTTTAAAGGATTTAATTAAAGGATTTGACACAAAAATCAGTATGAAAATTACCTCGGCTGAGGATATTGAAAAACTTCAAGCTGATATTAATAAAGTTTTCGACTGGGCATCAGAAAATAACATGATGTTTAACAGTGATAAATTCCAGGTACTCAGGTACGGTAAAAATGAGGACCTTAAACATAATACAGAGTACAAAACACAATCAAATGTACCCATAGTAGGAAAACAGCATGTAAAGGATTTGGGAATAATAATGTCTGACGACCTAACGTTTAAGGAGCATAACCAAGCAAATATTGCGACAGCCAGAAAAATGATAGGATAGATTACGAGAACTTTCAAATCCAGGGATCCCATCACAATGGTTGTACTCTTCAAGTCACTTGTGTTGTCCCGTCTTGAGTACTGCTCAGTACTCACTTCCCCCTTCAGAGCAGGAGAGATTGCTGAAATAGAGGGAATACAGAGAACATATACGGCACGCATAGACGCAATAAAGCACCTAAATTATTGGGATCGTCTCAAAGCCCTCCAAATGTACTCACTAGAAAGAAGACGAGAGAGATATCAAATAATATACACCTGGAAGATACTGGAGGGCCAAGTACCAAATCTACACAGTAAAATAACAACGTACAGGAGTGAACGATATGGAAGAAAATGTAGAATAGAACCAGTGAAGAGCAGAGGTGCCATAGGCACAATCAGAGAACACTGTATAAACATCAGAGGTCCGCGGTTGTTCAACGTCCTCCCAGCAAGCATAAGAAATATTGCCGGAACAACCGGGGACATTTTCAAGAGGAAACTAGATTTATTCCTCCAAGGAGTGCCGGACCAACCGGGCTGTGGTGGGTATGTGGGCCTGCGGGCCGCTCCAAGCAACAGCCTAGTGGACCAAACTCTCACAAGTCAAGCCTGGCCTCGGGCCGGGCTTGGGGAGTAGAAGAACTCCCAGAACCCCATCAACCAGGTATCCTTTAATGTTAAAAATTGTTCAAATTGAAATAAATATATAACACTGTACAGTACAGTTGTGTTTGCCTGCCACAGCCTGCCACAGCCTTGAGAGCACGGAGCTTCTCTCTACATTGGCGACCCAGTCTGGCTAAACATTGCGGTACAGTAGAACCTCAAGACCAAGGTATTTGTATCTGGTAACTAGTCGAGCAGAGAGCCATCATCCAACTGCATTTTGCGATCGGCCCCACCCCGTCTGAGTGGGTGTCGGTTCAGGATCTTTGTTTTCTCTACTGAGATGACTAAGCATAGTTCCTGACATGTGGACAATACAGAGTTCAGAACATTTTGGGTGTTGGTATACCCATTGGTGTGGATCAGTATATCATCCACATAGCTAATGATGTGTTCGCTGGACCTTCTAGTTACAAAGTTTAAAAGTGCACTGATTAACACATTGAACAGAGTAGGACTGAAGACACCTCCCTGTGGAGTGCCAAGTTCAAAAAATCTCGTTACACTCCTATGCCCATGGAACAGTACAGATGACTTCCTGTTGGATAGATAGCCTCTTATCCACCGTAGAAGCCATCCTCCAACATTTATTTTAGCAAGTTCTCTCAGAATGACGTGTGGGTTAGCAATGTCAAAGGCTGACTTAAGATCTAGGAAAGTGGTGTATGACCTATCAGTATGCAGGGTGAGGAATGTGGTAATACAGTGATGTACACTCTTTCCATGCATAAAGCCATATATCTGGGGAGACAACATATTAATAATTTTGTAAATGAGACGGTTGAGAACCATCCTCTCAAGACACTTATAGAGACAACTAGTGAGGGAGATTGGGCGAAAAGCACTCGGCTGGTGAGGTTTAGGAATGGGAATAATAACACTGTTGGTCCATGACTTAGGAAGCTCCCCAGTTACATAGCTCATATTATACAATTGAAGAAAGGTATTCCCTGGAACTAGCAGAAGCATATGCAGTATGCCGTCAGTAACTCCATCCTCCCCGGGTGATGTAGCTTTGCCTTTATGTAGAGCAGAATGTAATTCGTATTCAATAAAAGCATGTCACAGTCATCCTCTTGATGAAGCATGAAGTCAAGGAGCCTTGCCCTATCAGTATATCTATCATTTAATTCATTCTGTGAGGGTAGAGGAAGACTGTCAAAGCTGGAAGTCGTGGCCCAAGCATCAACAAGCTCATTTGCTCTGTGCAGAGGATTAGGGTACGAGATCTCTGCAGCATTTTTCCCTTTGACCTTGTTGATATCCTTCCATGCCCGACTTAGTGGCGTGTGAGAATTGAGACCACGGACAAAAGTTTCCCAGTCTGTCTGCCTCAGCTCCACCATACGTTCCCTGGCCTTAGCCAGAGCCGCTTGAAAGAGCCGAAGCATTTCAGCAGTGCGGGTCCTTCTACAAGCTAGTCCAATTATTCTGGCAGTGCGTTTTAGTGTCTGCAATTTAGAATCATTATAATAAACATAAGTGCTATGACCAGTGTAATTTGGGTTACGTGGCCTGGATGATGGATCAAGTGATTCTATAAACTGGTTGATAGTACCTGTGAGCTTATTGTTAAAATCTTCAACTGATGAAGGCTCAGATGACTGCACCATTCTGACACATGAGCAACAAGATTGTCTCGTTGATCGATGGGCACAGCCAGCCTCTTCCGCTTGAACACTTCACCAGGGAGGATAGAACTGCCAATGCTTACAGTGGCTAATATGGGCAGATGATCAGACGCCATAACTGGCACTATTGACGAGGCGCACACGGTGTGGGAGACGTTGAAACCGAGACATAGATCAGGAATACCTCCGTAGATATTCGTCGGTTCAAGGTCACCCACAATCTGTGCATCATCGTGACTACCTAATAGTGACACTAGTTGCCGTTACGATTACTGAACTGCGAATTACCCATATTCCTATGTCTAGCGTTATAATCACCTTTAATGATGGTAGGCACAGTCTGAATACAGATAGGAAGGTCAGTATAATTAAAGTTACAAGGAGTCGATTATTTAGTACATAGTTGTTTTTCTCTTAAACTGGATGATAGAGGGGGAGTCTTTAACGTGATTGGGAATACATACATACATACATACATACATACATCCATACATACATGCATGCGTACATCCATTCATACATACATACATACATACATACATACATACATACATACATACATACATACATACATACATACATGCATACATGCATGCATACATACATACATACATACATACATACATACATACATACATGCGTATATAAATACATGCGTATATACATGTGTATATAAATACATACATACATACATTACATACATACATACATACATGCATGCGTACATACATACATCCATCCATCTATCCATACATACTTACATACATACATACATACATACATACATGCATACATACATACATACATACATACATACATACATACATACATACATACATGCATGCGTACATACATACATCCATCCATCTATCCATTCATACATGCATACATACATACATACATACATACATACATACATACATACATACATACATACATACATACATACATACACGTCCAGCCAGCATATAGCTATTTCGGGACAAAATCCAATACAGTTTATATTGGTGAGACGCCACTGTGATGAGGAGTTTAAATATCACAGGAACTGTAGGTTAATGTGTGACATAAGTGAGGTTAGATGAGGCATCTACAAGCATCAGCTGGAGGCTGATGGAGTGTTGTGGAGGCTGGTGGTACTATGCCCAGATGTTGGAGGGTGGATTTGACTCTCCCACCCTCCCTCCCCCTCCCCCCCCCCCCCCCACACATTGACCGCAGTACGTCTAAGGTTACTTTCCACTCTCGCTTACCAAGGGTATAACCCCCGCCCCTCCCAACACACACACATGCATCAGATTCTTAACTTACAATATTTATGATTTACCAATTTATGTTACTACACTGACTGTCAATTTCACAATATTGTATAAACTTTGATGAATCGCTCGTCTATGGGTCATCCAATAATGTTAGCAGACTTCTAGATGTTACCACTGCTAGGTTTAGGCTCAGCCAGTACATGACTGTAAAGCTGCCGCCCAGTTGGGTGGGTGTGGAGCACATGACTGTAAAGCTGCCGCCCAGTTGGGTGGGTGTGGAGCACATGACTGTAAAGCAGCCGCCCAGTTGGGTGGGTGTGGAGCACATGACTGAAAAGCTGCCGCCCAGTTGGGAGTGTGTGGAGCACATGACTGTAAAGCTGCCGCCCAGTTGGGTGGGTGTGCAGCACATGACTGTAAAGCTGCCGCCCAGTTGGGTGGGTGTGGAGCACATGACTGTAAAGCTGCCGCCCAGTTGGGTGGGTGTGGAGCACCTGACTGTAAAGCAGCCGCCCAGTTGGGTGGGTGTGGAGCACATGACTGTAAAGCTGCCGCCCAGTTGGGAGAGTGTGGAGCACATGACTGTAAAGCTGCCGCCCAGTTGGGTGGGTGTGGAGCACATGACTGTAAAGCTGCCGCCCAGTTGGGTGGGTGTGGAGCACATGACTGTAAAGCTGCCGCCCAGTTGGGAGAGTGTGGAGCACATGACTGTAAAGCTGCCGCCCAGTTGGGTGGGTGTGCAGCACATGACTGTAAAGCTGCCGCCCAGTTGGGTGGGTGTGCAGCACATGACTGTAAAGCTGCCGCCCAGTTGGGTGGGTGTGGAGCACATGACTGTAAAGCTGCTCCCAGTTGGGTGGGTGTGGAGCACATGACTGTAAAGCTGCCGCCCAGTTGGGAGAGTGTGGAGCACATGACTGTAAAGCTGCCGCCCAGTTGGGTGGGTGTGGAGCACATGACTGTAAAGCTGCCGCCCAGTTGGGTGGGTGTGCAGCACATGACTGTAAAGCTGTCGCCCAGTTGGGTGGGTGTGGAGCACATGACTGTAAAGCTGCCGCCCAGTTGGGTGGGTGTGGAGCACATGACTGTAAAGCTGCCGCCCAGTTGGGTGGATGTGGAGCACATGACTGTAAAGCTGCCGCCCAGTTGGGTGGGTGTGCAGCAAGACTAGTAACTGTGTGACTCACCATAAATGTAAAGTGCCTTGTATAGTGACTGTTGTGAGCCTCTTGTTGAATCACTTGTGACACAAAAGATTACTGATGTGTGTATTTGTGGTGGTGATTAAATATGTATGTGTATGTATATATGTATACGTATGAATATGTACATGTATGCATAAGTATGTGTACATTAATAATTTTGTAACTAGCGTCAAAAGATTGTTATTTGCTTAGCTAAACGAACTAGAGGGTTCAGTTCCTGAACCGATTATGTGCCTCTGTAATCCTTTACACCACCGCCCACGGGATGTGTATTATGGGGTGCATAATAAAGAAAGAAAATGAATGGACCGAACCCCACAATTCATTTAGCTAAGCAAGTTACTATCTTAATGAGCTAGTTACAAAATTCACTATAAGTCGTCACATCATAAATGGGTTCGAGATCGACCACAAGTAGTGCATTACATAAATTTATCAGTATTGTGCAGCCTGTGATCCCCGCCTGGCTGGATACTGATACCTAGGTAATTTTCATGTGTCCGGACACCGGCAATAAGGTGGTATTATTTATTTAACTTAAGATATATATATTTTTAAATGTCACATTAACGGCTACATCTTCCTTTCTTCTGACATATAGATTTTTAAGATTAATTAAAATATATGGAAACTAATTATACAATTTATTGGCTGGTGTGCAGGGCTTCACACTCTCAGAGCAAGCCATCAAGTAACTATCAAAACGCATATATCTTCGTTTTCACTTCAGTTATATTTATGACAAAGGATTTTAAATGTAGCCTATATTTCTACCTTTCAGATGACATAAATACTTTCGTTAATTACAATATCTAGATCAAACTAACATTGATTTTCAAAAGGTTGTATATTTTCCATCAATGGAGAGCATCAGCCAAGAAGCCTTCTTTAAAATATGAATATCTTTCCTCACCCAATAAGATCTAATCTCTGAATAAAACGCAAAAAACGACTTGATTGTAACATATCCACCGCTGCCCATTGGATGGGGGAGAGGGGGTTATGTGTAGGATAAACATATCAATTGTGACACTAGCCCTCCATATATGTCAGTTGCTTAAATTATAAACTGTACTTGTGGTCGGACTCGAGCCCATTGTTGATGTGACAATGTGCATTTACTTTTGTAACTAGCTTATCAAGATTATAACTTGCTTGGCTATATGAATTGTGGGGCTCATTCCCTGAGCCCATTATGTGCCTCTGTAACACTCCACTATCGTCCATAGGATGGGTATGGAGTGCATAATAAATGAACTAAACTAAGCTCTGCCTTTTTGATAACATACAATTATTAGCTTTATTTGTGAATCTCAATTAATTAAACAATATATCACAGAGCCTGTAGGGTTCGGTGAGATGAGCGAAGAGACATGGGAGATTTTACATAAGTACAGTACATGGTAGTTTAAGTAGCGAACGCATGTCAACGAATAACGAATATATATAACAAAACCATTGTCCTATGAAGTCGATTTAACTTCCAAACATATATTTTTTAATTAATGTTAAATGTTTTCTGGCTAGTTATGTTAGATTTTATTAAAAATACGTATTCTACTTGTTAACATTATAATTTAAATTTGTGATAATTTGAGCAGAGAAGTGCGACAACTGGATATGCCAGCAAACAATTTCCGAACAACGATATATCTTGGATAAGTCGCTCCACAACATTGCTGCTTGGACCATCGACTTCCTTTGATGCTACTTATTTCATAATGAAATTATATTAGTTTGGAGTAAATATATGTTTTCTCATGTTCTGCATTCAGCACCCACATTATAGTGAGTAAATATACCATATTACTTCATTACTTAAATAATGCTAGGAGGGTTTGAGTAGCTTTGGGTATTTAGTGCACAGAATCTCCAATAGATGGGGCGAGAGTCGCCCCATCTCTCTCACCCGAGAGAGAGTCGAAACTTAATTTAAAATTGATATATCTTTGTTCTCGAACATGATATATTTCATTTGGTGCAATTATAATAATGTTCATATATCGGTCTTTCTGGAGGCATATAAGATTTTAGGCTTTATTAGCGTATCTTTGTTAATTATACAATATATCGGCAAGTGCGTAGGCGTCTGCACTCCATGCCCTACAAGCTACTGAGCGCTACTATAAAAACATATGTATCTTCACTTGAGCTATAAATATGTCTATTGTAATGTATTTAAAATGAAGCTCTTATTTCTATCTTGCTTAAGACTTATAAAACATTTGTGTTTATTAACGAATTTACGTGAAATAAACATTGATCTGAGAGAGAGTTGCTCTGTCGTTCAGTCTGTACGGGGTGGGAGCTCCGTAATTTTTAAAATACAATAATCTTCATTAGAAATTTAAATATGTCTATAGTAAAGTGTTTAAAGTGAAGCTTATATGTCTGTCTTTCTTGAGACATATAAAACGTATATGTTTACTAACGAATTCACGTGAAATAAACATTGTTCTGAGAGAGAGTTGCTCGGTCGATCGATCTGTCCGGGGTCGGAGCTCGGCTATTATAAAAGTACACGTATCTTCGGTTTAAATTTAAATATGCCCATGGTAAGGTATTTAGAATGAAGCTTATATTTCTATCTTTCTTGTGACATATAAAACTTTTACGTTTATTAAGGAATCTGCGTGAAATAGGCATGGTTCTGAGATGAATGCTGCGGTTTTCGAGCTCGACGCGCGGCAATGGACGCCATATACACATCCAGTGGGTGTTGTTGGACCCCATACCCATTTTATGGGTGGTTGGAGCCCCATACCCATTCTATGGGTGGTTGGAGCCCCATACCCATCCTGTGGGTTGTAGTGGACGCCATACTCATCCTGTGGGTGGTATTGGACCCCATACCCTTCCTGTGGGTGGATGTGATCCCCATACTCATCCTCTGGGTGGAGGTGACCCTCATACCCATCCTGTGGGTGGTATTGCACCCCTTACTCACCTAACAGGTGGTAGTGGACAATATACCGATCCTGTAGTTGGTATAGTAGACACAATACTTCGATGATGTTAGTGCCTTGATTGAAGCTATTGACAACAATTTCTCTTTTATTATACTTACTGAAACATGGTTGAAAGATGATACTACTCAACTCTTTAACATGCCTAACTACTCAGCAATCTACAACTGTCGTCAACTTCAGAGAGGTGGTGGCATTGCTCTTTACTACCACCAAGAACTAACATGCTTAAAAGAAATTAGAACTAGAGACTGCTATGGGGAGTATATCTTCGCCAGCTTCAGAGACAAGGGTGCCGAGTCTATCCTGTCTGTGGGTGCAGTTTATAGAATTCCTAACACTGATGTGTCCGAATTCAACTCAAACCTTAGAAATCTAATACTTGATAACAGACTGAACAAAAACCACCTAATTATCGCAGGGGACTTTAATATTGACCTCTGCGAGCCAGAACACCCTACTGCTGTTAGCTTCCTCAACTGTATGAATTCCTGCTTCCTCATACCCTTAATCACTAGACCTACTAGAATCACTGATAGCACTGCCACGACTCTTGATCACATCTGGACAAATATAACCTCTCCGCTTACTTCAGGCATAATCACCGATAGCACTACAGACCATTACCCCACATTTCTCTTAACTAACATTAGCAAACCACCTCTTGAGTCAAGAGAGATACGTTTTAGACTACACAATGAAACTGCTATAGACAATTTTATAACTGCTACTGATAATGTCAACTGGGAGTCCGAGTTAGGTAACATAGAGGACATCAACCTAGCAGTTCAATCTTTTCTTCAAATAACTCTTAGCCTTTATAATACCCACTGTCCTATGCTTACAAAACAAGTCACAACCAAAAGGCTTAACAATCCCTGGCTTACAAAGGGAATACTTAAATCTATTAATAAAAAACATGACCTTGAGAAAAAGTATAGGTTAGGGATTGTCTCCAAAGAATTCTCAAAGAATTACTCATTATTGCTATCTAAGATAATTAGACGAGCCAAAACTAAATACTACGAAGATAAATTTACCCAAATAAAGAGCAACATTAAACAAACATGGAGAACAATTTCACAAATATTGGGATCAAAAAAGTCTTTAAATAACAAACCGACTCTCCTGTCTAATAACGATGGTCAGCTTTCAGCCTCTGATTCTGCTATTGAGTTCAATAGGTTCTTCTCTTCCATTGGTTCATCCCTTGCAAATGATATTCCATCTTCCAGTACTGACATTAAGGACTATCTTACAGGGAACTATCCCCAGTCTCTGTACCTAAAGCCTATTAATTCCATTGACGTCAATGAGATAATCCTTTCCCTTAAAACCAAGTCTGGTGCCCTTGAGGAGATACCAACTTTAATCTACAAAAAAGCCTCCAGATCTTTAGCCCCTGCTATTGCTTTGCTCTTCAACAAGTCACTTGAACTCCAAACCTTTCCAGATATTCTAAAAAAAGCGAGAGTAACGCCTGTCCACAAATGTGGTGATCTCACAGATGTTAACAACTACAGACCTATATCAATCCTGCCAAACTTGTCAAAAATTTTTGAAAAACTAATCTATTAGCAGCTTTACTCATATCTAGCCAAACTCAATATACTTAGCCCTTGCCAATATGGCTTCAGGCCCAAAAAAAGCACTAACGATGCACTTATTAGTATGCTTAACTCGATTCATACAGCTCTTGATAAAAATGAGTTCCCTGTTGGGTTATTTGTGGACCTGCGTAAAGCTTTCGATACTGTCAACCACCAAAACCTTCTTCTTAAATTACATCATTATGGTGTCAGAGGACACTCCCTACAATACCTCAAATCCTACCCTACTGACAGGCTCCAATGTGTTTCTGTGAATAATACAATTTCGCCCACCCTACCCATCAACATTGGTGTTCCCCAGGGCAGCATACTTGGCCCTCTCCTCTTTCTCATCTACATTAATGACCTTCCAAATGCCTCCCAACACCTCAAACCAATCCTATTTGCTGACGACACAACCTTCATTTACTCCAGTCCTGATCCCCTTGCTCTAAATGCCACAGTAAATACTGAGCTAAATAAAGTCCATCTGTGGCTAACTGCCAACAAACTCACCCTTAACATTGACAAAACTTTCTATATTCTGTTTGGCAATAAATCCTCTAATCAAATAAATCTCAAAATAAACAATACCCAAATTTGTAACAAATTAGATGGCAAATTCCTTGGCATTCTCATTGACCACAAGCTGAATTTCCAGGGACACATTCTAAACATATCAAAAAAAGTTTCAAAAACTGTGGGCATTCTTTCTAAGATCAGATATTATGTACCACGCCCTGCCCTGGTGACTCTCTATTACTCCCTTATCTATCCATATCTCAACTATGGTATTTTTGCTTGGGGCTCTACTACCCAAAATCACTTACGTCCTCTAATTACTCAACACAAAGCTGCTATTAGGACAATATCCAATTCTGGCCCCAGACATCACTCGGTACCCCTATTCAAATCCCTGAATATGTTAGACATTAAGTCACTGCACATTCTCTCATGTGTACTATACATATACAAAACGCTAAATTGTAATGCCAATCCTGATCTTAAAAGCTTCATAGAAGGTTGTAACAGAACCCATGAGCACCACACCAGAAATAAATACAGTTTTGATATTCCTAGAGTACGACTTAATCAAACTAGAAATGCTCTACAAATCAAGGGGCCCAGGATGTGGAATGACCTTCCCAACCATGTTAAAGACAGTACCTCTCTCAACCAGTTTAAGTTAAAAACGAAGCTATACCTAATAAATTCCCTGTAACCTACCTTACCTCTCTATTGTCAACCCATGTATGTTTTTTGTCTTTTTTTTTGTTTTACAAATCAACGTTGTTTTAATGTAATTTTCTGTAATAATTTGTAATTGTATTTGTGCTGTTTTTTCAACAATGTTCCCCCCTCTTTTACCTCTATTTTTATTTGTACTCAACGCATTTTTTTCTTTTTACCCATTAGTTTTAAGCTTTAGTCAGTAGTGTTTTTTCCTGCCCGAAACGCTTTGCGTAATAGTGGCTTTAGGCATTGTATGTACTAGCTCCTATCTATAAAGCCAACAAACTTTGTAAAATCTCTTTATGTATGTACCTTTGCCTAAATAAAAATTGTTATTATTATTATTAATACCATCCTGCTTAGAGTAGTTTACCCCATAGACATTCCAATGAACCATCGTTTTCTGTTAGCGTTCCTACAAAACATCCTTTAAAGATTTGTAAAGCACCAACTATGGTATATAATATTGATTGGTGAAGGACTGTTCTTCTATGTAATAATTTTTAGTGCTTATTATAATTTACTAAGAACAACTAATATTTCTCAAAACAAAACTACGAACCTTCAATAGGAAGTAGCTGATCTATAATATTCTAAGAGCATGGACAATAGTAGGTAAATTTCACAACCCATGTGGGACCTGAAAAGTAAAATTTTCCTTATAATTGAACCAATCACGACTATTCTGCTATCTAGGTTGACGGACGGGTACTGTGAGACGCAAGTTGGTACGTGAGGAAGAGTTTGGGCCTTGGAAAAAAAAGTAACTGGGAATATATCACATATTTACTAATTCATATTCAACATATTGACTTTAAGCATTAAGTCATATATGTGCTGTCTTGTGTGAGAACGGGTTGGAGAATGAACCATGGAGGTTCGAAACGTCGTGCAAATTATACAAATAAGTGTAATACACTCTATAGTAAATCACTTCTTTTCTTCACCTTAAAATTACGAAAATGAGTTTTGGAGAACTCCTATTCCAATTAAGCCCTGATGCTAAGAAAATAGTTAGAGGAATAGAAGCCCTAAACCAGAAAATAATAAATACAGAATATGCGGTCATATTCAATGAAACATATATATATATATATATATATATATATATATATATATATATATATATATATATATATATATATATATATATATATATATTTTGGTAGCAGTCTTTCCTGTAGACATATATTATTAAAAATGACCGAAAAAGTAAGATTAATAATTCTAACAAGAATTTTCTCAATCTTTCGTACATTTCTTTTCACTGTTGGTGGTAATTCAAAAATCAATTCTCCAAAATTAATTTTTATTTCTAGTCTGACGCGACACTTGAGCGCGTTTCGTAAAACTTATTACATTTTCAAAGATTTTAGTTTAAACATACACAACTGAATAGAACTTACACATCTCCAATTTGTTTATATCTACATTTGAGTGAGGTGAGGTGGTATTTAATAAGGTATTAATTTCATCAACACAAGACAGAACACGAAACAATGGGTTTGAATAGAAGTGATTGTAGAAAGCCTATTGGTCCATATTTCTTGATGCTTCTATCTTGATGCTTCTATATCTCAGTGAGGTTAATTCCTGAACCTTGCAGGAATTAACCTCACTGACGACCAAGTCACTCTCCTAAATCTAGGCATAAACTGTTACGTTATGTCCAGACCGAGTGAGATGGCCTGGAAAGTGGAGTTGGAAATTCTGTTGGACGACATATTCGACCTCGAGACACAAAAGAAGGTCACTACCAAAGATACCTTACAAGCAGAACTTATTGCGGAAGGAGGAAAGAATCGAGGCAATTACAGAAGCACCATACTATCCCCTGAGCTCAAAGCGGCAGCCAAAAGCCTTCGTGAGAACAAGGAGATAGTTGTCAGGAGAGGTGACAAGTCGCCAATATACGTCATTCTTAAAAAAGACGAATATCTGGCGAAAATGAACCTCATACTCTCTGACCAAACTAAATTCCAAAGGGTAACGAAGGACACTACAGCCGAATTGAAAGCAAAGGTCAACAAACTAATTGAAACTGTGAACGCCAAGAAATCAGGACTCCACCTGCCAAAGATTATTGGGGAATATAAACCTGGATTTGCGTATGGAAATGTCAAGACACACAAGCCTGGAAACCCACTTCGGCCAATCATTAGCCAGATACCCACACCCACGTACAGACTAGCGAAGCGACTCAACGGCCTGCTGACTCCTTATGTCCCTTGCGCCTTCAGCCTGAAGTCGTCAAAGGAATTTGTGAACTTCCTGCGGGGCACACGGGCCACAGTAATAAGAGCCTCGTTGGACGTAGAATCGCTGTTCACCAACGTACCAGTGGACGAGACAATCGGGATGATAGCCGACAGAGTGTATCGTGATCCAGCCTGTACTCCTCTTGACATACCAGAAAATATCCTAAGGAAACTACTCCAAGCTTGTACTAAAGAGGCACCCTCCTTGAGCCCGGATGGGCACATGTATAAGCAAGTAGATGGAGTCGCCATGGGTTCTCCCCTAGGTGTCCTGTTTGCAAACTTCTACATGGGCACCATCGAGCAAAAAGTCTTAGTCGACATGAACTTGAAACCGGCCATATACTGCAGGTATGTTGACGACATTTTTACACAGGTACCTGATGTCAGACATCTGCAAGAGCTGAAGGAGGCATTTGAGCGGAGTTCCGTGCTGCGTTTCACTTACGAGATGGAAAAGGATGGGAAGCTGCCCTTTCTAGATGTAACAGTCATGGAAAAGAGCGGAGGTTTCCACACTGCAGTCTACACTAAGGAAACGAACATAGGAATGTGCCTAAATGCCAACAGCGACTGCCCAGATAGGTACAAGAGGAGTGTTGTTAACGCATATGTCGACCGTGCTCTCAGCCACAGCTCAGAATGGAAGCAAGTCGACGAAGAACTCTGTAGGGTAAGGCAGGTCCTAGTCAACAACGGCTTCTCCAATGGTTTCATCGAAGACATCATAAGAAGGAAAGTGAAACGCCGTGCAACCTCTGAAGAGACAACCAACACAACACCTATACCCCCTATTAGACTATTTTACAGGAACTTCTTTTCCACAGCTCATAAAACGGAGGAAAGGGTCCTGAAAGATATTGTTAATAGAAACGTTATCCCTACAGACAAAAATCAGAGGATACAACTGACGATTTACTATAAAACCAGAAAAACGGCCAGCCTACTCATGAGAAACTCTCCAGACACAAAACAGAACGCTTTAAAAGAGACCAACGTCGTCTATGCCTTCAAATGCCCTCTTGGGGACTGTAAGCTCCAAAAAAAAAACAGTATATAGGCAAGACAACAACATCTCTTTCTAGGCGTTTAACGATGCATAAGCAACAGGGCTCCATTAAGGAACATATAATCTCTTCCCACAACCAAACCATCGCCAGAGAAATCCTAGTAAACAACACAGAAATCATCGATAGATACAGCGATAGCAGGCGGCTTGACGTTTGCGAGGCACTACACATCAAGAAGTCAACACCAGCAATCAACAGCCAATTAATGCACAACTATATTCTACCCACCTCAAGACTCCGCTCCAATATAGAAGCATCTAGAAATATGGACCAATAGGCTTTCTACAATCACTTCTATTCAATACCCATTGTTTCGTGTTCTGTCTTGTGTTGATGAAATTAATACCTTATTAAATACCACCTCACCTCACTCAAATGTAGATATAAACAAATCGGAGATGTGTAAGTTCTATTCAGTTGTGTATGTTTAAACTAAAGTCTTTGAAAATGTAATAAGTTTTACGAAACGCGCTCAAGTGTCGCGTCAGACTAGAAATAAAAATGAATTTTGGAGAATTGATTTTTGAATTACCACTAACAGTGAAAAGAAATGTACGAAAGATTGAGAAAATTCGTGTTAGAATTATTAATCTTACTTTTTCGGTCATTTTTAATAATATATATATATATATATATATATATATATATATATATATATATATATATATATATATATATATATATATATATATATATATATATATATATTAGAGTCAGACCACGGAGGAAGAATTGAAACAGGAATTTCCTTAAGTACTTTCATATATTAATACATCTTCAGATGGAGTGATTTACAGGTCAAGTATTGGACATATATAGGCAGGAGAGAATGGTGGAGTGAGGTGAGGTACAATGACAAATGAATGGGAATCAGATGGACACAAATATGAGCCGCATAAGAACTGCAGAAGGCCTACTGGCCCATACGATGCAGCTCCTATTCATACCCACCAACAGGTCCACACATGGATTATAATAGCAGAAGATAGTAAATATTTACAATGAATTAGTGAGACAAATGTGTATCAATGATCCTACTCAAATCGCCCTCTAATTGATCTATCAAAAATGGATTTAAGTTATATTAACCACTGCTAAAGTTCAAATTACTTTCTTTTGTGACCTGTATCAAAGTAGATTCAATTATGTTCCTGTTATAAGCGCTTTTACAATTCGTTATTGAAGAAGCCATCTCCCAATCAATTTGGTGAGCATCTTCTGACAGTTGAACAAACAAAGCATTAGACAATTGGCCATGTCTTACGGAGTATTTATGTTGCTGTAATACTTACAGAGTATTATGCAATATAACGTATTTCCGTACGTCGAAAGATCAGTGTGGTACATATATACTATAAATTATTTTAACAGAAGTAAACATCATGTTTTGGGGAATTATGAGAGTGAAGGTTTAAACAAAACAAAATATTAATATATTTTTATTGGGTGGTCTTGAAGAGGTAAGTGGCTTAACGCCAAGTGTTGACATTTCCATGTAAAGTTGTTTTGATAACTCTCCTTAAAAATGATGCACAAATATCGTTTAGGCGAGACAGGTGCCCTGGAAAATTACTCTTCAGTGGTGCTTCTCAAAGAAGAGTATTTACTGAGGGGAAATAAGTTCATACATATATTTACCACTGGAATGTATATACTTTGGAATACAGCAACAAAAATAACAGTTGCTTCTTATATCTATCTTGAGGTTATATTGAGATGATTTCGGGGCTTAGCGTCCCAGCGGCCCGGTCCCCGACCAGGCCTCTTTTTTGTTACCCCCACCCCCCTCAGGAAGCAGCCCGTAGCTGCTGTCTAACTCCCAAGTACCTAATTACTGTTAGGTGAACCAGGCCATCAGGGTGAGAGAAACTGCCCATTTGTTTCCTCCCCCGCCGGGAATCGAACCCGGAACAATTAGGACTACGAATCCTGAGCGTTGTCCACTGAGCCACCAGGCCCCATACCTAGGTGCTGGTTGTGTCAGCGTGTAACGAGGATTGTCAACAAGGGCTTTCCTCTCTGAAGTACCATCTGGTGTCACGGGTACCGAAGGGTACCTCAATACTCGCACTATAACCCACAGCTACCAGGTACCAAGTCCACTCCGGGCTCACCATAGACGGTGCTGCTTGGAACTAATGTTCCATGTAGCTGAATCAAATACAAAATCCACACCAGGTACGCGGTACAGTGGTACTCATTTCCAGTGGTACACGAGGGTACCCAACTGTGAAACACTAACACAAGAAGCAGGAACATTCTGCGGTACAGTATGGTACACAAATATGCCCAACAGTTACTCACTATGGTACACAACAGCAACACACACTGCGGTACACGGAGGTACACGACAGTCACAACTTTACTCGAAGTTACAAAATGGTAAACCAGGGTATGCAGTAGCGGTACTCTACGGTACACCTAGGTACACATTAGCGATAAACTGTTGTAGGCGACGGTACACAGCAACAGCACGGTACCATGCATCACATCGTCACACTGTGGTACACATAGATACAGAACAGTTATGCTGAATTACACACAGAAATCACAATAGCGTGATGCGTCAACGAACAAATCCACAAGGGCCGTGACGAGGATTCGAACCTAAGTCCGAGATGATCCCAGACGCTGGTTTGTGTCTCGGAGAGGCTGCAGGATCCAGTAAGTTCAGTAGAACTTCGATTTCAACTCTTTTGACCATGTCGTAGCTCAGTCGATTAAAACAGCTTCTGGGATCATCTCGGACGTAGGTTCGAATCCTCGTCACGGCCCTTGTGGATTTGTTCAGTTATGCTGAATGCCTTAGTGTACCGTTTTGTATAACACACAGGTGCTCTGTGGTACACAGTAATAAAGGAAAGTGCTCTGTAGTATATAGCATGACACTGAGGTGCGGTGAGGTACACCAAGGTACACAGTCTGGACACATCGTGCACGCCAGCACCAGCTGTGTGTATCAACAGTTCTGGCATGTTGCACACTAGGGCCTGGCAGTCTTGGCCAAAACAAATCAGAAATATTGTGCAATATTTTCTTCGCTAAACAGAAAACAGTTGGTACTAAATACTCAACTAATCTATCATCACAGAGTTTTTTGTTTTGTTTGAAAAGAAAGATATGACAAAATTAATATATTGAAAATATCATGTCACACTACAATAATGTTTCTTTATTATATAACCAAAATTAATACAACATCGAGTTTACAAGAATTTAACACGAGAAATAATTATATTTCTTAAAGTAATACAGAATATATATTTAATAAGCGTTTAAAATTACGTTATATACAATAAATTTTGTGGAGTGGTAAATGTTATAATTTTACAAGATAAAATTAATATGATCACAACTTTTCACAGGAAAGTTGATATCGTTTTCAGAGTTTCCCGATGACCTTTTATGATAACGTCCTGAAGATTGGTTTTATACAGCTGACACTTGAGGTATATTGTAGTGCACACTGAGGTATATTGTAGTGTACCCTGAGGTATATTGTAGTGCACACTGAGGTATATTGTAGTGCACACTGAGGTATATTGTAGTGTACCCTGAGGTATATTGTAGTGCACACTGAGGTATATTGTAGTGCACACTGAGGTATATTGTAGTGTACCCTGAGGTATATTGTAGTGCACACTGAGGTATATTGTAGTGCACACTGAGGTATATTGTAGTGTACCCTGAGGTATATTGTAGTGCACACTGAGGTATATTGTAGTGCACACTGAGGTATATTGTAGTGTACCCTGAGGTATATTGTAGTGCACACTGAGGTATATTGTAGTGTACCCTGAGGTATATTGTAGTGCACACTGAGGTATATTGTAGTGCACACTGAGGTATATTGTAGTGCACACTGAGGTATATTGTAGTGCACACTGAGGTATATTGTAGTGCACACTGAGGTATATTGTAGTGTACACTGAGGTATATTGTAGTGTACACTGAGGTATATTGTAGTGCACACTGAGGTATATTGTAGTGTACCCTGAGGTATATTGTAGTGCACACTGAGGTATATTGTAGTGCACACTGAGGTATATTGTAGTGCACACTGAGGTATATTGTAGTGCACACTGAGGTATATTGTAGTGCACACTGAGGTATATTGTAGTGCACACTGAGGTATATTGTAGTGTACACTGAGGTATATTGTAGTGCACACTGAGGTATATTGTAGTGCACACTGAGGTATATTGTAGTGCACACTGAGGTATATTGTAGTGTACACTGAGGTATATTGTAGTGCACCCTGAGGTATATTGTAGTGTACTCTGAGGTATATTGTAGTGCACACTGAGGTATATTGTAGTGCACACTGAGGTATATTGTAGTGCACACTGAGGTATATTGTAGTGTACCCTGAGGTATATTGTAGTGCACACTGAGGTATATTGTAGTGCACACTGAGGTATATTGTAGTGTACCCTGAGGTATATTGTAGTGCACACTGAGGTATATTGTAGTGCACACTGAGGTATATTGTAGTGCACACTGAGGTATATTGTAGTGTACACTGAGGTATATTGTAGTGTACCCTGAGGTATATTGTAGTGTACACTGAGGTATACTGTAGTGCACACTGAGGTATATTGTAGTGCACACTGAGGTATATTGTAGTGTACACTGAGGTATATTGTAGTGCACCCTGAGGTATATTGTAGTGTACTCTGAGGTATATTGTAGTGCACACTGAGGTATATTGTAGTGTACACTGAGGTATATTGTAGTGTACCCTGAGGTATATTGTAGTGCACACTGAGGTATATTGTAGTGCACACTGAGGTATATTGTAGTGTACCCTGAGGTATATTGTAGTGTACCCTGAGGTATATTGTAGTGTACACTGAGGTATATTGTAGTGTACACTGAGGTATATTGTAGTGCACCCTGAGGTATATTGTAGTGTACACTGAGGTATATTGTAGTGTACACTGAGGTATATTGTAGTGTACACTGAGGTATATTGTAGTGTACACTGAGGTATACTGTAGTGCACACTGAGGTATATTACAGTGTGAGTGCGACGTGGCTGCACGTAGCCTCACGCATGAATCATAGTCTGGTTGCTCAGGTACTGGTAAGAGGTGTTGATCAAGTGAGAGGTGGACCAGTTAAGCCTCTTACGTTTAGAGTGAGAGTGTTGACCAGTCCTGGGCCCTCCACGTTTAGAGTGAGAGTGTTGACCAGTCCTGGACCCTCCACGTTTAGAGTGAGAGTGTTGACCAGTCCTGGACCCTCCACGTTTAGAGTGAGAGTGTTGACCAGTCCTGGACCCTCCACGTTTAGAGTGAGAGTGTTGACCAGTCCTGGACCCTCCACGTTTAGAGTGAGAGTGTTGACCAGTCCTGGACCCTCCACGTTTAATGACCTGTCTCTCACCGTACCTCTTGCACACACAATTGTTAACGAAGATGCTTAGCGGCTCGTTAACTTAGAGATGTTAGTTAACACAGAGTCAGTATGTAATAAAATATCTTTAGTTTGTTATTATTGCCCGTTAGAAGGGATGTGGATGACTGGTTCTACTAGATTTTAGAGCTCTTAACCACTGGCTTGTTACTGCTGAACCCTCTAGTTAACTGTTCAACTTCTCATCCTAGAATGACATAGACTTACAACATGAAAAAAAATGAATCAGGATCTCAAAGTCCGCCACAGCAAAAGAAAAGTTCGGGAGATATTATCATTGATTCTGTCAAGCAGCATCAAAGTTATTCTTCATCTCAGAGATGCTGAGCTGAGCACTACAGTGTCAAGAGAAGATGAAGAGGCACTAAACTTTTGTAATAAGGTCATGAAGATAACGGAGTGGTCTGACCTCTTCATCATGTAACCTCCTTCATCTGTGACGCCATCTATAGCAACTGTATCAACTTTCCTGTAACCTCAGACATTCGAGCCACTCTGACTTAATATATGTCAAATCGCATAACACATGTTCATTACAGAGATTTTATTATTTGTTTTTAAATATGTGAGGTAAACACAGGTATCTAAGAGTTATTACAAAAAAAATCATTTCACAGTTTTTCTTAAAATATTACGAATTATTTTAAATGAAATCTCCGGCCCGTCAATCATGCGAGGGCGGAGTCTGGCCTTCGAGGACGACCTTGTGGAGTAGGACCATCACTCTTGGTGCGATTGTAGCTAAAACTTGACCCATCTTCACCCCCTCAACCTGACAACTTGGTGAGGGCTACTGGGGCTAGGTAAATGATGACTAGTGAGGGCTACTGGGGTTAGGTAAGTGATGACTAGTGAGGGGCTACTGGGGCTAGGTAAGTGATGATGAGGGCTACTGGGGCTAAGTGATGACTAGTGAGGGCTACTGGGGTTAGGTAAGTGATGACTAGTGAGGGGCTACTGGGGCTAGGTAAGTGATGACCTGATGAGGGCTACTGGGGCTAGGTAAGTGATGACTGATGAGGGCTACTGGGGCTAGGTAAGTGATGACTAGTGAGGGGCTACTGGGGCTAGGTAAGTGATGACCTGATGAGGGCTACTGGGGCTAGGTAAGTGATGACTAGTGAGGGCTACTGGGGTTAGGTAAGTGATGACTAGTGAGGAGCTACTGGGGCTAGGTAAGTGATGACTAGTGAGGGGCTACTGGGGCTAGGTAAGTGATGACCTGATGAGGGCTACTGGGGCTAGGTAAGTGATGACTGATGAGGGCTACTGGGGCTAGGTAAGTGATGACTAGTGAGGGGCTACTGGGGCTAGGTAAGTGATGACCTGATGAGGGCTACTGGGGCTAGGTAAGTGATGACTGATGAGGACTACTGGGGCTAGGTAAGTGATGACTAGTGAGGGCTACTGGGCTAGGTAAGTGATGAGAACTACTGGGGCCAGGTAAGTGATGACCTGATGAGGGCTACTGGGGCTAGGTAAGTGATGACCTGATGAGGGCTACTGGGGCCAGGCAAGTGATGACGTGATGAGGGCTACTGGGGCTACGTAAGTGATGACCTGATGAGGGCTACTGGGGCTAGGTAAGTGATGACTAGTGAGGGGCTACTGGGGCTAGGTAAGTGATGACTAGTGAGGGGCTACTGGGGCTAGGTAAGTGGTGACCTGATGAGGGCTACTGGGGCTAGGTAAGTGATGACTAGTGAGGGCTACTGGGGCCAGGTAAGTGATGACTAGTGAGGGCTACTGGGGCTAGGTAAGTGATGACTAGTGAGGGCTACTGGGGCCAGGTAAGTGATGACTGATGAGGACTACTGGGGCTAGGTAAGTGATGACTGATGAGGGCTACTGGGGCTAGGTAAGTGATGACTGATGAGGGCTACTGGGGCCAGGTAAGTGATGACTAGTGATGGCTACTGGGGCCAGGTAAGTGATGACTGATGAGGGCTACTGGGGCTAGGTAAGTGATGACTAGTGAGGGCTACTGGGGCTAGGTAAGTGATGACTTGTGAGGGCTACTGGGGCTAGGTAAGTGATGACTGATGAGGACTACTGGGGCTAGGTAAATGATGACTAGTGAGGGTTACTGGGCTAGGTAAGTGATGAGAACTACTGGGGCCAGGTAAGTGATGACCTGATGAGGGCTACTGGGGCTAGGTAAGTGATGACCTGATGAGGGCTACTGGGGCCAGGTAAGTGATGACCTGATGAGGGCTACTGGGGCTAGGTAAGTGATGACCTGATGAGGGCTACTGGGGCTAGGTAAGTGATGACTAGTGAGGGGCTACTGGGGCTAGGTAAGTGATGACTAGTGAGGGGCTACTGGGGCTAGGTAAGTGATGACCTGATGAGGGCTACTGGGGCTAGGTAAGTGATGACTAGTGAGGGCTACTGGGGCCAGGTAAGTGATGGCTAGTGAGGGCTACTGGGGCTAGGTAAGTGATGACTAGTGAGGGCTACTGGGGCCAGGTAAGTGATGACTGATGAGGACTACTGGGGCTAGGTAAGTGATGACTGATGAGGGCTACTGGGGCTAGGTAAGTGATGACTGATGAGGGCTACTGGGGCCAGGTAAGTGATGACTAGTGAGGGCTACTGGGGCCAGGTAAGTGATGACTGATGAGGGCTACTGGGGCTAGGTAAGTGATGACTAGTGAGGGCTACTGGGGCTAGGTAAGTGATGACTAGTGAGGGCTACTGGGGCTAGGTAAGTGATGACCTGATGAGGGCTACTGGGGCCAGGTAAGTGATGACTGATGAGGACTACTGGGGCTAGGTAAGTGATGACTAGTGAGGGCTACTGGGCTAGGTAAGTGATGAGAACTACTGGGGCCAGGTAAGTGATGACCTGATGAAGGCTACTGGGGCTAGGTAAGTGATGACCTGATGAGGGCTACTGGGGCCAGGTAAGTGATGACCTGATGAGGGCTACTGGGGCTAGGTAAGTGATGACCTGATGAGGGCTACTGGGGCTAGGTAAGTGATGACTAGTGAGGGGCTACTGGGGCTAGGTAAGTGATGACTAGTGAGGGGCTACTGGGGCTAGGTAAGTGATGACCTGATGAGGGCTACTGGGGCTAGGTAAGTGATGACTAGTGAGGGCTACTGGGGCCAGGTAAGTGATGACTAGTGAGGGCTACTGGGGCTAGGTCGGAGCCGAGCCAGGGAGCCGGTCGGCCGAGCGGACAGCACGCGGGACTTGTGATCCTGTGGTCCTGGGTTCGATCCCAGGCGCCGGCAAGAAACAATGGGCAGAGTTTCTTTCACCCTATGCCCCTGTTACCTAGCAGTAAAATAGGTACCTGGGTGAAGTCAGCTGTCACGGGCTGCTTCCTGGGGGTGGAGGCCTGGTCGAGGACCGGGCCGCGGGACACTAAAGCCCCGAAATCATCTCAAGATAACCTCAAGATAGGTAAGTTATGACTAGTGAGGGCTACTGGGGCCAGGTAAGTGATGACTGATGAGGACTACTGGGGCTAGGTAAGTGATGACTGATGAGGGCTACTGGGGCTAGGTAAGTGATGACTGATGAGGGCTACTGGGGCTAGGTAAGTGATGACCTGATGAGGGCTACTGGGGCTAGGTAAGTGATGACTAGTGAGGGTGTTACGAACCCGGATCCAGCGTCCGAGCCTGGAGCAGTGACAACCACGCCATCTGTGGGTCAGCTCCCGAAACCCCCGCCAAACAGACGACGACACCTGGTGAGGACAAGGTGTACCAGCCACAAGGGCCAGTTTCCTGTCCTGTGCAGCTCACAACACAGCCGCTCCTGACCTCTGGTGAGGTGGTGCTCCGACGAAAGCGCCATCTATGGACTGGATACGTCAGGTGTTTGTGCCTGAGCCCGTAAGTGAGGTGTTTTAGTGTGTCCCAGTCATTGATGACGTGTCTGTTTACAGAGTCGACCTGGGACCACTGTGTTGAAGGTTGAGTCAGTCTACCCGAGGCAGCCAGTCTCCATACCTTGAACCTTGCTGCAGCTGTTGTCACGTCGTCCCCCCGGAAGAACACTGTGGTGTGTTAGCCTGCCAGTGGAGTGGCAGTGAAAGGATTTACCCGGGACCGACTGTTGGAGACGATCATCCACTGGGGTACTGAAGACAGGAGAGTGACTTGTGTTGTCACACGAGGCTCCTGTCTAGGGCGTTCCCCTTTTATCGTTCGTGGAGTGGCCGTACCAGCCTTGTTGGCTCAGAACCTGCCAGCAGACCAGCTGGACGTGTGGTTGACGGCCTCCACGGCGGTGCCCCCAGTGGACCTGTGTTTTGGCTGACCTGGGGCCCGGGTAGGCTCGGCATTCTCAGAGGACACGTCGTGAGGCCACGAAGAAAGCACCAAGGACTCAGCACCAAGAGTTGTAGCACCAGCGTCTTTAGCAGAAGACAACGATTATGGATTAATCCCCTTGTATAGTGTTAATACCCGCCCCCCCCCCCTTGTGTAACCGTTTTATATATTATTTATTGGTGACGGACATTATATTATATTAAGTTTTTGCCTTTATTTCCCTTCCCCTTTAAGTTACTTGCGTCACGGATCGCATCCCTTGAAAGCCTCTGCTGGCTTGGGGTCGGATATAACTTCCTCTAACAACATCAGAGTAAGGACCCCGTTGCGTCCCGAGAGGGCCGTAACAGAGGGCTACTGGGGCCAGGTAAGTGATGACTAGTGAGGGCTACTGGGGCCAGGTAAGTGATGTTGGAAATTTCCAACACTAAATACAACACTGTTGTATTTTCATTAATTATTACTAATTCTACTAATCATTGTAGTGAGTAAGATTAACCCAACGTAGAGTTCGCATGTACTAATAATTACATCTGTACAATAAGGCTAGAATTCTTACGTCCCCCGACGCAAGTATTGTGTCAGATTCTATTGTAATAAACACATTTATATCCAATGTGTCTGAAAATTGAATTTGATTCTCTATAAACAACGGTGTTCTGTGTGATAATTAATTACAGATAAACTGATCTCCAACTAAAGCCAAATAGAGCGTTTATATTTATAGCTGTTATCTAGTAATAAAATTAACGTCACACGTGAATGCCCTGGAGAGACTTTAATTCATCTCCATTGTTCGTTTACTATCATAAAACTGGCAAATAATAATATTTAACTCCTCTAAATAATAAACTCGTCCTAACCCGTGCATTTCAATCACAACTGTGAGAAATGATAATATTCACAATAAATAATTTGAGTAACAAACACGGGACGCGGGGCAGGAGGGAAGAGACGCCAGTACACCAGGCAGAGTCCGCACGAGGTGACGCGTACGTGAGCACACGTGACAACACGCTCACGACGAGACGCCATTGCCCAGCCACCAGGGTAGACACCATCAAGACCTATAGAAGAAAGTCGCCACTGTGAGGTGTGAAGAACCTTTGCAGACAATACCTTCACTGGTGTCAGTGCCATTCACGGAACCTGCTAAATTTGGTTCTGTGTAACTCCACGTAACCAGTCAGTGAAGCGCGTCAGTATCTAGGATAGGCTAGACCGGAGCCTAGGACGCGAATTTCGGCAAGCCTTAACTTACACAGTGCCCATATTAGCTAAGTATCCTTATCCTTATTTGATGCATCTAATAGGGGGTAGGTTTATAGCTGGGTAGCTTGTCTTGACGACGTGCGACAATAAAAAACTGCAGGTTATTATTTTTCTGATGTTTAATCTCGTTTTCATGAATATAGATTTCTAGTAGTTTAATTTGTTACTACTGAAACCAATTTGATTTACAGCGTGTGTGAAGAATTCTCCGAGCTGTCATTTCCCATGTTAATCAACTCCCAGTGTTCCATGACGAGTCCAGGGGAATCAGAAGATGAGTCGTAACTAACTTCTAGGGAATCGTCATTAAGCTAAGATTCTTTTGTATTCCTTGATTATTATCTGTACTCCTTTACATGCAGAACTCTGTTCATTGGATTAACATGTGTTTATTATGATTATTATTATTCATGTTCATAATCTACGTTCTCATTAATGGTAACGGTAATAATTTCATAAATATTCATAGGATTAGATTATTATACATTGGACTGGTGAACGAACCACACTAGTTCCTGGACGTACTGAGTTCCAGTAATACCCCCCCAATGTAGGTGTTTGAGGCTTTGATTCATTTAATTATACAGCCCATTAATTATTTCAGTGATCTTATTCTCTAGTATTTTATCCATAGTTACTGGTTCATCTAGGAATTTTCTAATGATCATATTTTCTCAGTTTCCCTCTTTCCTATAAAAGCGGGTGGTCCTTCGTAATTGATTTACTATATTAATATTTAAATAATTAGAGTCAAGCCCCAAATGTCCCACATTATGGTCCTTCGAACCGGATAAACATAAATTATAATTACAAATACTAATTAATAATAACTAATCCCTGTGTGATGTAATCAAGACTAACCCTTTTAATTAATTGTGTCTACTAACAACGTAACACATAGGTTAGCCTAAGTCACACCAATTCATTGCTACTTTTACCTTATGTATAAGGTAGCACTCGTGGGACGCAGTTTATTGCCCACAACACTTAGGCCTACACTTCATACTGAAGTAAGAATCTTTAGGTCACCAAGAGCAACAGCTCATAACTTTATATTAATCACTAACACCAATTATGTGTTAACCATTTGGGCTATACAAATGTTTCAATATATGGCTGTCAGCAGACAGTCCATTATAGCCTGAATCCATGTTATAGTTACTGATTCATTCAAGTCAGTGGATCATTAACATTTAGGGATCCAGTATACTAATATAAATTACTGATCTCATACTAGTTAATCATTACTAACCCTGATAACATTTTACTCCACAATTAGGAGTACATTCAGGAGATAGATAATATTTACGGCAGTAGAATATTTGCCAAACACAATTAATTCTCTTGTGTTCATTTAATTTCTTATACACATAATTATACAAGTGTATATTATATAAAATCCAAAAAAACCCAAAACACAGCACAATTATTTGCACATTATTGCACCACAATATAATCTTTGCCAACCTTTATTAGGTAGCAATTTAGGCTGTGATTGTGTTGAATTTGGCACAAGCACAGACTAAATAATGTTGTAGTTTCTTAAGTAGAAATTCTCACGACTAGGCTTGAGCTAGTTAGTGACATATATACTATTCCTTTTGTGCTGACCCTATCAAGGGCGGGATTAACCATTTATTGTGTAATTATATTTTATTGCATATTTCTATGTATGTCTTTGAGTGTTACTGTAAGTCCACTACCCATCCGAGGCTGATTAAGAAGAGCTAAGCTGAGGAACACCTGTAGTGAGACCAAGGTACCACTCAAATCTTAGTTGCTTATTATTAGGTAGGTAGCTAACCTCTAAATGAGGTAAATTACAACCAGCCTCAAGAAAATACCAGGCTGTCAATAATTATACCTGCTCTACATCAAGGAGCAGACACCATAGCTATACAAATAGCTACATAAGCCCTATCAGGCTTAATTTACCGCAAGAATGAATCCTCTAGAAAGGAATGCAAGATTCTTGACAGCTCTTCAACTTCAGCTAGGAAAACAGTTTATCAGATGTGACAACTGTGTAGAAACTGACCCAGATTACGTCTACAGAATAGCAAGTTCCATAAGGAGCGCTAACAAAAAATATGATTATATCAAGACTGTAATCGAGTCCCACAGGAATTTACTCCAAGTCGATCATACTGTCTCAGACGACTTACGTCTAACAGAATCTGATCTTGATAACTATGAACGTAGCGTTCAAACCAGGTTAGACCAATATGATAAGGTGCTTGCGAGACTAGATATTCCCGAGTGGATAGATCAGATCATTAATAGACCTGTACCCGAGTCAACACTCAGCTCAGATGAAATACTTGAGCTACTTCAAGATGAGGAGAATCCTCTAACCAATACTGATCACTACACAGGATCCACAACTGAAGTTCAACCTTCATTTTCTAACCTCTCATCTAATACAGCTTCATGTGATGATTTGTTTACAGAGTCTGTCCAATTTTCAGACCACTCTTCTCCATGTTCCCTGGATTCTATAAGTTCAATACAGGAGGCTACTGAATTAACTAGCTTATCACAAGAACCCAGAGAAACAAGTGAAACTGCAGATGAAACAAGTGAAGCTTCAATAATCAGTGAATCTGAACCAGAAAATGATAAAGCTAATGCTGCAGCAGCAGTCGAAGCTGTAATCAAAGCTGAGGCTAAGCAAGAAGCCTTAAGCAACACAAGTAATGGTCACAATTACTCCCAACAGCCTTCTAAAGTAAATGCTAACAATGAGAAGACTATTATAAACCTTGTGCACCAATTATTAAATTTATCTTCACCAGAACAATCAGTTGACTCTTTACAAGCCTTTAGTTTCCAGCTCGAGTCACTGATAAATTCTTTCAGTAAAGAGGTGGATCACCCAACTACTGAGTGGATGACTAAAATTATCATCCAGAGAAAATTGTCTGGTGACACACTTCATAAATTATATGTATACCAGAATGGTAATACCCTGTCAATGCAGGATATATTTACAGGTTTGCGCAATATGAGCAATCATACAGCAGACCAGGCAGTTAATGCTAGATCTGAATGCACCAAAACGGTACCTACATCAGTTTCCTTACCTGAAACTCCTAAAGTGACACTGTCACTAGGTAACAAAGGTGCTAATAATCAATGTAACAACAATCAGTCAAACACTGATTCATCAGTGAGGCCTAAGAGCCCCACAGGTGCGTCTAAGAGACCTAATAGTCCAAAGAGCACTCCCAAGAGCCTAGTAATGGCTCCCCAGAGTACACCAAGTACTCACAAGAGAATAAATAACAAGCAAATGCAAGCAGCAAAACCATCACAACCTGCAGGTACTGTTTTACCTAAACCGGTAACCCCTAAACGAACTGTAGGATGGGGAATGTGCTTGTTTTGCAATCAAAAACATTCTCTGTACAAATGTACCAATTATCCTAATAGAGACACAAGAGTCAGACGACTCAAACAGTTACACAAATGAGGTGTCTCAAATCACATAATGTCAATAGCTGTGAAACCCCACTGAACACCTGCAATAGGTGTAGAAGGGGTAAGCATCATGCTGCACTGTGCAAATTAGTTAAGACAAATTATGTCAATCCTAGAATAGGACGTAGAGAATCTACACCAGTACAGTGCTGCAAGGTGCGAGATGTGTACAGCGTAACTTCACAAGCATCTCAAGTGGATGCTGCCTTGCCTACTGCCCAACTTCAAGTGAAGAACAGAGGAGCCAAGATCACCACACGTGGACTATTTGACCAAGGTTCCCAGAGAACTTTCATTACTCAAAGGGCAGCAGAGGCACTTAATTTACAACCAATCAGACAGGTAAAATTAAACTTGTCAGGGTTCATGATAAATCGAGGAACCCATGAATACTCAGTAGTTCAACCGCTTGTACGACTAGGTAGTCATGCCAAGGCTGTCCAAGCCATTGTTGTAGATCAAATACCTTTAGACTTAAATATTAAGGGTCTGGGGTACACAGCCCACTTCCTGCAGGAACGTGAAATTAATTTGGCTGACAACAAGTTAACGTCTGACCACCTTAACAATGTAGATGTACTAGTAGGAGCCGACTACTATTACCAGTTCATAACTGGACATGTTAAACGATTGGGAATGAATATGCTCCAATCTGCAGGTGGCTACTTACTTACTGGTAAAGTTCTGAATGTGAACAAGCCTAAGCCTGCCAACAATAATAAATTAGTCAGCAGTAAATCAATTCTCCAGCAGCAAGCTAAAGGGAGAAACACAGCTGAGTAATAAACTCAGATTGAATGTAGTGCAATTAGTACTCGCCGAGATGTTTCATAGCTCTCAGTGAAACCCAATGGTCCGTACTCAAACAAGTACAAGTCACAGCGACCAAGCCATTGAATTCACTGCAGACCTGGAATTATTCTCGACAAGTAGTAATTGACCACACTCAGTCTTCCTAGGTAAATTGTAATGTTGGGCTAGAGAATCTAGTACTCCCTAGGTAATTAATAATGTTAGGCTAGAGAATCTAGCACTCAATGCCACTGGCATTTCCTGAATTTAGTAATACTATGAAGTCATCAAGCAACTTCTGTAATTATATATTCGCTAGGACCACTGGTCCACTATACTTGCGCTTAAAGGTTTGCCAAGAAAACCTTCTTAATACCATGTTTTCTGCACTAAGAGTTAGTGATAAATACTTGCATCAATTTGTTTGAGTTGTTTTTCTTTCGTTTCTGCTTAATTAGTGTAGGAGCGCAGCACGAACAAACTTGCAAACTTACCAATACGTAAGTGAATTTACAGAGAACTAATAACCCGTGAAACGTTTAGGTTGGGAAAATGTTACAAATTATCTTGAATAGGATTAATCGTAGCAGTAATTTAATTTCCAGCAATCTTAGGTTTCTCTTTGTTTAATGCATTATCGTTAAACATCAGCATTGTTAATTAACATACTTCATGAGCTTAATATAGCTCACCTTAGAATTAACGTAATAATTGAGTGCTTCTTGTTCCCCATGTGCATACGAGCTCAATATTGCTCGCCATGACAATCGAATGCTTTAATGTTCCCCATGCCACGAGCACTGCTCGCCATGATAATTGAATGATGCAATACTCCACCTCGTTAATTCGAGCTCACTGTAGCTCACCCTGTTAACTCTGTTAACGAGCTCACTGTAGCTCACCCTGTCAACACTGTTGACGAGTTCAATATAACTCACCCTGTTAACACTGTTAACGAGCTCACTGCAGCTCACCCTGTCAACACTGTTGATGAGTTCAATATAACTCACCCTGTTAACACTGTTAACGAGCTCACTGCAGCTCACCCTGTCAACACTGTTGATGAGTTCAATATAACTCACCCTGTTAACTCTGTTAACGAGCTCACTGTAGCTCACCCTGTCAACACTGTTGACGAGTTCAATATAACTCACCCTGTTAACACTGTTAACGAGCTCACTACAGCTCACCCTGTCAACACTGTTGACGAGTTCAATATAACTCACCCTGTTAACTCTGTTAACGAGCTCACTGCAGCTCACCCTGTCAACACTGTTGATGAGTTCAATATAACTCACCCTGTTAACTCTGTTAACGAGCTCATTACAGCTCACCCTGTCAACACTGTTGATGAGTTCAATATAACTCACCCTGTTAACACTGTTAACGATCTCACTGCAGCTCACCCTGTCAACACTGTTGACGAGCTCAATATAGCTCACCATGTTCACGAGTTCAATATAGCTCGACCTGTTAATGAGCTCAATACAGCTCCCAATGTTAATTCGAGTACATTTTGCTCACAATTAGCCTAGTCCCTTACTTAGGTAGGTTAGAAATTTAAACCATTTATTTAGGTAGGTTTAGGGACTTTAGTAGTGTCAAGTGAGTACTAGCCTAATCTGTACTCACCATTAATTACAGTTGACTATACTTATAGAGACTGATTTAATAAACTCAATTTCATGTAAAGGTTGATTTCGTATTAACAAGTTTTCAGTGTGAAGCCTATGAGCTGCCATTTAATTAGCTCATAAGTCCGAATGACTAGGCTGCTAATCTCACTGTCGACTCAGAATTTATCTTGATTTTAATGAATAAACTTTTCAGTTCTCTACTTTTCTATTATTTTAGCTAGTTAGCAAATTAGTTGTACCATCAGTCAGAATAACTACTGCACAGCAGTGCACATTAAATTCAATTTCCTCATTTGAATTTGGGGTGATCATGATGCTGCGTGATGTTATTGTCTAGTAACTCAATAGTTACAAGTCACAGCGACCCTAGACAGTGACCTTACTGTAGTGTCATAGTCTCCTTGATCTTAAATGACTAATAATACTTTACTGTATAATTATACAATAGTGTTATTAGTTCTTAGGAACTTATTCTGAGTTTGCCTACGATTCAGCAGCTACGTAATACACCATTACATGTCACTGCGACCCTAGTTGTTGAGTTTATTGTGAGCTTTAGAGGGTTCCTGATTACCGATAACTTAATCATTTAATGTTTCAATATTTAATACATGTTTCCACTAAGGGAAACTACAAGCCTATTATAGTTCTTAACTAAGAGCAAATAACTTTACATCCAATTTAGATAACTATGATGATACTGCGGTGTGGTGTCAAGTAACAAACCATTACAAGTCACTATGACCCAAGACATTCTCATCACAGTAGATTCTCTGTTGTTTAAATTGTGTGATTTAAATCTTTAATTATTGTGTAGGCTATAAGTAACATTATTTATCTAGAGTACCTGAGAGTTTGTAGGCTTTCTTAATTATTAGCTTTAGGTAATTCATAATAACATGTACCTTTTAACATTGAAATTAGCAAGACTTAAGTTTCTTGTAAGTCCTTGACAAATACGGGACATTCGTTATGTGTGTACTAACATACTAACATACTAATATACTAATATTAATCTCAACTTCGAGATAGGTGTCAGTACTCCACATTACACTGCGACCCTAGAATCCTCTCCCCGGAGTTATGTTGGAAATTGACAACACTAAATACAACACTGTTGTATTTTCATTAATTATTACTAATTCTACTAATCATTATAGTGAGTAAGATTAACCCAACGTAGAGTTCGCATGTACTAATAATTACATCTGTACAATAAGGCTAGAATTCTTACGTCACCTGACGCCAGTATTGCGTCAGATTCTATTGTAATAAACACATTTATATCCAATGTGTCTGAGAATTGAATTTGATTCTCTATAAACAACGGTGTTCTGTGTGATAATTAATTACAGATAAACTGATCTCCAACTAAAGCCAAATAGAGCGTTTATAGTTATAGCTGTTATCTAGTAATAAAATTAACGTCACGCGTGAATGCTCTGGAGAGACTTTAATTCATCTCCATTGTTCGTTTACTATCATAAAACTGGCAAATAATAATATTTAACTCCTCTAAATAATAAACTCGTCCTAACCCGTGCATTTCAATCACAACTGTGAGAAATGATAATATTCACAATAAATAATTTGAGTAACAAATGCGGGACGCGGGGCAGGAGGGAAGAGACGCCAGTACACCAGGCAGAGTCCGCACGAGGTGACGCGTACGTGAGCACACGTGACAACACGCTCACGGCGAGACGCCATTGCCCAGCCACCAGGGTAGACACCATCAAGACCTCTAGAAGAAAGTCGCCACTATGAGGTGTGAAGAACCTTTGCATACAATACCTTCACTGGTGTCAATGTCATTCACGGAACCTGTTAAATTTGGTTCTGTGTAACTCCACGTGACCGGCCAGTGAAGCGCGTCAGTATCTAGGATAGGCTAGACCGGAGCCTAGGACGCGAATTTCGGCAAGCATTAACTTACACAGTGCCCATATTAGCTAAGTATCCTTATCCTTATTTGATGCATCTATTACGGGGTAGGTTTATAGCTGGGTAGCTTGTCGTGACGACGTACGACAATAAAAAACTGCAGGTTATTATTTTTCTGATGTTTAATCTCGTTTTCATGAATATAGATTTCTAGTAGTTTAATTTGTTACTACTGAAACCAATTTGATTTACAGCGTGTGTGAAGAATTCTCCGAGCTGTCATTTCCCATGTTAATCAACTCCCAGTGTTCCATGACGAGTCCAAGGGAATCAGAAGATGAGTCGTAACTAACTTCTAGGGAATCGTCATTAAGCTATGATTCCTTTGTATTCCTTGATTATTATCTGTACTCCTTTACATGCAGAACTCTGTTCATTGGATTAACATGTGTTTATTATGATTATTATTATTCATGTTCATAATCTATGTTCTCATTAATGATAATGGTAATAATTTCATAAATATTCATAGGATTAGATTATTATACATTGGACTGGTGAACGAACCACACTAGTTCCTGGACGTACTGAGTTCCAGTAATACCCCCCCAATGTAGGTGTTTGAGGCTTTGATTCATTTAATTATACAGCCCATTAATTATTTCAGTGATCTTATTCTCTATTATTTTATCCATAGTTACTGGTTCATCTAGGAATTTTCTAATGATCATATTTTCTCAGTTTCCCTCTTTCCTATAAAAGCGGGTGGTCCTTCGTAATTGATTTACTATATTAATATTTAAATAATTAGAGTCAAGCCCCAAATGTCTCACAAGTGATGACCTGATGAGAGCTACTGGGGCCAGGTAAGTGATGACCTGATGAGGGCTACTGGGGCCAGGTAAGTGATGACCTGATGAGGGATACTGGGGCTAGGTAAGTGATGACCTGATGAGGGCTACTGGAGGCAGGTAAGTGGTGACTTGATGAGGGTTACTGGGGCTAGGTATGTGATGACTAGTGAGAACTACTGGGGCTAGGTAAGTGATAAGGGCTACTGGGGTCATGTAAGTGATGACTAGACGAGGACTACATCTCACTCACAGTCTACAGTCAGCCAACAAACAAGCCCTACCTTCACTCGGAGGTGATGATATTTCCATGAAAAATTTGTCAAAACGTTTCAGAACTGTTGGCAAAATCTAATCATAAACACTGAATGTTCGTGACACAGAATTGAGGACATTTAGATTAACAAAAGAAGCTTTTGCCAAATGTTAACATTTATGCATTTAAATCAGAGGCCATCTTGGTCCTCCTCCTCAGCACAGATAAGTGGCTTGGTTATTGTGACAACGTTTCGACCTTCATTTTACGTTGTATTGACCTGACTGCTTTACGAACTCTCTAAACAAGGTTCCATTATATTCTTTACTTTATAAGTAATGTTCTTTGGCTGCCTTCCATTCACAGCATAGAGGAAACTTATACAAAGAGAACACCTTTTTAACACTTCCATCATAGTTGGATGAAACATTTATTGCGTTCTTGCTCAAGGCGTTTTGAATGTGTGGCAGCCTCTACATCTCTTCTTAGAGCTGGTTGTTGTTGTTTTAGATTCAGCTACTCGGAACAAAAGTTGCAAGTAGCACGGGCTATGGCGAGCCCCGTAGTGGACTTACCTGGCACAGGAGCGGGGCAAGTAGCACGGGCTATGGTGAGCCCGTAGTGGACTTACCTGGCACAGGAGCGGGGCAAGTAGCACGGGCTATGGTGAGCCCCGTAGTGGACTTACCTGGCACAGGAGCGGGGCAAGTAGCACGGGCTATGGTGAGCCCCGTAGTGGACTTACCTGGCACAGGAGCGGGGCAAGTAGCACGGGCTATGGTGAGCCCCGTAGTGGACTTACCTGGCACAGGAGCGGGGCAAGTAGCACGGGCTATGGTGAGCCCCGTAGTGGACTTACCTGGCACAGGAGCGGGGCAAGTAGCACGGGCTATGGTGAGCCCCGTAGTGGACTTGGTACCTGACACAGGAGCGGGGCTGTAACTGTGGTGATACTTGGAGGAGAGTTAAGTGAGACTTTGTTAACTTGGAGGAGAGTTAACTTAAACATTATCAATTTGCACTGAACATAAAGTTAGTTTTTTACCAACATTTAACTTCTTCTTTTCCTTAAAATTACAGTGATGTGAAGGTTGAGGGAACCAGAACATCCTTTTAACAGGCCAGAGTGGTATCCACTTCAAGACTGGCTACCTCCCACTCCAAGACTGGGTACCTCCCACTCCAAGACTGGCGACCTCCCACTCCAAGACTGGCGACCTCCCACTCCAACACTGGGGACCTCCCACTCCAACACTGGGGACCTCCCACTCCCAGACTGGCTACCTCCCACTCCAACACTGGCTACATCCCACTCCAACACTGGGTACCTCCCACTCCAACACTGTCTACCTCCCACTCCAACACTGGCTACCTCCCACTCCAACACTGGCTACCTCCCACTCCAACACTGGCTACCTCCCACTCCAACACTGGCTACATCCCACTCCAACACTGGCTACATCCCACTCCAACACTGCGTACCTCCCACTCCAACACTGGGTACCTCCCACTCCAACACTGGCTACCCCCCACTCCAACACTGGCTACCTTCCACTCCAACACTGGCTACCTCCCACTCCAACACTGGGGACCTCCCACTCCAACACTGGGGACCTCCCACTCCAACACTGGGGACCTCCCACTCTCAGACTGGCTACCTCCCACTCCAACACTGGCTACATCCCACTCCAACACTGGGTACCTCCCACTCCAACACTGGCTACCTCCCACTCCAACACTGGGGACCTCCCACTCCAACACTGGGGACCTCCCACTCCCAGACTGGCTACCTCCCACTCCAACACTGGCTACATCCCACTCCAACACTGGGTACCTCCCACTCCAACACTGGGTACCTCCCACTCCAACACTGGGTACCTCCCACTCCAACACTGGCTACCTCCCACTCCAACACTGGCTACCTCCCACTCCAACACTGGCTACCTCCAACTCCAACACTGGGGACCTCCCACTCCAACACTGGGGACCTCCCAATCCAACACTGGGGACCTCCCACTCCTAGATTGGCTACCTCCCACTCCAACACTGGCTACCTCCCACTCCAACAATGGCGACTTCCCACTCCAACACTGGGCACCTCCCACTCCAACACTGGGCACCTCCCACTCCAACACTGGCTACCTCCCACTCCAACACTGGCTACCTCCCACTCCAACACTGGCTACCTCCCACTCCAACACTGGCTACCTCCCACTCCAACACTGGCTACCTCCCACTCCAACACTGGCTACCTCCCACTCCAAGACCGGCTACCTCCCATTCCAACACTGGGTACCTCCCACTCCAACACTGGCTACCTCCCACGCCAACACTGGCTACCTCTCACTCCAACACTGGGTACCTCCCACTCCAACACTGGCGACCTCCCACTCCAACACTGGGTACCTCCCACTCCAACACTGGGTACCTCCCACTCCAACACTGGGTACCTCCCATTCCAACACTGGGGACCTCCCACTCCAACACTGGGTACCTCCCACTCCAACACTGGCTACCTCCCACTCCAACACTGGGTACCTCCCACTCCAACACTGGGTACCTCCCATTCCAACACTGGGGACCTCCCACTCCAACACTGGGTACCTCCCATTCCAACACTGGGGACCTCCCACTCCAACACTGGGTACCTCCCACTCCAACACTGGCTACCTCCCACTCCAACACTGGGTACCTCCCATTCCAACACTGGGGACCTCCCACTCCAACACTGGGTACCTCCCATTCCAACACTGGGGACCTCCCACTCCAACACTGGGTACCTCCCACTCCAACACTGGCTACCTCCCACTCCAACACTGGGTACCTCCCACTCCAACACTGGCTACCTCCCACTCCAACACTGGCTACCTCCCACTCCAACACTGGCTACCTCCCACTCCAAGACTGGGTACAAGACAGTTCAGCCAGTGACACAAGACGCTACTGGACCCCAAGAAGCCATGCCGGACACTAATAATCTCAGCTGTTAATGGAAGCTGCGAAATATGAGCATATTTTTCATCTCAACCTTTCTGAGTGATATATATTTAAATCATACATTTAATATATTTATATAAATATATGACCTCCTCCCCCCCCCCCCTACATTGCCTGGACCTGAGCTCTATATATCACTGGTGAAAACGTTCAAGAAATATGGGGAAAAATGTTACACTTTATAAATATAAATTCAAACTCCCACAAATATATATATATATATGTGGCATATATATATAGGCATATATATATATGCGTATATATGTGTATATATATATATATATATATATATATATATATATATATATATATATATATATATATATATATATATATATATAATATATATGTGTATATATATATATATAAATATATATATATATATATATATATATATATATATATATATATATATATATATATATATATATATATATATATATATTTGTGTGTGTGTGTATACTCACCAAGTTGTACTCACCTAGTTGTGCTTGCGGGGGTTGAGCTCTGGCTCTTTGGTCCCGCCTCTCAACTGTCAATCAACAGGTGTACAGGTTCCTGAGCCTATTGGGCTATATCATATTTACACTTGAAACTGTGTATGGAGTCAGCCTCCACCACATCACTTCCTAATACATTCCATTTGTCAACCACTCTGACACTAAAAAAGTTCTTTCTATTGTCTCTGTGGCTCATTTGGGCACTCAGTTTCCACCTGTGTCCCCTAGTGCGTGTGCCCTTTGTGTTAAACAGCCTGTCTTTATCAACCCTGTCGATTCCCTTGAGGATCTTGAATGTGGTGATCATGTCCCACCTAACTCTTCTGTCTTCCAACGAAGTGAGGTTTAATTCCCGTAGTCTTTCCTCGTAGCTCATACCTCTCAGCTCGGGTACTAGTCTGGTGGCAAACCTTTGAACCTTTTCCATTTTAGTCTTATGCTTGACTAGATATGGACTCCATGCTGGTGCCGCATACTCCAGGATTGGTCTGACATATGTGGTATATAATGTTCTGAAAGATTCCTTACACAAGTTTCAAAAGGCCGTTCTTATGTTAGCCAACCTGGCATATGCTGCTGCTGTTTTCCTCTTGATATGAGCTTCAGGGCACAGGTCTGGCGTGATATCAATCCCCAGGTCTTTCTCTCTCTCGGACTCTTGAAGTATTTCATCTCCCAAGTGATACCTTGAATCTGGTCTCCTGCTTCCTACCCCTATCTTCATTACATTACATTTGCTTGGATTAAACTCTAACAGCCATTTGTTCGACCATTCCTGCAGCTTGTCCACGTCTTCTTGAAGCCTCAAGCTGTCCTCCTCTGTCTTAATCCTTCTCATAATTTTGGCGTCGTCAGCAAACATTGAGAGGATGAGTCTATACCCTCTGGGAGATCATTTACGTATATCAGAAACAGGATAGGTCCAAGTACAGAGCCCTGTGGGACTCCACTGGTGACTTCACGCCAGTCTGAGGTCTCACCCCTCACTGTAACTCTCTGCTTCCTATTGTTTAGGTACTCCCTTATCCACTGGAGCGCCCTACCAGTTACTCCTGCCTGTTTCTCCAGCTTATGCATCAACCTTTTATGGGGTACTGTGTCAAAGGCTTTCCGACAGTCCAAAAAAATGCAGTCCGGCCACCCTTCTCTTTCTTGTTTAATCTTTGTCACCTGATCGTAGATTCTATCAATCCTGTAAGGCAAGATTTACCCTCCCTGAACCCATGTTGATGGGTTGTCACGAAGTCTCTTCTCTCCAGATGTGTTACTAGGTTTTTTCTCACAATCTTCTCCATCACCTTGCATGGTATACAAGTTAAGGACACTGGCCTGTAGTTCAGTGCCTCTTGTCTGTCACCCTTTTTGTATATTGGTACTACATTAGCAGTCTTCCATATTTCTGGTAGGTCCCCCGTTTCCAGTGACCTACTATACACTATGGAGAGTGGTAGGCAAAGTGTTCCTGCACACTCTTTCAATACCCATGGCGAGATTCCATCCGGCCCAACAGCTTTTCTCACATCAAGCTCCAATAGGTGCTTCTTGACCTCATCTCTTGTAATTTCGAACCTATCCAAGGTCACCTGGTTTGCTGCCACCTCTTCTAGCGCCGCGACATCTCCCTGTTCTATTGTAAAGACCTCCTGGAACCTTTTGTTGAGTTCTTCACACACCTCTTTGTCATTCTCTGTGTACCTGTCCTCGCCCACCCTAAGTTTCATCACCTGTTCCTTCACTGTTGTCTTCCTCCTGATGTGACTGTGTGTGTACTCACCTAGTTGTACTCACCTAGTTGTGCTTGCGGGGGTTGAGCTCAGGCTCTTTGGTCCCACCTCTCAAGCGTCAATCAACAGGTGTACAGGTTCCTGAGCCTATTGGGCTCTATCATATCTACACTTGAAACTGTGTATGGAGTCAGCCTCCACCACATTGCTTCCTAATGCATTCCATTTGTCAACCACTCTGACACTAAAAAAGTTCTTTCTAATATCTCTGTGGCTCATTTGGGCACTCAGTTTCCACCTGTGTCCCCTAGTGCGTGTGCCCCTTGTGTTAAATAGCCTATCTTTATCAACCCTAAAGATAGTGTTAACCTTTAGATAGTCAACCTTTATCAACACACACACCTGTGTGTGTGTGTGTGTGTGTGTGTGTGTGTGTGTGTGTGTGTGTGTGTGTGTGTGCGCGCCTGAGTGCTTGAAGGAAGCAGCAACATGGTCACTCACCCACAAGTGCTTGCTCTGTCAAGCATACCAAGGATCTTAACCCCCTTTTTTCCATTTATGTATCAAATTTTCTAAACCCCCCCCCCTGGCTCGTCTGTTCCAAGCTTTGAACTTTGCATTTCTGTCTACTTCACCTCTAACATTTTGAAGATAAGTGATATACACAATGTCTACCATATTCCTTATTTCCTCCTTCGCGGTTAAGGCATAGGTGTTTTTAGTTACATTTGGCGGCGGTCGCAATTTGGTGCAAAATGATATGGCATAGGAGTATTTCGTGTCCCCAGTGAAGCTTCGCTTCCGTCCTTGTCGTTCTCTTGCTACAGCTTACTTAACTCCATATGCCATAACCCGACCGTTTTGCTTTTTTCAGCTTTCATTGAATTTCGTTACCCCCGGCGAGTGGATGTGTAAAGCATTTGGACGGGTGTTTGGACGTTTGCCACCTTCAAGTATACTGCTGGCCTCATTTTGGTTATATCTGCCTCCAGTGTTTAGGTTGGAATTATGCGCACACGTGTGTGTGTGTGTGTGTGTGTGTGTGTGTGTGTGTGTACTCACCTAGTTGTACATGTGGGGGGTTAAGCTTTGGCTGTTTGGTCCCGCCTCTCAACTGTCAATCAACTGGTATGCAGGTTCCTGAGCCTATTGGGCTTCGTCATATCTACACTTGAAACTGTGTATGGAGTCAGCCTTCACCACATCATTTCCTAATGCATTACATTTGTTAATTACTCTGAAACTAAAAAAGTTCTTTCTAATGTTTCTATGGCTCATGGCTCATTTGGGCACTCAATTTCCATCTGTGTCCCCTAGTGTGTGTGCCCCTTGTGTTTAATAAACACACGGGGCACACACTAGTAGTAGTCTTTATCTACTCTATCAAGGCCTTTGATAATATTTTATATGGTGATCATGTCTCCCCTAACACTTCTGTCTTCCAGTGACGGGAAGTTTAATTCCTGTAGTCTCTCCTCGTAGCTCATACCCCTAGGTACTCTCTGTTAGCAGCCCAGGGGAGAGTTGCGTCAGCCTCGTGAGCAAGGTACTCTCTGTTAGCAGCCCTGGGGAGAGTTGCGTCAGCCTCGTGATCAAGGTACTCTCTGTTAGCAGCCCAGGGGAGAGTTGCGTCAGCCACGTGAGCAAGGTACTCTCTGTTAGCAGCCCAGGGCAGAGTTGCGGCAGCCTCGTGAGCAAGGTACTCTGTGTTAGCAGCCCAGGGGAGAGTTGCGTCAGCCTCGTGAGCAAGGTACTCTCTGTTAGCAGCCCAGGGCAGAGTTGCGGCAGCCTCGTGAGCAAGGTACTCTGTGTTAGCAGCCCAGGGGAGAGTTGCGTCAGCCTCGTGAGCAAGGTACTCTCTGTTAGCAGCCCAGGGGAGAGTTGCGTCAGCCACGTGAGCAAGGTACTCTGTGTTAGCAGCCCTGGGGAGAGTTGCGTCAGCCTCGTGAGCAAGGTACTCTCTGTTAGCAGCCCTGGGGAGAGTTGCGTCAGCCTCGTGAGCAAGGTACTCTCTGTTAGCAGCCCAGGGGAGAGTTGCGGCAGCCTCGTGAGCAAAGTACTCTCTGTTAGCAGCCCAGGGGAGAGTTGCGGCAGCCTCGTGAGCAAGGTACTCTCTGTTAGCAGCCCAGGGGAGAGTTGCGTCAGCCTCGTGAGCAAGGTACTCTCTGTTAGCAGCCCTGGGGAGAGTTGCGTCAGCCACGTGAGCAAGGTACTCTCTGTTAGCAGCCCAGGGGAGAGTTGCGTCAGCCTCGTGAGCAAGGTACTCTGTGTTAGCAGCCCTGGGGAGAGTTGCGGCAGCCTCGTGAGCAAGGTACTCTCTGTTAGCAGCCCAGGGGAGAGTTGCGTCAGCCTCGTGAGCAAGGTACTCTCTGTTAGCAGCCCAGGGGAGAGTTGCGTGAGCCTCGTCGTGAGCAAGGTACTCTCTGTTAGCAGCCATGGGGAGAGTTGCGGCAGCCTCGTGAGCAAGGTACTCTCTGTTAGCAGCCCAGGGGAGAGTTGCGGCAGCCTCGTGAGCAAGGTACTCTCTGTTAGCAGCCCAGGGGAGAGTTGCGTCAGCCTCGTGAGCAAGGTACTCTCTGTTAGCAGCCCTGGGGAGAGTTGCGGCAGCCTCGTGAGCAAGGTACTCTGTGTTAGCAGCCCAGGGGAGAGTTGCGTCAGCCTCGTGAGCAAGGTACTCTGTGTTAGCAGCCCAGGGGAGAGTTGCGTCAGCCTCGTGAGCAAGGTACTCTCTGTTAGCAGCCCAGGGGAGAGTTGCATCAGCCACGTGAGCAAGGTACTCTCTGTTAGCAGCCCAGGGGAGAGTTGCGTCAGCCTCGTGAGCAAGGTACTCTGTGTTAGCAGCCCAGGGGAGAGTTGCGTCAGCCTCGTGAGCAAGGTACTCTGTGTTAGCAGCCCAGGGGAGAGTTGCGTCAGCCTCGTGAGCAAGGTACTCTGTGTTAGCAGCCCAGGGGAGAGTTGCGTCAGCCACGTGAGCAAGGTACTCTGTGTTAGCAGCCCAGGGGAGAGTTGCGTCAGCCTCGTGAGCAAGTTACTCTCTGTTAGCAGCCCAGGGGAAGAGTTGCGTCAGCCTCGTGAGCAAGGTACTCTCTGTTAGCAGCCCAGGGGAGAGTTGCGTCAGCCTCGTGAGCAAGGTACTCTCTGTTAGCAGCCCTGGGGAGAGTTGCGTCAGCCTCGTGAGCAAGGTACTCTGTGTTAGCAGCCCAGGGGAAGAGTTGCGTCAGCCTCGTGAGCAAGGTACTCTTTGTTAGCAGCCCAGGGGAGAGTTGCGTCAGCCTCGTGAGCAAGGTACTCTCTGTTAGCAGCCCTGGGGAGAGTTGCGTCAGCCACGTGAGCAAGGTACTCTCTGTTAGCAGCCCAGGGGAGAGTTGCGTCAGCCTCGTGAGCAAGTTACTCTCTGTTAGCAGCCCTGGGGAGAGTTGCGTCAGCCTCGTGAGCAAGGTACTCTCTGTTAGCAGCCCAGGGGAGAGTTGCGTCAGCCACGTGTGCAAGGTACTCTGTGTTAGCAGCCCTGGGGAGAGTTGCGGCAGCCTCGTGAGCAAGGTACTCTCTGTTAGCAGCCCAGGGGAGAGTTGCGTCAGCCTCGTGAGCAAGGTACTCTCTGTTAGCAGCCCAGGGGAGAGTTGCGTGAGCCTCGTCGTGAGCAAGGTACTCTCTGTTAGCAGCCATGGGGAGAGTTGCGGCAGCCTCGTGAGCAAGGTACTCTCTGTTAGCAGCCCAGGGGAGAGTTGCGTCAGCCTCGTGAGCAAGGTACTCTCTGTTAGCAGCCCAGGGGAGAGTTGCGTCAGCCTCGTGAGCAAGGTACTCTGTGTTAGCAGCCCAGGGGAGAGTTGCGTCAGCCTCGTGAGCAAGGTACTCTGTGTTAGCAGCCCAGGGGAGAGTTGCGTCAGCCACGTGAGCAAGGTACTCTGTGTTAGCAGCCCAGGGGAGAGTTGCGTCAGCCTCGTGAGCAAGTTACTCTCTGTTAGCAGCCCAGGGGAAGAGTTGCGTCAGCCTCGTGAGCAAGGTACTCTCTGTT
>NC_091152.1:54730353-54815353 GCF_040958095.1 Procambarus clarkii | reverse complement strand
GTTAGCTGCTTTCCAAATATCTGGCAGTTCCCCTGTTGCCAGTGATTTGCTATACACTATGGAGAGTGGTAGGCACAGTTCTCTTGCTCCTTCCATTAGAACCCAAGGGGAGATTCCATCTGGGCCTATAGCCTTTGTCACATCCAACTCTAGTAAACACTTCCTTACTTCCCCGCTGGTAATCTCAAACTCTTCCAATGGTTCCTGGTTAGCTATTCCCTCACTTACCTCTGGAATTTCTCCTTGCTCTAAGGTGAAGACCTGGAATTTCTTATTCAATTCCTCACACACTTCCTTGTCATTTGTAGTGAATCCTTCCGCCCCTATCCTTAATTTCATAACCTGTTCCTTTACTGTTGTTTTTCTCCTGATGTGGCTATGCAACTATTTAGGCTGTGTCTTTGCCTTGCTTGCGCCGTCATTTTCGTATTGTCTTTCTCCCTCTCTTCTCATCTTGACATATTCATTCCTGGCATTCTGGTATCTTTCTCTGCTCTCCAGTGTCCTGTTATTCCTATACTTTCTCCATGCCCTTTTACTTTGCTGCTTAGCTAGCCTACATGTCTGATTAAACCATGGGTTTCTAATTTTCATTTCTCTGTTTTCCTTTTGGACTGGGACAAACTTGTATGCTGCGTCCTTGCACTTCTGCGTGATGTAATCCATCTTATCTTGGGCCGTCTTTCCCCTGAGCTCTGTTTCCCATGCTATATCTGTTAGGAATTTTCTTATCCCCTCATAGTTTCAATTTCGGTATGCTAACCTTTTGGTTTCAGTAACCCTCCTCGAGTTCAATAACCCTTCTTCAATCAAGTACTCAAACACCAGTACACTGTGGTAGCTCATTCCTACTGGGTCCTCAAAACCGATTTCTCTTATGTCGGAGTCGTTCAGAGTGAAGACTAGGTCGAGTCTCGCTGGTTCGTCATTGCCTCTCATCCTTGTGGGTTCTCCTACATGCTGGGTTAAAAAGCTTCTTGTCACCACCTCCAATAGTTTGGCTCTCCACGTATCCTTGCCTCCATGCGGTTCCTTGTTCTCCCAGTCAATCCTTACGTGACTGAAGTCGCCCATGATGAGCAGGTGGGATCTATTTCTACAGGCAGCAGTGGCTTCCCTCTCAATTATAGTGTTAACTGCCATGTTGTTGTTTTCATACTCTTGACTGGGTCTTCTGTCATTTGGTGGAGGGTTGTATATTACTGCTACTACTATTATTGGTCCTCCCATTGTTATGGTGCCTGCTATGTAGTCTCTGAACTCCTCACAGTCCGGGATGGCCATCTCCTTAAAATTCCATTCCTTTCTCATGAGTAGGGCCTCTCCGCCTCCTCCCCTACCTTCCCTCTCTTTCCTTATTACTGTGTACTCCTGGGGAAACACGGCATTCGTTATGATTCCAGAGAGTTTTGTTTCAGTGAGTCCGATTACATCTGGGTTCACTTCTTGTGCTCTTTCCTTTAGTTCACTTGTCTTGCTTGTGATCCCATCTATGTTCGAGTACATCACCCTGAAAATGACTCTTTTGCTTCTCCTCTGGGGGGACCTTTGGGATCTGGGGTGAGTGGGAGCTGGGGGGACCTGGCACAGGGAGACTGGTGGAGGATGGAGGGCTTGGGGTGGTGGGGGAGAGAGGGAGGGTAAGGGGGGGTGGGTAAGAGGGGGAGGGTAGGGGGGGGAGAGTGAGAGGGTTGGTGGGGAGAGTGAGAGGGGGAGGGTTGGGGGGGGTGAGAGAGGGAGGGTTGGGGAAGCAAGGGGGGAGGAGTGTGTGTGTGTGTGTGTGTGGGGTGTGTGTGTGTGTGTGTGTACGTGTATGTGTATTGATGAGCATCATCACTGCAATGACAATATGTCTTCTGCTCGGTTACCAAAGTTATGACAGGAACTTCACTGATGTGTGACATCTCATCAGTGATTGACTGACCTGACATCCTCACACCAGTGAATGACTGACCTGACATCATCACACCAGTGAATGACTGACCTGACATCATCACATCAGTGAATGACTGACCTGACATCATCACATCAGTGAATGACTGACCTGACATCATCACATCAGTGAATGACTGACCTGACATCATCACATCAGTGAATGACTGACCTGACATCATCACATCAGTGAATGACTGACCTGACATCATCACATCAGTGAATGACTATCATTAATGACTGACCTGACATCATCACATCAGTGAATGACTATCATTAATGACTGACCTGACATCATCACATCAGTGAATGACTATCATTAATGACTGACCTTTAAAAGCGTACAATGGCGTCACTCCCACGTGGCTTGTGATGGGAATGGGCAATGAGGGAATTATCAGGGGAAAGCGCCAAGCCATTACGACTATATAACACTGGGAAGGGGTCAGGATAAGGGTTTGGGATGGGACGGAGGGAAAGGAATGGTGCCCAACCACTTGGTGGACACTCGGGGATTGAACGGCTTTTTCATTGAACAATTGCCGTTCCCATCACCTACGTCTATGTTAGAGAGATTGACAAATAAAATCTTGGAAGGGAAAGTTTAGAAATTTGAGAAGTAGAAAGTTAGGGAGAGAACTTGATACGATGAGACGTAGAAACTTGGAGAGAGAACTTGAGGAATTAGGAAGTTTAAACTTAGGGATGAAAGTTTATATAATCATTATAGATGATGCGCTGGTAGGTCACGAACTGAAATTAATTAAATTAATGATTTCTTCATAAGATGCTTAAGAAATTTCAAATAATTATCCAATTGTTACGCTGTCCTACGTCAACTTAATTACATAGCACTTAAGAGAGAGAATTAGCTTTCCTGTGAGCTATTAAAAATGCTTCCTTTTTTCATCGAGGTGTTTAATGGTTAATAAAAATGAACGAAGAACTGATATTATGAATTAATCATTGCTTTAGTTATTTTCTTAATTAAAAAAAATTATTATGTATCTAAAAAATCCTGCTGCCAGCTTCAATTACAATTTTAATTATTTACCAAAAAAATCTTATAATTTATTAATATGTGCAATTTGTCACTTAAGATTATGAGCTAGTTAGCATCCACGAAAAAAATCAGTTGACTCCTGTAATTAAAATAAATAATCAATTATAATCACGTTTCGCAAACTTAATTTATTCCTGAAAAATATATATCGTATATGTATCCTTATGAAGCCTCAAAGGTGAAAATATATCTTAGACAAAATTCCTACAAGCACACACACACACACACAGATAGTGCACCAATGTATTCTCCCCCAGATGATACATCAATGTATTCTCCCCCAGATGATACTTCAATGTATTCTCCCCCAGATTGTACATAAATGTATTCTCCCTTATGCATACTCCCCAGTAATCCTATGCACTCTGTACCAGGCCCTGATTCTTGAAACTCCATATTCATCAAAAACTGTAAAAAAAACACTATCGCAGGCCCTTCACATTCATTGGAGACAAATCGTAGATACTGACATTATCCCTGACATACTAAAAACAGTAGAGATAGCACCACTCCATAAAGGAGGAAATAAGGCAAAGGCAAAAAAAATTCCAGACCAATAGCACTAACATCACACATCATAAAAATCTTTGAAAGAGTGCTAAGAAGTAAGATCACAAATTACATGGAATCACAGCATCTCCGTAACCCCGGACAACATGGTTTCAGAACAGGGCGCTCCTGCCTGTCGCAGTTGCTGGACCATTATGATAAGGCATTAGATGCCACGGAAGACAAACAAAACGTGGATGTAATTTACACAGATTTCGCAAAAACCTTCGACAAATGTGACCATGGTGTTATTGCACACAAAATGCGTTCAAAAAGAATTACCGGAAAAATAGGCAGATGGATCTATAATTTCCTGACTAACAGAACCCAATGTGTAATAGTCAACAAAATCAAATCCTGTCCATCAACCGTGAAGAGCTCAGTCCCCCAGGGTACTGTGCTTGCTCCAGTACTTTTTCTCATCCTCATATCGGACATAGAAAAGGACACAATCTATAGCACTGTATCATCCTTTGCAGATGACACTAGGATCTTCATGAGAGTAGGCAACATAGAGGACACGGCAAACCTCCAATCAGATGTAAATCAGGTCTTTCTATGGGCTACAGAAAATTAATATGGTGTTTAACAAAGACAAGTTCCAGCTCATGCTCTACGGAAAAAAATAAAATATAAAAACGTAAACCACGTACAAAACTCAGTCAAATCATAACATAGAACGGAAGGGTAATGTAAAGGATCTGGGTGTACTCATGTCGGAAGACCTTACATTTAAAGAACACAATAAAGTGGCCGTCACAACTGCAAGAAATATGACAGGTTGGACAACAAGAACTTTTCACACTAGAGATGCTATACCGATGATGATACTTTTCAAAACGCTTGTGCTCTCTAGAGTGGAGTACTGCTGCACAACCTTTCAAAGCTGGAGAAATTGCTGACCTGGAGAGCGTGCAAAGATCCTTTACTGCCAGAATCCACTCTAGCAGAGTGGATTCATCAATGTATTCTCCCCCAGATGGTACATCAATGTATTCTCCCCAGATGGTACATCAATGTATTCCCACCAGATGGTTATCTTGAGATGATTTCGGGGCTTTAGTGTCCCCGCGGCCCGGTCCTCGACTAGGCCTCCACCCCTAGGAAGCAGCCCGTGACAGCTGACTAACACCCAGGTACCTTTTTTACTGCTAGGTAACAGGGGCATAGGGCGAAAGAAACTCTGCCCATTGTTTCTCGCCGGCACCTGGGATCGAACCCAGGACCACAGGATCACAAATCCCGCGTGATGTCCGCTCGGCCGACCGGCTCCCAACAGTATGGGGACGTAAAATACATTGATGGTACATCAATGTATTCTCCCCCAGATGGTACATCAATGTATTCTCCCCCAGATGGTACATCAATGTATTCTCCCCCAGATGGTACATCAATATATTCTCCCCAGATGGTACATCAATGTATTCTCCCCCAGATGGTACATCAATGTATTCTCCCCCAGATGGTACATCAATGTATTCTCCCCCAGATGGTACATCAATGTATTCTCCCCCAGATGGTACATCAATGTATTCTCCCCCAGATGGTACATCAATATATTCTCCCCAGATGGTACATCAATGTATTCTCCCCCAGATGGTACATCAATGTGTTCTCCCCTGATGGTACATCAATATATTCTCCCCCAGATGGTACATCAATGTATTCCCACCAGATGGTACATCAATATATTCTCCCCAGATGGTACATCAATGTATTCTCCCCAGATGGTACATCAATATATTCTCCCCCAGATGGTACATCAATGTATTCCCACCAGATGGTACATCAATGTATTCTCCCCAGATGGTACATCAATATATTCTCCCCCAGATGGTACATCAATGTATTCTCCCCCAGATGGTACATCAATGTATTCTCCCCCAGATGGTACATCAATATATTCTCCCCAGATGGTACATCAATATATTCTCCCCAGATGGTACATCAATGTATTCTCCCCCAGATGGTACATCAATGTATTCTCCCCCAGATGGTACATCAATATATTCTCCCCAGATGGTACATCAATATATTCTCCCCAGATGGTACATCAATGTATTCTCCCCCAGATGGTACATCAATATATTCTCCCCAGATGGTACATCAATATATTCTCCCCAGATGGTACATCAATGTATTCTCCCCAGATGGTACATCAATATATTCTCCCCAGATGGTACATCAATGTATTCTCCCCAGATGGTACATCAATATATTCTCCCCAGATGGTACATCAATGTATTCCCACCAGATGGTACATCAATGTATTCCCACTAGATGGTACATCAATGTATTCCCACCAGATGGTACATCAATGTATTCCCACCAGATGGTACATCAATGTATTCTCCCCCAGATGGTACATCAATGTATTCTCCCCCCAGATGGTACATCAATGTATTCTCCCCCAGATTGCCAGATTGCCTACTACTCTGGCAGATTGTATTCTGCCAGAGTTGTAGAACTGACGTTTGTCTAGAGAGCAGAGCAATCACATTTCTTCAACGAGGAGGAATTTTCCCCGCTGGTGGTTCAAGAGGACTTCGAGGATGAGGTTGTAGATGTGTCCGCGGGCGCTGTCCCTCCACAGGAGCCTGCTGATGAGGATGTGGCTGGTGGGGGTAGTGCATCGCTCGTTGTGTCGTCGTCATGTATGTGTTCTGCGGCCGCCATGAGTGTTGCGGGCGTAGTTGTGGTGGGGCATGCGGCTCCTCCCCTTCTGCGGCTGTTGTGGGTGGTATCCCTGTGGCTTCAACATCTGGTGACACGCCTCTTCTATCTCCTCATTCTGCGGCGGTTGTGGACGCTTCTTCTGTGGCTTCGGAGTCTGCAAGTGCGCCACCTGTACCTGCTGTGCTGGCGAGGTGTGGGGGGGGGGGGGGGGGGTTCGCGGCCTCCTCTTGTTTATGGGCAGGTATCCCCTGTGGTCGCCGCCGCTGAGGTTTTACGTAGCCGTGAATTACATGTCCGAGCATGGCTTCACTGCGCATCTAGGGAATTGGCTATCGTGGAGGTGTTGAGTTCCGATGACCTGCGGTCGGACCCTAAGCGTTGTTCTGAGGATGCTCCTACCCCTGGGGGTCCCGTCTGGGTGGATGTGGCGGAGTATGGCAGTTCCGTGTCTTCAGCTGACGAGGAAATGCCTGGGAGTGCCTGGTGGTGGTGCGGCGGTGGAAGTGACAGAAGTCCATTCTGCAGTGGAGCCTGATGGTGAAGGGCTTCAATGCTGGTTCCTGTAGGCCACCCTGCGCCCCCAGCTGTGGGCTCTCCGAAAACAAGGACTTGGTGGTGGTGCTTAGGACGGATGCTGGCTCGCAGGCCGTTGTGAAGTCGGGCTCTGTGCAGCAGCGTTCTGTGTCTGATTATCCTGTGCAACATTCATTGTGAATGCATCGGCCCTGTGCCAAGGTGTTCCACCGTCTCTGGCTATCTGGAATGAGTGGTGGCGGTATCCTCCGAAGTATCCTCGGGAGGACTATCCTACTATATACCATATACAAGATTCTGTGTCCGATTCGGAGTGACGTTTACCCATTAAGTTGAGCTTGTTTGATGCTAGTTGTTGCGTTGTTGTGTTCCTGTGTGTGTGTGTGTGTGTGTGTGTGTGTGTGTGTGTGTGTACTCACCTATATGTACTCACCTATATGTGCTTGCAGGATCGAGCATTGACTCTTGGATCCCGCCTTTCTAGCTATCTGTTGTTTACAGCAATGACTCCTGTCCCATTTCCCTATCATATCTAGTTTTAAAAGTATGAATAGTATTTGCTTCCACAACCTGTTCCCCAAGTGCATTCCATTTTTCTACTACTCTCACGCTAAAAGAAAACTTCCTAACATCTCTGTGACTCATCTGAGTTTCCAGTTTCCACCCATGTCCCCTCGTTCTGTTATTATTACGTGTGAACATTTCATCTATTTCCACTTTGTCAATTCCCCTGAGTTTTTTATATGTCCCTATCATATCTCCTCTCTCCCTTCTTTTCTCTAGTGTCGTAAGGTTCAGTTCCTTCAGCCGCTCTTCATATCCCATCCCTCGTAGCTCTGGGACAAGCCTCGTCGCAAACCTCTGAACCTTCTCCAGTTTCTATATGTGTTTCTTCAGGTGGGGGCTCCATGATGGCGCGGCATACTCTAAGACGGGTCTCACGTAGGCAGTGTAAAGCGCCCTAAAAGCTTCCTCATTTAGGTTTCTGAATGAAGTTCTAATTTTCGCCAGTGTAGAGTACGCTGCTGTCGTTATCCTATTTATATGTGCCTCAGGAGTTAGATTAGGTGTCACATCCACTCCCAGGTCTCTTTCTCGAATCGTTACAGGTAGGCTGTTCCCCTTCATTGTGTACTGTCCCTTTGGTCTCCTGTCACCTGATCCCATTTCCATAACTTTACATTTACTGGTGTTAAACTCCAGTAGCCATTTCCCTGACCATCTCTGCAGCCTGTTTAAGTCCTCTTGGAGGATCCTACAATCCTCGTCTGTCACAACTCTTCTCATTAATTTTGCGTCATCTGCAAACATTGACATGTATGATTCCACTCCTGTAAACATATCATTTACGTAAATTAGAAAGAGGATTGGTCCCAGCACCGATCCTTGAGGTACTCCACTTGTTACTGTTCGCCAGTCCGACTTTTCGCCCCTTACCATTACCCTCTGGCTCCTTCCTGTTAGGTAGTTCTTCACCCATACTAGGGCCTTTCCGCTTACTCCTGCCTGCCTCTCAAGTTTGTATAGCAGTCTCATGTGCGGTACCGTATCAAAGGCCTTTTGGCAGTCAAGGAATATGCAGTCTGCCCAGCCTTCTCTGTCCTGCCTTATCCTTGTTACTTTATCATAGAATTCTAAAAGGTTTGTTAGGCATGATTTCCCTGTCCAGAACCCATGTTGGTGCTTGTTTACAAACCCAATGCTCTCCAGGTGCTCAACAAGTCTTAGCCTAATTATTCTTTCAAGTATTTTGCAGGGGATGCTTGTCAGTGATACGGGTCTGTAGTTAAGTGCCTCCTCCCTATCACCCTTTTTGAAAATCGGTACGACATTTGCCTCCTTCCAGCAACTGGGCAATTCTCCCGACATAAGTGACTCATTAAAGATCATTGCCAGAGGCACGCTGAGAGCCTGCGCTGCCTCTTTGAGTATCCACGGTGATACTTTGTCTGGTCCAACAGCTTTATTTGCATCCAGTGTTGTCAACTGTTTCATTACATCCTCTGCTGTCACCTCTATATCCGATAGTCTTTCATCTTGGGTAATCTCTTCTAACAATGGGAGCTGCTCAGGCTCGGTTGTGAACACTCCATGGAATTTTGCATTCAGTACCTCGCAGATTTCCTTGTCGCTTTCTGTATATGCCCCTTCTGTTTTCCTCAGTCTTGTCACTTGGTCATTTACCGACATCTTCCTTCTTATATGGCTATGTAGTAATTTTGGTTGCTTTTTCGCTTTGACTGCAATATCGTTCTCATAATTTCTTTCCGACACTCGTCTTATGTTAATGTAATCATTCCTAGCTCTGTTACATCTAATCCTGTTGTCCTCTGTCCTTTGTCTTCTGTACTTCCTCCACTCCCTCCTGCTTCTCACCTTTGCTTCCTGACACTGTCTATTAAACCATGGGTTATTATATTCCCTCCTGCTTTTTTCCTTTATTGTTGGAATAAATCTATCTTCAGCCTCCTTGCATTTCAATATGACTTGGTTCATCATACCTTGCACTGTTTTTCCTCTAAGTTCTTCCTCCCACTGCACTTCTCCCAGGTGCAGTGGGAGGAAGTGCCTTATCCTCCCTTATCCTTCTGTAGTCCCCTTTTCTGTAATCAAGTCTCCTTTCCCGGACCTCTTGTCCTTTGGTCACAATTTTAAGCTCCATCATGTAGTCAAAGACTAGGACACAATGGTCGCTAGCTCCTAGTGGTATTTCATATTCCAACTGCTCGATGTCTTCTACATTCTGAGTGATAATGAGATCTAATAGGCTGGGCGTATCCCCTCCTCTTTCCCTAGTATCTTCTTTCACATGCTGTGTTAGGAAATTCCTGTCAATAACGTCTACCAGCTTCGCTCCCCAAGTCTTCTCCCCGCCATGGGGATTCCTCGTTTCCAAATTTATCTCTCCGTGATTTAGGTCCCCCATAACCAGCAGCTTCGCTCTCATTCTATGCGCTAAAGTTGCTGCCCTCTGCAGTTCATCCATACATGTCTTGTTGCTGTCCACGTACTCCTGCCTGGGCCTTCTACTGTTTGGTGGGGGATTGTAGAGTATCAAGATTACAATCTTCTTCCCATCCACTGTCAGAGTTCCATGTATGAAGCTTGTGCTTTCATTGGTACCCGGATTTTCCAGCTCATCAAACTTCCATTTCCGCTTTATTAGTAGTGCCACTCCTCCTCCCTGTCTCTGTGTCCTTTCTTTTCTTATCACCTGGTACCCCTCTGGAAAGATTGCATCCGAGATCATGCCATTTATTTTAGTTTCCACTATTGCCACTATGTCTGGGTCTGCCTCACTAACTCTTTCTTTTATCTCTTCTGCTTTATTGGCTACCCCTGTGTGTGTGTAATATCATGTATTTGTGGTGGGTTCAGTATGGTGCTTGTTGTTAGGTACTTTGTATTATGGCTGTTGTTTTGTGCTTGTATGTTGTGGTGGTACTTCGGTGCCCTTTGTTTTATTGTATTTTCTTTTATTGTATATATATAGAGCATATGCCTTGGCATGTAAATTATATATATATATATATATATATATATATATATATATATATATATATATATATATATATATATATATATATATATATATATCACTTGGAAGGGGTCAGGATAAGGATTTGGGATGGGACGGGAGAAAGGAATGGTGCCCAACCACTTGGATGGTCGAGGATTGAGCGCCGACCTGCATGAATCAAGACCGTTGCTCTACCGTCCACCCCAAGTGGTGAAACAAAAACCTATTTTATGATCTCTGATGTAATAGTTCCATGGGGAATTACCAAGTAATAAGGAAACAAGAGACAGCAAAGACAAGGAGGGAGGATTTGCACGCCTAGGAAAATGTAAGTGGAAGTTCATGGAACTTGAAAATCAAAATGTAAATTTTATTTATTTATTTATTTATTTATTTATCTTACATTCTTGTAAAGTCACTAGCGCACACAGCATTTCAGGCAGGTATTTAATGCTAATATTCCCCAGAATACGACCTTCCAAATCGTTTAGCAACCAGGTACGCAGATACGCAATGTAAATAGATACGCAGTCGTATCTATTTACACAGTCGTATCAGAGACTCTTAACAGTTGATGGGAGAAGTTAGTGGTCCTGGTAATTTACAGTTCCCCAGCTAACAACAGACGACCCAGATAAGAATATGATAACAAGACATGCATAGATGCACTGCAGAGAGCAGCAGCAACAACAGCACACATAATAAGAGCAAAATTAATATTCATGGGGGACCTAAATCACCGGAAGATTGATTGGGCATCGAAAAATCTCCATGGTAGGGAAGAAGGATGGGGGAGCTCAAATAGTGGAAGTTGTGGAAATAAACTTCTCATCACAGCCTGTACAGAAGGACACAGAGAAAGGAGAGGAGATACGCCAAGTCTACGCGACTTGATCTTCACCCAGACTGGGAACTTGGAGCACTAAATACCACTAGGTGCCAGTGACCATTGTGTCCTGGTGTTTCACTTTTTAGATCGAACTTAAAACAGTGCCCATAAGACAAGGAGTGAGAGAAAGGAGAGTAAGCTATAGAAAATGGGATTACATGGGAGAGAGTGAGAGTATCTGGGAAGTATATAATGGGAAGAGGAACTTAGAGGGAAAACAGTCCAGAAAATGATGGACCAAGACAAACTGAAATGCAAAGAGGCTGGAGAGAGATTCATACCAACAATAAGAAAAACATGGGAATGGATATAGTAACGTATAGTTCAATAGACAGTGCCAATAAGCAAAAACGAAAAGCCAGAAGGAGTAGAAGCAATAAAGAGATCAAGGAACAGAGAAAACTCGGAATAGATGCAACACGGCAAGGAATGAATACATAAATGTATGAAGAATGTAGGAAAGAAACTGAAAATGAAACTGCCTCTAAAGCAACCAAAACTCCTACACAGTCCTATAAAAAGGAAAATAACAGTGAACAACTAAGCGACTAGATTATGAAAAAAGCGAGGTGAAAATAGAAGAAATGATAAGGAAATTTGTAACGTAATGCCATGGAGTTGACCCACCTGAGCCTGAAGAGGTTGCCGTGCTCGACCAGAAGGTTACCAAGATGAAAGACTTCAATATTGAGGCAACAGCAGAATAAGGAAACAACTAGCATCATTAAACGAAAGTAAAGCTATAAGACCACACAACGTGGATGTTATGAGCAGCGGCACAGGTCCTCCGAGTGCCTTTAGATCTTTAATGAGTCAATAAAAAAGGGCGAATTCCCCACATGCTGGAAGAAGGCAAATGTGGTACTAATTTACAAGAGATGGCGAGGAAGCACTTAACTACAGACTAGCGCCACTGAAGAGCATTCCTTGCAAAGTACTCGGAAGAATAAAGAGAATAGCATTACACACCTGGAGAAATCAGGTATGTAAGAAACGTCAACAAGGCTTTAGGGAAGGACAATCTCTAAAGTATAAAGTTGGTGCCTGACGAACCTGCTGGAGTTGTATGACAAAGCAACGAAAATAAGGAAGGACAGAGAAGGTTGGGCAGATTACATATTTCTGGACTGCCAAAAAGCCTTTGATATAATACCTCACCTGACAGAACGGAGGGAGTTAGTAAAAAAGCACTAACATGGGTAAAGAATTACCTCACAGACAGGAGCCAGAGAGTACCACTGACGGGCAGGAAGTCTGAATGACGTAGGTTGTGTACCTCAAGAATCGGTGCTGGGACCCATTCTATTCCTCATTTGCGTAAACTACTTATCTACTGAGTTGAGTCTTATATGCCAATGTTTGCAAACGATGCAAAACTAACGAGAAGAGTCGTGACAGATCAGGAGAGTCAGACTCTCCACCACAACTTAAAACAAGATGCAGAGTTGGTCAACTTAAAACAAGATGCAGAAATGGTTACTGGAGTTCAATACCAACAAGTGTAAGGTGATGGAAATGGGAACAGGGATTAAGGGAACTAAAAGACCAATACACAAAGAGAGGAAACTACCTCCCTAAAACGACTAGAGAAAAAGGCCTGAGAGTGGACTTATTAACACGACTCCTAATTGTTCTTGCTGAGGCCAATGTTATCAATATTCCCTTGGCTATGTTCCCTTTATCACTGTCACTTCCTAGTTATTTGTCTGCTACCTTTTGTCTGTATATTTTATTCTTGTATACCACAGTATCCACTTAAGCTCCCCTTGGAGGCATCAGTATCCATTTGAGTTCTCCTTGTATACCACAGTATCCATTGAAGTTCTCCTAGTATACCACAGTATCCATTGAAGTTCTCCTAGTATACCACAGTATCCATTGAAGTTCTCCTAGTATACCACAGTATCCACTGAAGTTCTCCTTGTATACCACAGTATCCACTGAAGTTCTCCTTGTATACCACAGTATCCACTGAAGTTCTCCTTGTATACCACAGTATCCACTGAAGTTCTCCTTGTATACTACAGTATCCACTGAAGTTCTCTTTGTATACCACAGTATCCACTGAAGTTCTCCTTGTATACCACAGTATCCACTGAAGTTCTCCTTGTATACCACAGTATCCACTGAAGTTCTCCTTGTATACCACAGTATCCACTGAAGTTCTCCTTGTATACTACAGTATCCACTGAAGTTCTCTTTGTATACCACAGTATCCACTGAAGTTCTCCTTGTATACCACAGTATCCACTGAAGTTCTCCTTGTATACCACAGTATCCTCTGAAGTTCTCCTTGCGAGCCTCACCTTGGGTGAAAAAGGACTCTGACGATCTCAGTCTGGAACCCGTTGGTGCGGGACTCGGTCGTACCCCTCTTCGGGGTCGTGCGGCCCAGGCTCTGCTTCAGGAGGCTGGGGTCGTTCTTGCCCTTGCTGGGGTGGTTCTTCTGCGGCCCCGACCACGGCGATCTCCGGGTTTGGAGTCCCTGTGCCTTCTGTTACCAACTTCGAGGTAAACTCCGGAGCTGGAACTCCTAGGGGAAGTTCGTTGTTGCCTTCAACCTCGTTCTGACAGTTCCTGCGACGGCGCTGGAACCAATCGTATTGGCGTTTGCATTTCCATTGGAGACTTTCGGTGTCGTGGAGAGGGGGAGGGCCTGCTGCATGGGTGATATCTTCTTCCCCCATATTAACCTACCCTGGCTTTGCGCCCTGGAGAGGCCACTCCAGACCAACAACCAGAGTGCAACTCACTAGTCTCCTGAGACTGGTGGATGTCTACTACTGTGTGCCACAGTACCCCTTTAAATTACCTCGTATACCTCAGTGTTCCCTTCAGTTCTCCTTGTATATCACAACATCCAGTTAAGTTCTCCTTGTATCACTCAGTATGTAGTAAGCTTTTCATAAGGTCACTAGATGATAAAGTGCTGAGCGTTTCCGCCTCCGGGGAATTAGAGCTGACTCTCCCGCACTCAGTTACACCAGTCATCAGAATATTCAAAAGCAATATTCCCTGCCAGGTCTCCTGCAGACCGCTGGTGCATGCTGGGAACTTATGAATTATTTTATTAATAAACAGGTGGCAGATGCACCGCACTGCAGTTTCCAAGCTGAAACGTCGAAAGCTGTCGAACTGGTAAACACAATTTCGTTGCAAAACATTAATTTGGACAAAGAGTTGTGGAGCAGTTTCTACCTATGTTATTAAGCTCTGGAAGTCTAATATGGAGATGAGTGAGGGAATTATCAGGGGAAGGCGCCAAGCCATTACGACTGTATAGCACTGGGAAGGGGTCAGGATAAGGATTTGGGATGGGACGGGAGGAAGGAATGGTGTCCAACCACTTGGTCAGATGATTTAACGCCGTCCTGCATGAAGCGAGACCGTCGCTTTACTGTCCAACTCAAACGGTTGGGCATAATATGGAGATGAATGGGCACCAACTTATCAATAACAATTATTTGTAATTATGAAAGAACTGTACACACTCGACTAACACCGTTCGAATCCCGGCCAACTATGGATCCTTACGGGGTCACTATATCCCGTGTTACATGGAAATTTTGTTCCGAGTAGTTGAATCAAAAACCAAACAACAACAGTACAGTTCCATCACTTGAGAATGGACCATGTAGGTTCGAAACGTTATGTAAATTTATAATAAGTGGAATACATCCTACAGTTAATTATTTATTTTAGTTTACCTCAAATAAAGATGACATTCGGAGAAATCCTCTTCCATTTAAACCAAGATGATATATGGTATACCAAGGTGTATACTGGCAGCAGGTTTTCTGTTAAACATGTCTTTCAATATGACAGCATATTCCGTCTTAACTATTTTCTGGTTTAGGGCTTCTATTCCTCTTAATAGTGCTGTTGCATCAGGGTTCAGCTAGAAGAGTTCAGCCAATACAAATATTATATATATATATATATATATATATATATATATATATATATATATATATATATATATATATATATATATATATATATATAAAGAACGTAATAAGTAAAGAGACTTTAGAATGTCAACTTTTGACCAAATCTTATTTAGATCCCCTTTGTTATGACTGACGTATGTAAATGAACGCGAGGGTCTGACACCCTTATTCTTCACCTTTGCAGGGAAAGCAAGTTACGCATTTTGTCTCTTTCATCACGAGAAAGATTTCCATTTTATGGGATTATCATTGTCATTCATCTCATCCTTCAAATGGATTTATATCCATTCTGAAGTACGGAGATCAAAACTGAAGTGTATAATATAACAGTAGCCTAACATGGAGAAAATCGAGCTGATGAATAATATTATATAACTTTTTCCTTAAGCTTCAGGTAATCAATCTCAGTGTCATATTTAACTTTTCCCATTCATTTATGGATTTATTTTTGGGCTTAAGATCTCAACTAATCATGACTATATATCTTTCTTTCAAACTTGACAATTTCAACACTGTTAAGCATCTGGAAACTATTATAATTATTTAACCTCAGAATCCTACATTTTCTCAGAATTCAACATCATCTGCGAACCTCTCGTCCAATGTTAAAGTCTAACTGTATCATGATGCCACGATCTCTTTTCTTATTAATATATTTCCCGTCCAATTTTGTGTATCATGTATAAATATGTAAATGTTACGCTTCAGTTCAGAGTCTAGAACGTTGAAATTGGTGGTAATAACAGAGGTCGATCCCGTGTGGGAAGATATACTCCCAGCCCTCGGGGCACCATAATATAATTAAAGCCAAAGGCACTTCTGCCTATGGGATATAATGGGAGCCGTGTGGCTATCGAAACTGATGCCGCCCGAGAAGATATCATCTTGAAGGCCAAAATCTACTACAAGTAACATGAATGTTAACACTAAACTGTGTGTAGACTTGCACTGAAAAACTTAAATATATTGAGCGTTAATGTCGCAAATTTCTAAATTAGTTAGAATAACAAATTGAGAACCTATAGATTCTGTAAGACCTCTTTTGCATATTATATATATATATATATATATATATATATATATATATATATATATATATATATATATATATATTTTATTTTGAAGTACAATACAGAGAGGTAGAGATTGAAAAATTACTAAAATCGGGCACAATATAAATTCAAAGTTAGTGTGGGTAATTACATGGAGTTTTCTTTATGCTTTAAATACGAAAATATATCATTGCAAAAAATATAATTTATTGTAAAAAAAATAGTTTTTGTAATAAATAGCGGAAAAATAACTTTAGTCAAACAAAACTAAATATTTAAGTTCGGAAGGAGTTGCCATATAAACTATGCACTAAATATCGTGGAAATCAGCAAACTCATTTGGAAAACTGCCTGGGATCATATATATAGTGAAAACACCCGTTAATAGATACATAGGCAACACAACTCTATATCTATATGTGTTAGCAATACGAATACTGAAGACATTCTGTAGCTTTACCTTGCACTAGTGAGATGTCTCTAAAGAATTAGTCAACGTAGCTCAGAATTAACTAAAAAATTATCTTAAAAACATGCAGCGAAAAACGGCAAATTGAGACATAATAACCATTAGGAATCCGGGTCTCCAATATTGCGAAACCTACCACTGGCGAATCCTATATTACTCCTATCGAAACGCATTGCGTAATAGTGGCTTTAGGCATTGTATGTACTAGCTCTATCTATATATCAATCCATTAATGTAACATCACTTTTATGTATATACCTTACCTGAATAAACATATTTATTTATATATTTATATATATATATATATATATATATATATATATATATATATATATATATATATATATATATATATATACCAGAGTATATATATATACATATACATATATATATATATATATATATATATATATATATATATATATATATATATATATATTTTTTTTTTTTTTGTTTTTTTTTGTTTTTTGTTTTTTTTTGAGATATATACAAGAGTTGTTACATTCTTGTACAGCCACTAGTACGCGTAGCGTTTCGGGCAAGTCCTTAATCCTATGGTCCCTGGAATACGATCCCCGCCGCGAAGAATCGTTTTTTCATCCAAGTACACATTTTACTGTTGCGTTAAACAGAGGCTACAGTTAAGGAATTGCGCCCAGTAAATCCTCCCCGGCCAGGATACGAACCCATGACATAGCGCTCGCGGAACGCCAGGCGAGTGTCTTACCACTACACCACGGAGACTGCTTCAAATGCAGACTGCTTCATATATGTATATATATATACATATATATATATATATATATATATATATATATATATATATATATATATATATATATATATATATACTTAGCACATAATCATTATTCAACAGAACACATTTTCAACATTTATATAGTTGTTGTTCCTTGATGTCCCATAGGCTACAGCAAACTACTATGGGGCACCACTGGCTACCATGTGGTACCACTGGCTACCATGTGGTACCACTGGCTACCATGTGGCTTCACTGGCTACCACGGGGTTCCACTGGTTACCATGTGGCACCACTGGCTACCATGTGGCACCACTGGCTACCATGTGGCACCACTGGCTAACATGTGGCACCACTGGCTACTATGGGGCACCACTGGCAACTATGGGGCACCACTGGCTACCATGTGGCTTCACTGGCTACCACGGGGTTCCACTGGCTACCATGTGGCACCACTGGCTACCATGTGGCACCACTGGCTACTATGGGGCACCACTGGCAACAATGGGGCACCACTGACTACCATGTGGCACCAATGACTACCATGTGGCCCCACTGGCTACCATGTGGTACCACTGGCTACCATGGGGCACCACTGGCTACCACGGGGTTCCACTGGCTACCATGTGGCCCCACTGGCTACCATGTGGTACCACTGGCTACCACGGGGTTCCACTGGCTACCATGTGGTACCACTGGCTACCATGGGGCACCACTGGCTACCATGGGGCACCACTGGCTACCATGGGGTTCCACTGGCTACCATGTGGCACCACTGGCTACCCTGTAGCACCACTGGCTACCATGTAGCACCACTGGCTACTATGGAGCACCACTGGAAACTATGGGGCACCACTGGCTAACACGGGGTTCCACTGGCTAACACGGGGTTCCACTGGCTACCATGGGGCACCACTGGCTACCACGGGGCACCACTGCTACCATGGGGCACCACTGGCTACCATGTGGCTACCATCGGGTACCACTGGCTACTATGGGGCACCACTGGCTACCATGGGGTACCACTGGCTACCATGTGGCTACCATCGGGTAACACTGGCTACCATGTGGCACCACTCGCTACCATGGGGTACCACTGGTTACCATGGGGTACCACTGGTTACCATGGGGTACCACTGGTTACCATGTGGCACCACTGGTTACCATGGGGTACCACTGGTTACCATGGGGTACCACTGGTTACCATGGGGTACCACTGGCGACCATGGGGCACCACTGGTTACCATGGGGTACCACTGGTTACCATGGGGTACCACTGGCTACCATGGGGCACCATTGGCTACCATCTGGCACCACTGGCTACCATGGGGCACCACTGGCTACCATGGGGCACCACTGGCTACCATGGGGCACCACTGGCTACCATGGGGCACCACTGCTACCATGGGGCACCACTGTCTACCATGGTGCACCACTGGCTACCATGGGGCACCACTGGCTACCATGGGTTACCACTGGCTACAATGGGGTACCACTAGGTACCATGGGGTACCACTGGTTACCATGGGGTACCACTGGTTTCCATGGGGTACCACTGACTACCATGTGGCACCATGGGGTACCACTGGCTACCATGTGGCACCATGGGGTACCACTGGCTACCATGCGGTACCACTGGCTACCACGGGGTTCCACTGGCTACCATGGGGTACCACTGGCTACCATGTGGCACCACTGGCTACCATGAGGCACCACTGTCTACCATGTGGCACCTCTGACAACTATGGGGTACCACTGGCTACCATGTGGCACCACTGGCTACCATGTGGCACCACTGGCAACTATGGGGTACCACTGGCTACCATTGACTACCTTGGGGTACCACTGTCAACTATGGGGTACCACTAGCTACTATGTGGTACAACTGGTTACCATGGGGGTACCACTAGCGACCATAGACTATCATGGGCTTCAAAGGCTAGCATAGCTATATAGGTTATCATAGGCAACAGTAGGCTACCAAACGAGACTAGTTAGCCTACCATAGTCTACCACGGGTTCTGACAAATATCTTCATGCTAAAAACACAAACTATTTTATACACCTTTATCTCAGTCTGAAGCTATTAATATATGTCCTTTAAACTGTTCAAAATAAATATTTTTTCCCCCCAGGCCCAATTAAAAAAAATTTCAAGAAGATTATTTAGTTTTTGTCCCTCATATAATTCCCCCAGTCTCTTGTTATCTAGTACTTATAATGAAGATAAGGAGGTACACTACTTTATTGCAGGTGATTGTATACGAGTTTTTGGGAATATATTTGCATTTAAAGTACTATATATTGACTACAATAAGGTCCTGCTATTAAACATAGTCTATGCTCTATAAAATATAGAAATATATATATATATATATATATATATATATATATATATATATATATATATATATATATATATATATATATATATATATATATATGCGAACAAGCCTGAATGGTCCCCAGGACAATATGCAACTGAAAACTCACACCCCAGAAGTGACTCGAACCCATACTCCCAGTAGCAACGCAACTGGTATGTACAAGACGCCTTAATCCACTTGACCATCACGACCGGACAAAATGAGGTGATAGCCGAGGCTATTTGAACCACCCCACCGCCGGCACTCGGATAGTAATCTTGGGCATAGCATTTTACCAAATCACCTCATTCTTTGGGGCACACGTGAGGGCTTGTTCGCATTTGTGTTCCTCACGTGTGCCCCAAAGAATGAGGTGATTTGGTAAAATGCTATGCCCAAGATTACTATCCGAGTGCCGGCGGTGGGGTGGTTCAAATAGCCTCGGCTATCACCTCATTTTGTCCGGTCGTGATGGTCAAGTCGATTAAGGCGTCTTGTACATACCAGTTGCGTTGCTACTGGGAGTATGGGTTCGAGTCACTTCTGGGGTGTGAGTTTTCAGTTTATATATATATATATATATATATATATATATATATATATATATATATATATATATATATATATATGTCGTACCTAGTAGCCAGAACGCACTTCTCGGCCTACTATGCAAGGCCCGATTTGCCTAATAAGCCAAGTTTTCCTGAATTAATATATTTTCTCTAATTTTTTTCTTATGAAATGATAAAGCTACCCATTTCATTATGTATGAGGTCAATTTTATTTTATTGGAGGTAAAATTAACGTAGATATATGACCGAACCTAACCAACCCTACCTAACCTATCTTTATAGGTTAGGTTAGGTAGCCGACAAAGTTAGGTTAGGTTAGGTAGTCGAAACACAATTCATGAAAACTTGGCTTATTAGGCAAATTGGGCCTTGCATAGTAGGCTGAGAAGTGCGTTCTGGCTACTAGGTACGACATATATATATATATATATATATATATATATATGTCGTACCTAGTAGCCAGAACGCACTTCTCAGCCTACTATGCAAGGCCCGATTTGCCTAATAAGCCAAGTTTTCATGAATTAATTGTTTTTCGACTACCTAACCTACCTAACCTAACCTAACCTAACTTTTTCGGCTACCTAACCTAACCTAACCTATAAAGATAGGTTAGGTTAGGTTAGGTAGGGTTGGTTAGGTTCGGTCAAATATCTACGTTAATTTTAACTCCAATAAAGAAAAATTGACCTCATACATAATGAAAAGGGTAGATTTATCATTTCATAAGAAAAAAATTAGAGAATATATATTAATTCAGGAAAACTTGGCTTATTAGGCAAATCGGGCCTTGAATAGTAGGCCAAAAAGTGCGTTCTGGCTATTAGGTACGACATATATATATATATATATATATATATATATATATATATATATATATATATATATATATATATATATATATATATAATCTCCCTTGAATCCTTTCCTACTCTCGTGGTCTCTCCTTTCCTTCTATAAATTTAAATTAATTCAAGTCTTCATTTTCTCTATTTTAAGTTCATCTTGGGTAAATTTTCACATCCCACTTTTCCTATCATGAATCTTCCTACAATTTCCAGCTATTTTCATTTCATGTTTTTCAGTTCAAGTTTCGTTAAAGCCAAACGTGCCTGACTTTGCTCGCTCGGGCTCGGTAAGGACCGGATTACAACCCAAGCTCATTCTCATTTTTGTTGCGCGGAAGTAAATATGATGCTCCAGCCTTACCTCATCTTGGTTCCCCGCACCGGATGTGGGGAGCCGGGGCGGAGGTCTGGTAGGCTCCACACCAACACTGGTTCACTGCAGGAAGTGTGGCCTGGAGGCTCCATACCAACACTGGTTCACTGCAGGAAGTGTGGCCTGGAGGCTCCATACCAACACTGGTTCACTGCAGGAAGTGTGGCCTGGAGGCTCCATACCAACACTGGTTCACTGCAGGAAGTGTGGCCTGGAGGCTCCATACCAACACTGGCTCACCACAGGGGGGGGGGTGGCCTCGAGGCTCCACACCAACACTGGCTCACCACAGGTGGGGCGGCCTGGAGGCTCCACACCAACACTGGCTCACCACAGGTGGGGCGGCCTCGAGGCTCCACACCAACACTGGCTCACCACAGGTGGGGCGGCCTCGAGGCTCCACACCAACACAGGCTCACCACAGGTGGGGTGGCCTGGAGGCTCCACACCAACACTGGCTCACCACAGGTGGGGAGGCCTGGAGGCTCCACACCAACACTGGCTCACCACAGGTGGGGCGGCCTCGAGGCTCCACACCAACACTAGCTCACCACAGGTGGGGTGGCCTGGAGGCTCCACACCAACACTGGCTCACCACAGGTGGGGCGGCCTCGAGGCTCCACACCAACACTGGCTCACCACAGGTGGGGCGGCCTCGAGGCTCCACACCAACACTGGCTCACCACAGGTGTGGAGGCCTGGAGGCTCCACACCAACACTGGCTCACCACAGGTGGGGAGGCCTGGAGGCTCCACACCAACACTGGCTCACCACAGGTGGGGAGGCCTGGAGGCTCCACACCAACACTGGCTCACCACAGGTGGGGAGGCCTGGAGGCTCCACACCAACACTGGCTCACCACAGGTGGGGAGGCCTGGAGGCTCCACACCAACACTGGCTCACCACAGGTGGGGAGGCCTGGAGGCTCTACACCAACACTGGCTCACCACAGGTGGGGTGGCCTGGAGGCTCCACACCAACACTGGCTCACCACAGGTGGGGAGGCCTGGAGGCTCCACACCAACACTGGCTCACCACAGGTGGGGTGGCCTGGAGGCTCCACACCAACACTGGCTCACCACAGGTGGGGAGGCCTGGAGGCTCCACACCAACACTGGCTCACCACAGGTGGGGAGGCCTGGAGGCTCCACACCAACACTGGCTCACCACAGGTGGGGTGGCCTGGAGGCTCCACACCAACACTGGCTCACCACAGGTGGGGAGGCCTGGAGGCTCCACACCAACACTGGCTCACCACAGGTGGGGTGGCCTGGAGGCTCCACACCAACACTGGCTCACCACAGGTGGGGAGGCCTGGAGGCTCCACACCAACACTGGCTCACCACAGGTGGGGTGGCCTGGAGGCTCCACACCAACACTGGCTCACCACAGGTGGGGTGGCCTGGAGGCTCCACACCAACACTGGCTCACCACAGGTGGGGTGGCCTGGAGGCTCCACACCAACACTGGCTCACCACAGGTGGGGAGGCCTGGAGGCTCCACACCAACACTGGCTCACCACAGGTGGGGTGGCCTGGAGGCTCCACACCAACACTGGCTCACCACAGGTGGGGAGGCCTGGAGGCTCCACACCAACACTGGCTCACCACAGGTGGGGTGGCCTGGAGGCTCCACACCAACACTGGCTCACCACAGGTGGGGTGGCCTGGAGGCTCCACACCAACACTGGCTCACCACAGGTGGGGAGGCCTGGAGGCTCCACACCAACACTGGCTCACCACAGGTGGGGTGGCCTGGAGGCTCCACACCAACACTGGCTCACCACAGGTGGGGTGGCCTGGAGGCTCCACACCAACACTGGCTCACCACAGGTGGGGTGGCCTGGAGGCTCCACACCAACACTGGCTCACCACAGGTGGGGAGGCCTGGAGGCTCCACACCAACACTGGCTCACCACAGGTGGGGTGGCCTGGAGGCTCCACACCAACACTGGCTCACCACAGGTGGGGAGGCCTGGAGGCTCCACACCAACACTGGCTCACCACAGGTGGGGTGGCCTGGAGGCTCCACACCAACACTGGCTCACCACAGGTGGGGTGGCCTGGAGGCTCCACACCAACACTGGCTCACCACAGGTGGGGTGGCCTGGAGGCTCCACACCAACACTGGCTCACCACAGGTGGGGAGGCCTGGAGGCTCCACACCAACACTGGCTCACCACAGGTGGGGTGGCCTGGAGGCTCCACACCAACACTGGCTCACCACAGGTGGGGTGGCCTGGAGGCTCCACACCAACACTGGCTCACCACAGGTGGGGTGGCCTGGAGGCTCCACACCAACACTGGCTCACCATAAGATGGGTTGAGTCACTGGCATGTAAGGCCATATTGGCACTTCAAGTGTTGTGCTCGTACACTGTATTAATAACACTGAGCCCTGTACACACACTCATTGCACATTCAACTCTAACCGGTTGTGGAAAATACAATATTTGCAATGACTACAATCGCGTCCAATGCTTCCAATTTGCATATTGTGGACTACTCAGCAATGGCAAGACTGATAAATTGGCTTGGACTCCTCACCTGGCTGTCGGATGAGGTAGACGTGTCGCTGTGAGCTCCTGGTTTGCCGGCCAGTGGTTGTTTGCGTTTGTGAGCGGGGCCTTGGAGCCGTGTCGGCTGGTGGAATGGCTGCTCCCTTGCCTGTGAAGCAGAGGGCTACGATTCGCCTGGAGTTTACTTTCCCGGCGTCCTACCGTGCAGTTGAGGTGGTCCTGCTTGATATGTTGCGGATGGATGTGGCGTCAGTTTGCGGAGTTCAGCTTGTATCCGGGCATAGAGCTATTGTAAAATGCAGCTTCACGGTTGTGTATTGTGACTGTGGACCACTCTGACGGGTGGTCCTTCACTTTGCCTGAGGGTGGCGGACAGGTGCAGTGAGACCACCTATGTGGCAGTTCATGGTGCTCCCTTTGAGTTCCCTGAGTTTTTTCTCCAGCGTCACTTTACTCGGTATGGGCGGGTCTTGAATGTCCAGGTGAATGCTGTCTCTTCCGGACGGTGGAAGGGTGTCCCGAATGGGACCCGAACTGTGGCGATGAGACTGAAGGACCCCATCTCGTTATCGCTCCAGCTTCTGGGGCTTCACGGTGCGAATGCTCTATGCGGGCCAGCGCCGGACTGATCAGGTTTCACATACTTCAACTGTGGCGCCCCGTTTGAAATGTTGGATAGGCTGTTGACCAGGCTGTTTGAGCCTGGTCAACAGGTTTGCCCGCTGCTCATGTAAATATCTTCAGGGAGGAAGTTTCCCCGAGGGTAATATACCGCCACTCCGATCCCAGGAGGATCCTACGTACGTGTTAGATGTTGGTGGTGTGCCGTCTGCCAGCCAGCCGGCTGTGGAGACTGTCTCAGTGGCTTGCGCAGAACCAATTAGGCTCCCTGTGCACCAAGGGGCTGCCGACAGGATGGTGTGTGTGGATGTGGCTCCGACTACAGGTTAGTGTGAGTGGCCCCGGCTCCCTTGGGGGATTCCCTGTCAGTTGTGGAGAACAGTTCTGGAGCTCTGGCTCCGCCTGTGGGGTCTCTGGAGTTGGTTGGTTGCCCCACGACTCGGGAGGCGGTTCCAGTTGCCTCTCCGATGGAGGATGTGCGTCCCCCTCGACGCTTACAGGACCAGTAAAGCCCGGACGACCGGGTCCCTCAGCAGAAACGTAGTAAGGGGTCTGTCAGGTCGGGGTCCCATGGTGGTCCAGCCACATTAATGCCCGTAGCGGGTACAGGTGGGGGTGGATGAGGTGGTGGTGGTGAGTAGGGTAAAGTGCGACTACGACCGCGCGCACCAGCTGCCCCAGGTGGCACTCTTGAGTGCCAGCCGACAGGTGCCGCGCGTGTGTCTAGTCGCACAGGTTTTGGGGGAATTTCCCGGAAGTTTCGGACGCTCTCACCTGACAGGTGGCGCGCGTGTGTCTAGTCACACAGGCTTTTGGGGGAATTTCCCGGAAGTTTTGGCATGTTGTGTTTGGGTATGTGGACAGGAAAGAGGGGAGGTCATGTTGGGCATGTGACAGGTGGCGCGCGTCCCTCTAGTCCTCGCGGGTTATGGGAATTTCCCGGAAGTTATGGCGCGTGTCGGAGGTAATTGGAGCGCGTCGCTCCGGTCCTCGGGGGTTAAGGTAAGTGCTCAGGAAAGATGAGAGTAAGTGGTAGAGTAAGTGATAGAGTAAGAAAATAGAAGGAAGATGGAGGAATGAGTAAAAGAGTTGATCGTGAGTTAGTGTGTAGATGAGAGGAGAAGGCAGCACGGTCTGTTATGTTGTTTTTGGGATGGGAGCTGGATGGAGTTTCCCCCTTCGTCGGGAGAGAGTGCTCTGGGCCATTATGTGGTTAGACAAACCATTAACGTCCCCTACAGGAAGAGCTAAGTGTGTGTGTGTGTGTGTGAGGATGAGGGCAAAGTCTCCTGTAGGAGGGGGGTGTACCATTACCTAAAGCGTTTTTCAATGTCGCGACGGGGTAAGCGTACTGGTCGCAGGTTGGAGCCTGACTGCTTTTTCCGTGTTCGGGTCAAGAAAGAGAGAAGTCACTCTCGTTGTGAGACTGCAGCGGGCCATTATGTGGTTAGACAAACCATTAACGTCCCCTACAGGAAGAGCTAAGTGTGTGTGTGTGTGTGTGTGTGTGTGTGTGTGTGTGTGTGTGTGTGTGTGTGTGTGTGTGTGTGTGTGAGGATGAGGGCAAAGTCTCCTGCAGGAGGGGAGTGTACCATTACCTAAAGCGTTTTTCAATGTCGCGGGGGTTTTTGTTGTCTTCAGAGTGTTGATGTTCGTCCCACGGCGTCTCCCCTTACACTGTGGATTCCGGTAAGGAGGCGCGAGGTACTTACTCCTGCCGACAGACAGACCCTCACCTGTCACCCATCAATCACTTCTCATTTGACCCAGGTCGTTTCACTCCCCTCACACACAAACGCCCCGCCAGTTCCCTGGGAGACTTCATCCGCTACACACGCGTCATACAGCTCCATGTCATGGAAAGGCGAAGCTCTACAGCCTGCATGAAATGCGGAGTGTTTTATATTCCATCACCGAATCAACTGTGTCGGCTGCAATGTGCTAGCTGTGAAAAACCGCCCCTAGGACATTACGACATCAAATGCAAGCGATGTCAGCAGATTTTCTGTGATAACCGTGAGTGTTATTCATATTTAATATTCCACAGTTCATTTTATGTCATCCACAGGTGAAATATCGCGTGTAAACTACTATAGTGTGAGAATATTAACTCATTCGGTCTATTACATTCCACACAGTTAAATATGTTCTTTCCAATTTCAGTTTACAAAACCGTGAAGTGTCCTTATTGCTCACCCGCCCCGCGAGGAGGTCATCGCCGGAATGAAACTTCACATAAACGTAGGTAACATATAAAATATACTTCTCGTATCTGTATTTCATCCACTTGCAAGCGAACACACATGCATAATAATAAACATATTTTTTCCCCATTCACCCGTGCTGAATATCATTTGTTCCATTTCAGGTTATAATCCATACCTCAATCGACGGAGGGAACAGATCGACGTCATCGAGCCTATACCCCATTCCTCACACACTGAGCTAAGGAGAGCACATCTCACTCGCGGCCACCCCCCGCCCCTTCATCAGACTCAGCCACGCCGCCAGATGGGAGGCTACGAGACCGTATCGCCCCCTGTTAACACGATGTTACGAATTCATACACACGCACCTGCTCAACCCCTTCACCAGGACATAAGTAAGTTATTATTACTGTCTGATTTCAGTCTATTTCCTAAACATATTAATCCACACTAGTCTGTTCCCTAGCCTCATATATATATATATATATATATATATATATATATATATATATATATATATATATATATATATATATATATATATATATATATATATATATGGTTCATTCTTTCTAGAGATAATATGTTTTCTTTTTTTTACAGACGACACACCGCTGTGCATAGATTTGGCATCCAGCGACAGCTGCAGCAGCAGCAGTGGCAGTGAGAGTGACACAGCAGGGCGGACAGTAGCCACTTCCGGCTCTCACAGGGAGGGGAGGAGGAGGTCTCGTTCACGCCCTCACTCAACCCCCATTTCCTCCCCCAGCCCCATACCCCAATCAATCAGCGACAGCTATGACAGCAACAGCAGCAGCAGCAGCAGCAGCAGCAGTGGTGAGAATCGTACCATTTTCATCTCAGACAGTGACTCAGACGACAGCTCAGCAGACCGTGACCTTGACCCGCCAGCGTCTGTCAATTCTGACTTATTAGCACCGTCAGGCGTAGTAGCTGAGCCAGCGGTCTCACCCATTCATCTCGGAGGGGGAGGGTTATCACCACCCCCCACCCCTCCCAGCCCTATCCCATCACCCCCTCCACCTCTTTCCCCCTCCCCTCCACCTGCGCTAGAAATTCAACCTCAGTTGCTGGATCGAATTGACAACTATAACGGCAGCTACGTCCGGCTTTCATTCTCCATACCAGAACATGTTAACACCTCACCAGGACTCTATCTGAGAACATACAGGGATTTTTTCATTAATGAGGTTCGATCCCTTTTCTCTCCACAACACCCATTCCTCCTAATTTACCCAGATGTCACTCTAATTGTGAGAAATTTAAATGTACAACAAGACGGTGAGGATAATCTATTGGATCCTATAAATAACGACGGCTTTCCCATACGAGGTGAGGGGCAGAGAATTACTCTAGAGGAAGTAGAAACTCTTATTGATTTTTGGGCTGACGAATTGACAGAGAAAATATCCCAGTATCTGGAAGCGAAGGAAGGGTCCAATGTCTTGGTTGAGCGGCTCACCGGGTTTTACATTAACTGTGGACAGATAGAACATCCGATAAGATTAGGCTCGCATGTAGACTATCCTAAAGGCTTGCGTGGAAAGCAGTTGGTTTTCAATCCAGAGGGAGAGGCTGATATCTGCCTTATGCAGTGTGTTGCAGCTTATAAATGTTTAGCTAAGGGAATGCACCTAGATAATATTCGCGCTAGATCTGTGAATGCTAGTTGGTGTCTCAGACACATGAAATGGCCAGCAGATGTCAATTCTGCAGTGACGTTTGAGGATATTCTCAAGGTAGAGAAAATGAATAAAGTCAGTATATTCATCTATTCACTAGAAAGAGATGAAAATGCTAGACGACAACAACAACGACACTACATTACACTGGCTAGGAAGGGAAGAGGAGGATATACAGATGTCATACCATTGCTGATGTTGGAAGCTCAACATTTAGTATTAATTAAGGATTTTAACCAATATGTACGTAATATACGAGATCATGGTGATCGCATCCCGAGTCATCACAGCTTCTGTCATTGTTGTTTGATATCACTCCCAGCAGATAGCATGCAGAGTCATGAAAGTACATGCAAAGTACATCAGACTCTCAAATTCTACCCACCAGAGAGGAAGATTACTTTCCGTAACTATGGACGGGGTTATGGTCCTAGTCACATGTGCTTTTATGACTTTGAGTGCATGCTAGACCGCTCGAACCCTAAGGGAATGATAGAAACACGTCACAATGCAGTGGCGTATGCGTACATCATCATTGACAGACAGAAGAATATTGTTGAGAAAGTTACTTATTTGGGTAAAGATGCGGTCAATCACTTTGTAACCACGCTAGAAGCGTCATGGGCACGAATCAAGAAGGGGTTAGTATCCTATGAACTTCACATGTCTCAGCAACAGCAGGCACTATTTGAGACAAAAACAGCCTGTGAACTCTGTGATGAACCTTTTAACGGAGAAGATGTAATCAAAGTCCGTCATCACGACCACACAGTAAGATTCCACAATTATCAAGCAGCTTACTGTGATAGATGTAATTTGCAGTGTGTAAATTCATACAAGTTCCTATACACATTTTCACACAACGCTTCCTATGATTTAAGAGTAATCCTAAACGAGATGAGAGATAGACCAGGAAGTGAAATAGATATATTAGCCAAGGATGGATTTAAATTTATGAAAGTTGATGTGAACAACTTAAGATTTTTGGATAGTTTAGCCCTTCTCAACGGCTCGCTAGGAAGAATAGCCAAGGATCACATTGATAGTGGGAAACCTACCACATTCACTTTGGCTATGTTAAAAGGGGTAAATAAAGCAGCCATCCCAAAACTGTTGAAGGGTAAACAATCATTCTGCTATGATTATTTATCCTCTATGTCTGTGTTAGATGAACCACAACTCCCTTCTCGTGATAAGTTTTACAATACACTAAAAGACGAAGAGTTGTCAGAAACAGATTATAAACAAGCCTTAGAAATTTTTGATTTGGCTAAATGTCGTAACATAGGGGAGTATCTGCTCCTTTACCTCAAAGTGGACACAGGATTGCTAGCTGATGTGTTCACAGTCTGGCGAGACACCATGCTTGCTCTCTACAAATTAGACATTTCACACTACATTTCTTTACCCTCATTTGCTTGGGATGCGTTCTTGCTTAAATCGAAAGTTCAACTTGATGTTGTGTCAGACCCATTGTTATATGATTTACTTCGTCGGAATCTCCGAGGTGGGTTCACCAGTGTGACGAGACAGTACACGAATGTGGAGAACAGGCACACAGGCTTAGATCTAGGGGAAGATAGTAGCTACATCATTTACTTAGACTTTAATAGTCTTTACGGGGCGTGTATGACTGAACTACTCCCTCGGGGTGGGATCCGGAAACTGACACATGATGAGCGTGACGTACTGCTGGAGCAAGGCTTGGAGAATATCCCTTGTGATGGGTCCAAGGGATATTGGGTGTTGTGTGATACACTCCAGGTCCGACCTGAGGTAGCTAGGTATACAGATGAACTGCCCCTAGTTCTTTCACATACATGCATTACTGAGGAACACATTTCACCCTACAGTAAGAATATTCTTACAGAAGAAAGTCGCGGTCTGCCTAAAAACAACACTAAATTAATTGCTTCTCATCTTCCTCAGAAAGACTACCTCGTTAGTCTGGACTTGTTACAGTTGCTCATGCGCATTGGATTAGAAGTAGCTAAAGTTCATGACATCTACGAATTCGAGCAGGAGAGTTACCTTAAAGACTTCATTGAAACCAACGTTCGTGAACGAGCCAGTACCAAATGCGCGATAAAAAAAAAGCTTTCAAACTCGTATCAAACTCTATATATGGAAAGAGTCTCACAGATGTATCTAAATATGGGAACAAACACTATTTGGTCACAGATCGTAGTCATTTCCTGAAACATGCTCGAAACCCATTCTTCAAGCGGAGTCTTTTGTTAAGTAAGGATCGTGTGATATGTACTATCAAGCAGAAGTCTCTCCTAGTCAACACTCCTACGTATCTGGGTTACCATATACTTCAAATTGCTAAGAGGCGACTCTATGAGTTCTGGTATGATGTTGTCAAACCTGCGTATGGGGATAAAGCGAGTCTGTTATATACAGACACAGACTCTTTCATCATTAAACTGGACTGTCAGGATGTGTTTGAAGAGTTGAATAAGTCTCCTCTCTTCGACTGTATGGATTTTAGCAATTTTAATGACACACATCCATCCTACTCTAAAGCGCGAGAAGGTGAACTAGGATTGCTCAAGTCTGAAATAGGCTCTAAGATTATTAACCAGTTAATTGCTCTCAGACCTAAAACATATTCGTTCACCACACATGATGGGGAGCACACTTGTAAGTGTAAGGGCGTACCATACCATCTACAAGAGAAACTCTCACATGACTCATTTCAACACACTCTTGAAACAAACACTTCAATCAGGTATGTGTCGAGATCTATACGCAACGTGCAAGGAAAGATTTGCACATGTCGCAGTACCTGCAGAGGTTTGTCAGCATTTGACGATAAACGCTACATTTTAAGCCCCACACAGTCCCTAGCGTATGGTCATCCTGATATTCCCAATAACAATGATGATGATGAGATGGATGTAGAAGTGAGAGAGGAGGAGGAGCTGGAAGAAGTGTTTATGGAGGAGGAAGTAGAGCAAGCACAGAGACTCTACCCAATATTCCATCCCTGGAGCAAACGCGATGCTACAGCTCAGAAACTATTCAACCCTCGCTAGATTTTATGTTGTACAATTGTTAGGTAGTATTAAGATAGATGCCTCATATGACTAGAACTTTGTATACTAAATGAATAGGATGTTTAATATTATTGTTTGTGAACTGTAAGAACTATGCTGTTTAATATTATTGTTTGTGAACTCTAAGAACTATGTTTAGTTTTAAAAATGATGTTGCTGTACATAAAAAATATGTGAATAAACACCTGTAAATGACTATGTTTGTATAAATACCACCTCAGTTCCTTAGTTTTTAGCAGTCTTAACGAAGCATTAATCATGGATAGTTCCTATGATATAATCCATGCGGAACATCTAGATATTTTCAGAGAACCATCTCGTGTTATTATTGCTGGTTATTCAAACAGTGGAAAATCCTACTTGTGCAGTAAACTTGTAAGGAAGTATCAACACAAGTTCTCCTCAATAATCATATGCGGAGGAGGTTACTCTGAATTACGATCAGATCCACAAATTAAAGGGAAGCTGATCGAGCATTCAACCATTATTGATCCTGTGGAAGAGCGAGTAGATAATGACTCGCATATCTTAGTAATCTACGATGACCTTTTTACAGAGTCTGCGAATTCAAAAATCGTATCAGACATGTTTACTAGGGGCAGACATTTCACGGTTTCCGTCATATTGATTACTCAAAATATATTTTTTCCTAGTAAATATTCGAGGAATATTAGTTTAAATGCTTCTCATTTCATATTGGTTAAATCACGAGACCTGTCACAAATTGAAACACTCGGACGACAAATATTTGGGAAAGTGGATTCAAAGAAATTTGTAGAGTTATATAAGCAAGTTATTAGTCAACCCTACGGCTATTTGCTAGTAGATCTGGGCTCGAACACTCCATCTACGATAACATTACGCGGTAATATTGTTCACGAACCGCCCTATGAGATAGTTTACCAATGGTGAGCAAGAAAGATGTACTGGAACGAGTATATAACGATCCCTCATCTAGCGGAGGGCTTGGAGGGGTACAGAGATTGTATAAGGCCGCCAAATTAATTAACTCTAGTATAACTCTAGCCGATGTAAAGGACTATCTGAAAAGCTCTGACTCCTATACGTTGCATTATTTACAACCACATAAATTCCCTCGGCGTCGGGTGTTAAGCCCTAAACCGCGACTATTTCAAGCTATAGACTTGGCCGAGATGAGTTTATTGGACAAACATAATGATGGAGTGAAATATTTACTCGTATGCGTAGATATTTTCTCCAGGTACGCCCAAGTAGTACCCTTACGCGCTAAGGATGGGAAAAGCACCACGAATGCTCTAGCTTTAATTCTAGATTCACCTCATTCTCAAGGAGTGCGCAAAATTAATTCTGATCGAGGTGGTGAATTTTATAACGCCATTATGAAAAAAATGCTGGCAGCAAGGAAAGTACGGTTATATAGTGTATTTTCTCAGGAGACTAAAGCTTCAATCGCTGAGCGGTTCATACGTACTTTAAAAGGTAAACTTTACAAGTTTATGACGGCGCGCAACACTTTAAAATACACGCAAGCTCTACCAGATATTGTGAAAACATATAATTTAACCCCGCACAGAGGATTGAAGGGGAAGACACCTGCGGAGGTGCACGCTCTATCCTCGCCCAGCGAACACGCCAAACAATTTGATTTAATGTATAAAAGCCCGAGCAAATCAAAGAGAGCTGTCATTCCACGATTGAGTGTTGGTGATACAGTACGCATCACTCTATCTGATCGCATTTCCAAGTTTAAGAAAGGGTTTAAGCAGCAGAACACCCGCGAGATCTTTACAGTTACACGTATTGATCGGAGACAACACATCCCTTTATACTTTCTAAAAGATCTGAATGGGGAAGAAATTGATGGTGGCTTCTATAAACAAGAATTAACACCAACACATTTGCCTCAAACCTTTAATATTGAGAAGGTATTGGGACAACGCAGAGTCTCTGGCAAACTCCAGTATAAAGTTAGGTACGCAGGTTATGATCGATCATTCGATCAATGGATTGATGCTGCTGAGATATTACATTTATAATGAAGAAGCCCTTAGTTTATAAATACAAGGAATTGATCCAACTATTATCAAAACTTCAGTATTCCTCGAGAAAGCAGTTGATTGAAAAATTGAAGAAACCACATATAAATTGTTTATCAGAAATTTTTAATAACTTTTAAAAAAAAAAATTGCCCGTGCCTGACAAGGTCGTTAAAAAGATGAAAAAATATAAATTGCTTATTCGGTCACTAGCTTGTAAGAAACCTTCTGTGACAACTAAGAAACTGATATTAACCAGCAAACGAGGAGGCAGTATTTTATCCATTATTTTACCGATTGCAGCTAGTTTAATTACACGGTTGTTCAGTAAGTAAGTAAAATGAAAGCCTTTTATCTCGTACCGCGTAAAATAGTGGACAACCGGAAAGCTGCACACAGCCCTGCCTACCCCACTGTGAAAGCGGTTGCTCGTCATCTTACTGTCAAACCACCTCCTCCTCCTCCTCAGCTGCATACCAACCCTTCCATAAAACATTTAATAGATTTGAAGTTGAAAGTGAGAGATCACGAATATGCGAGATCCTTGCTAAACCATTATGATGCTACTGGAATCGTTCGTTGGGATCTGAATGGAAATGTATTGGCTCCAGTATCTGGCATACATATAATTAATGACATTATACATAAAATGACTGTGCTTAAATCTGTTTTTCTACCGGATAAACTCCCCATTGCTCAACTGTTTTTCACACTAACATCTACATCGCGAGATTTATTCCGTAATACTACGGCAAGCAGTCAAGTGTATGAACCTCCGTCTGTTAAGAGAAAGGCAACTGTCAAGATTGATCCTCACAGTAAAAGGAAAGCTTCCTGGATTGTATATTAGCAGGTGAGTGTATATAAATGAGCGTGTAATGTGTAGATGGCTTTACTAGACAAAAAGCGGTCTAAGGAGATAGAGCGATGGACACTCACGTGATATACGCCACCAGTGTATCAGATACGCATTTATTCCCCAATAACATCCCCGCATCTTTCCAAAATCGATTGTTTAACCAGCTAGAATTAGATCCCAGGAGGAGTTATGAAATGTGTCTACAAAAATTACTCCTCCCCACTTCACATTACGTTATTAAGCGTGATAATCCTGAGGCATATATACGTGTAGGCGTTACGTATGAGAAAGTGGGCGAGGGGAAATACATGCATTCAAAGCATTTATTATCATCTGATGTTTTAGCCGGAACTATAAAAGAAATTAATACCACGATTAATACAGAAATAGAGGCCATATTTTCAAGTAATGCTAAACTGAGTTTTTTAGGAAAGTCATTAAAACAATTTTCAGCTAAATATGGAACGCATTTTATTAAATATGATTCTTCCTCCAATCGAAACAAGTTCACTACTGTGATTAGTGATGAGAATATTAGCTCTGCAACGGGGCATAAAAACATCAGTAGAGTTACATTATCATTTGGAACCGCTTTTGGGAAAGTGTTGGGCGTAGTTCCAGAAATTGAATATGACATATTCGCAAAACGTCAGTACGCCTCGAGTGTAGTTAACACATGTCTATTCCCGCCAATGCCTAGAGGAGGAGTTGATATTCTGTGTGTTTATTGCGATAGAATCTCTTCTACTAGATATGGAAACCAGTCTGTAAATATTTTGGATGTAATCTCCCTAAATGGAAGTGATAACAGCAACAATAAAAAACTATATGTGCGTCTTAACACTAACATGATAGATAGCGTCAGCATCACTATTAGGGATCAAGATGGTAACCCAATACATTTTGATGAACGTGGGTGCACCATAGCAGTCTTGCATGTACGCCCCGTTGCAGGAGGTATATAACACCAATGCTTTCCCGACACTCCTCATTCGTCTGAAACAAGCGGAGAAATGCGTGTCCACTTTATTCCCCCCTCTGTTGAGGAATTATACATTCTGTTAACCCCTCCTAGAGGTGGAGGGACTGATGATATACGGATTTTCAACAGTAGTAGACGTTATACGCGAGGAGGAGGAATATTTTCCTTTTTAAGCGGGATAGCGCGTCGAGCAGCGCCCTTTATCATGAGGACTCTGGCCCCGGCTGCGCTTAGCTTGGGGCAGAACGTACTAGACGATATTAATAATGACAAACAAACTTTCAAACAATCTCTTAAGAAACGCGGAATTGAAACATTGAAAGGAGTGGGGAAGCAAATGATAGGCGGAAGAGTGCAGAAAAAGAATAAACAAACAAAAAAATTAGTAAACATCAAACGTTTTACTAAAGCGAAATATAATGATGAGTTGTCATAACTTCTTCTCACTCGGTTGTCTAAAGCGCGAACATGGCCGGATATAACGCTCTGGGCCTCCAGGTGCCATTAGAACATTATACAGCTGCTGTTAGTGAAGCCTTTCCTAAGGAAATTTTCCCCTCGATTGGTAGAATCAACAATTGCCAGCAGACAAACGGTGGATGTATTACCTGTGAATTCTGGGGTCAATAATAAGTTTACAGACACTTATCTGGAATTCATCATCAAGGGAGTGAATGGTCAACTGGTGGATTTATCATCTATAGCTTTAGAGTTGACTATTGATCTAACCGAAGAAGATGGAATAACGCCTTTAGGAGATGCTAAAAACGCATCGTTGGTGAATGGATTATCGCAAACTCTATTCAAATCCGCTATTGTGTATTTAAACGAAACAGTAGTTGAAACCAGCTCATTATTCTCATTCTGGTCATACGTAAAGTTATTATCTACAATTTCTGGGTGTAAGGCTAACCGCTATGATAAACTGTCACAGTTTTTTAACCGAGTTGATCCTGGTAAAATTGAAGCTGGTTATTTCACTAACGCCTCGGCTAGTGAGAAGCAACGGACGACTGATATGAAAACGAGTGGCGTTAATACATGTTTTAAACTAATGCTGGATGTCACATCCGTTAGTGAATACGTTTTGGATAATGTGGACATCAGGGTGCGGCTCGAACTTCAACCTGATAAGTGGCTTATACTCAGCGATAATGAACACGCTAATTTTAAATATAATATCAAGTCTACACGTCTATGGGTGGATCGGGTATTGCCTTACCCTGAAGGATTAGTAGCCATTAATAAAGCCATGGTGCAGAACAACTCTCCTATTACGTATACTTTTAATAAAAGTTTATACAAAACGTATATATTGGGCACAGGTCAACGCTCTATAACAATGGACCAGCCGTGGGGGACTGTTATACCAGAACATTTATATATGATCATCCTTGATATGGAGGCAGTGTCTGGTGCATATAATCGCAACCCGCTTTATTTGGAAAACTGCGAGCTTAGTAAAGTATTAATATCCCAGAATAGCACTAATATTGTCAATATTGGGTGTGACTTCCCTCATAACTGCGCCAAGTTGTATTACACAGCATTACAAGCCTTAGGCTTCGATAAAGACAATATATTATCTTATGACACATATGTGAATGGTGGAACCATACTGGCCTTTAATTTACAACCCGAGGATATCGATGACACCATCCCGATTGAAAAAAGTGGTAATCTGAGGATTGCTTTGGAATTTAAACGTGGAGTAGCTAGAAATAAAGTCATACTAGTTTACGGCTCTACAACGGGTGTGATCAGCATTAACGCGGATCGTCGCGTTATTTGCGATACGCGAGGATAAAATACTAATATGAATTGTTTGGAAATAAATGAGGCTATCAGAAGTAATTTAGGTGATAGGGTAGACTATCTAGGATGTTTCCTAGCTGATGACGTACGGAAAATACTGACAAAAATACATAAAAAAAGACCTGTGGTGTTCATAATGAACACTCTGGACTCGGGTTCTCGTAATAAAATGGGCCATTGGATAACATTCTATGTAAATAAGGATGAAGGTAGAAGCGAGATAGTTATACTAGACAGCTATGCCAATCCTGCAATAGGAACGTATTCAAGATATTTCGAAAAGTTTATGTCCTACTTCCAAGACTATACCCTATATATTATGAAGAAAAGGATTCAATCCTTGAATAGTTACTTCTGTGGGAATTACGCCGTTTATTTTGCCTATCATTTTTGCAGACTAGGCTTAGAGGCCGCCCTGCTTCACTTTGATGAAGCGTTTAAATATGGTCATTTTCGCAAGAATGATGAAAAAGTGTTGAAATTCAATTACGCTCAGATGAAAATGCCTGTGTGTAAGCAAACATTCTGCTTAAACGGTAGTGATGCTGAGTGTGAAACGCTGTGTGACGAAGTTGACTAGGATAATACTGCGGTGAGTAATACTTTATGTTAGGATTGAATGATGAACACAATAATGTCTGTATTTATGTTTACAACATTGACAACAACAAAACTTATAACCTTTTCCACTTTCTACAGATTGACTGCTTGACTAGCGTGTTGGGAAGGTTCGATGGACTGAATGAAGGTCTTTCTACAACTGTCTGCTAGCTAAACCACCAAGAAGAAGTCTTATTATTATTATTATTATCGTTGTAAATCGCTTAAGTGTTTAATAAAGAAATAAAATTTATATAATGTGTTTACTTTTCCCTCGTTATTGCTCTCACCATGTTGATCACGTTGCGATATAGCTTACACATACTAAAAGAGAATGCACGGAACAATGGTTGATGGTATGGGGGGCGGGTGGGGATGAGGGGTGGGGAGTGATTGATTGATGGCTGACAGGTGTGGGTCTGTCTGTCTGTCGGCAGGAGTAAGTACCTCGCGCCTCCTTACCGGAATCCACAGTGTATGGGAAGTCGTCGTGGGACGAACATCTCCACTCTTCTAAAGACAACGAAAACCTTTTAGACAAATGGTCCCCCAGTTCCGCTGGAGAGTGCTCTCTCACCCCTCAACACTTGCGATTTCCTGTAGGGGACGTTAATGGTTTGTCTAACCACATAATGGCCCAGAGCACTCTCTCCCGACGAAGGGGGAAACTCCATCCAGCTCCCATCCCAAAAACAACATAACAGACCGTGCTGCCTTCTCCTCTCATCTACACACTAACTCACGATCAACTCTTTTACTCATTCCTCCATCTTCCTTCTATTTTCTTACTCTATCACTTACTCTACCACTTACTCTCATCTTTCCTGAGCACTTACCTTAACCCCCGAGGACCGGAGCGACGCGCTCCAATTACCTCCGACACGCGCCATAACTTCCGGGAAATTCCCATAACCCGCGAGGACTAGAGGGACGCGCGCCACCTGTCACATGCCCAACATGACCTCCCCTCTTTCCTGTCCACATACCCAAACACAACACGCCAAAACTTCCGGGAAATTCCCCCAAAAGCCTGTGTGACTAGACACACGCGCGCCACCTGTCAGGTGAGAGCGTCCGAAACTTCCGGGAAATTCCCCCAAAACCTGTGCGACTAGACACACGCGCGGCACCTGTCGGCTGGCACTCAAGAGTGCCACCTGGGGCAGCTGGTGCGCGCGGTCGTAGTCGCACTTTACCCTACTGTGGTGACGAGGAGCAAGGGCGAGGTACGGTGAATCCCTTGCTGGTGCCTACAGAGGTTGGGGGGTCGTTGACCCCGGGAGTTGTGCAGATATGCGTTTGGTGTTTAAAAGGAGAGCTGTGGCCCCTCCTCCTGGGGCTTCCGCTTCTTCATCCCCCCCCCCCTTCCCCTTGCTCCTCGCTCTGTGTATCGGCCTGATTTACCGTATTCGAGTGACAGTATGCCGCCAGATGATTATTATGTGGTATCCGATCTTTGACCCGTGTGTTTGGGGCTGCGTCCCCTTTTGATGCGGGCGGCCAGTGTCTTGTGGCGAGGGTCGGAGGTGCCTCCCTTCCTGGCGTGTGACGATTGTCTGGGTGTGTGTGATGTGATGGATTTAGTCTGTAGCCTGTGTTCCCCTCTCTGTTGTTCAGTTTGGATGTTGTTGTATGTTTGTTTGGGTGTTGAAGGCTTCGCCTTAATTGCCTTCATGTCATTGCTTTCGGTATAGGTGTGGTTAAATGTTTGTTTGAGGTTATATGCTTCACCCAACGTTGCCCTTGTTTGGGCCGTTTGTGTTCTTCAATTACGTGTTTATTGTGTTGGTGGTGGTTACGGCCTCAGTTTGTTTTGGAGGCGTTAGTGTGTTTCATTTCCACTGGTATGTTTTTTGTGTGTGTGTGTGTGTGGTACTTGTTGTTTTTGCCGTGCCTGACAGTTTACTGTAATGTACATCTGTTTTCCTTGTTCTGTGTGCTTTCGTGCTGTCCCGTGACGGGTGAGCTTGTGTATCCTTGGTGTATGTATATTTTATGTATTGTATTTCAGTTTTATTTTGGTGCTTTTGGCTTTAATTGTATCTTGTGCTGTTCATGTACTGATCTGTGTACGCTTTCATACTTTTATTGTACATATTTGTTATTTAATAATAAATACAAAGACAATAAAATAATACACTGGGTGCTTGGGTTTACTGGAGACTGGAGTGTGTATAAGCCTCATATTGCCTCAGAGGGATATGCAACATTCAACTAATTGAATACGCTCCCACAGGGGCGCGAGACGTCTCTCATCAACCAATCGTCAACTCTGCCTCTGTCACTGCCGGTTGGAAGGGGTTTACACTGAAGCCCCAAACAGGTCTGGCAAAGCTCAATGAAATCATCACGAAAATCACGCACGTAATAAAGCACAATTAGGCGAGTACATGTGGTACGACACATATGGCCACCAGGTAGCCTTGCTCGACCTCAACCCTCACACACCTGTGGTGGGGGTTGAGAGGTTGAGGATCGCTTGCATGATCACTAAGCTCAGTGCACAGACAAAGACTTAACAAGAACTGTAGAGACTGTACTTACAGTATGGTCGGCCTCAATGTACTCGTAACAATTTCTCGTACACGCAGCTCCTCCGAGGATGACCTGAACCGCTGGGCACACACGCAGTTCATCTTCCCAAGGTTCTCCCAATGTCAAGAAACTCGTACCTAACCTACCAGAGGACCCAAAACAGAAAACAGGACAGTATGTCAATTTCACGAGGCTCCATTTTCTAGTACGACGATTTGTGGCCTCAGGTGGAGTATACGTCAAAATACGACGTGCTATTAGGAGGACAGCTGGACACACATCCGGACCATAGCTGTGGCACGGACGCAGAGGACTGGGAGTCCTCTATATCTTAAACACTACAGCATGTGGCTGGACATGCATAATTTCACAGAAGTAGTGCTGGATCCATTAGAATCAACTGCACGTAGTATAGTATGTAAGGATGACACACGGAGGGCAGCAGGTGGCCAGCACCATAGACGGTGCTGGAGTAATGCACGAGGTTCAGGTGGTAGAATAAGGTCACGTGGTAACAACTAGGGCAAGTGTGACGGCCTAGGAGCACATGGTGACCTTGACAATGGAGGCTGGCTAACAACACATGGGAGTATGGCGGCCTAAGCGGTGGTTCACATAGTTCGTGCATAGTCGTGGATGCAAGTCTAAGTTTCACTCTAAACACAGTCTTAAAGCAATACAAGCCGAGGATCATGTGACAACTCTCCTCTGACGGAACACAGTTCACTACAAACCTTTACCATAAATTTAGTACACGGATGACTTGCAACACGATCACTCTGATAGTCTGTTGCTCCTAATGTGGCCATGTCTCTCTCTACTAGTTTCAGTAACTGAGACTAACAGCTAATTCATTTAGTGTTGCGGTCACGATTCTGAGACGATGGTTGCCGTGAACACAGATGGCGGTGAGTTTAACGCTGGAGAAAGTCGCGAGGAGAGCACTGCTAGTTGGCCGTGCTAGTGGCAGCAGCCACGTCTACTGGAGACAAACTGCGAGCACAGAATACCTTGGCGGGCTTCCTGGAGACCACACCATCACTCTTGCTCCCTGGGAGCAAGAGTCAGGCTCTACTAATGTACCAAAGGGACACACACACAAATGTTTGGCCCACTCACGTCTCAGAGTCGTGACATCATGAATGAGTCTTCTACTGGAGACAAACTGCGAGCACAGAATACCTTGGCGGGCTTCCTGGAGACCACACCATCACTCTTGCTCCCTGGGAGTAAGAGTCAGGCTCTACAAATGTACCAAAGGGACACACACACAAATGTTTGGCCCACTCACGTCTCAGAGTCGTGACATCATGAATGAGTCTTCCTTTACAGCAGCAGCCATTGGGAAACCCGAGATGATTAACCCCTTATCTCCCTAATGTCCACTACGGGCTCACCATAGCCCGTGCTACTTGGAATTTTTGTCCCGAGTAGTTAAATCTACAACGACAACAACCACCATATTATCTCCCATTTAACTCACTATAGCCTGAAAACTATCACCTTACAACTCTCTACGATGGCTAACTTTTGACGCTAGCGTCTATGATTAGGACGTTGAACTCGTTCTAATTAACAAGGGACTGAACAAACAACGACCCTTAAGGTAACAATGACCTGCTGACAATACCGGCTTTACAGAAAGACCCAATTACACGACAGACCTCAGTCCACATGTCAAGGTATTAGGTCCGTGCAATGTGATGGCGTGCACTCTTGCTTCCACAAGTGGAGTTCCATAATGTAGAACACTCAATATTCACCACTAAGGCGGCTGAGGAATTCCATTCTCTCTAGTGTTATAACAATTCTCAAGTTCCTTAATACTGAGGCTAACATGCACTGACCTCGGAAGATTATAGATGGTGCGTCAAGGCTTGTGCGCATCTGGTCGGCCATAACCACTCCATATTTGACGCTTATCAAATAGTTTTGTGAATTAGCTGTGTCTAGTGAACTTGCTGTAATAATATTGTCCCTAAAATATATTTCCATGTGTTTGAGTATTGCGATTTTTTTTTTTAAGTTTAAAAATATGCGATAGTGTTGGAAGCATGTTTGGACGTTGCAAAACAGGTTAGAGCATTATAAACCATATCTGAGCATTTAAAACTATATTTCAGCACTGCAAAACATGTTTGAGCGTTACGAAACATGTCTGAGCATTGAACAATAGATTAGAGCATTTCATAAACATGCTTGAGCGTTGCAACACGGAAGTGAGCGTTATAAAACACGAATCAAATCATTTTTAGAAAATCGTAGTGTGCCTCGGAAAGTTTGCAAAGTCTGTAAACGCTGTAAGACCTTTTAATGACAAGCTTATTTTCTGACAAGACTTTTCAGAGCCTGAAAATTACAAATACGTAAACTAATACCTGCTAATACTGGTTAATACGGAAATATTAACCATTCAGTGAGATACCACATCATAAAATATAACACACTAATATCTTTTTGGGGCTTTGTACCTAGGAGCAGGTCAGGGTGGGTTAGGTGGCTGGTAATTATTGGGATTTAGTGTATATGTTTACATTTCATATAGATGGATATATGGATGGAAAGATGAGTGGATAGATGAATAGACGATACATAGATGGATAGATAGATGAACCTGGATAGATACCTGGATAGATGGATGAATGGCTAGATGGATAGATGGATGGATTGATAGATGGTTGGATAGCCAGACTGATGAATAGACGAGACAAAGACCCGGGCACCACCAGTTGGCCCTTCAGTGTCACCTGGATAGATGGATGAATGGCTAGATGGATAGATGGATGGATTGATAGATGGTTGGATAGCCAGACTGATGAATAGACGAGACAAAGACCCGGGCACCACCAGTTGGCCCTTCAGTGTCAATATATATATATATATATATATATATATATATATATATATATATATATATATATATATATATATATATATATATATATATATATATGGATGGTTCGATGGATATTAGCTCTTGACAGCTGTCAATCCCAGTTGTCGTATGTCAACAATAACTCGAGTAATTCAAATAAATCCACAATAAATGATTCGAACCTGTATGATTTAACTATATTCTCTTGCATGGAATCTGGGCTACGAACGACCCAAGATTAGAGGAGAAAGGGATTACTGATCTTAGGTTAACCATTAATCCTTAATGGTCCGCCAAGGTGGTGGAGAAGCATTACACGCTTCCCTGGTCAATGGTTCAAGGGGTCAGACCCACCTCACTCGTGATCCGTTAATTACTTAGTTGATTCCGGAGAGAATTACTGTTACCTGCTGATTGGCCTGGATATCGCTGGCTAATTTCCCGAACAATGATTCACAGTTTTTTACTAGTGTCATAGATAGACGTAAACAATGATTCAGGGTTATAATAGTATCAGAGAGACGTAAACAAAGATTCGCAGTTTTATAATAGTATCATTAGAGACGTAAACAATGATTCGCAGTTTTATAATAGTATCATTGAGAGACGTAAACAATGATTCACAGTTTTATAATAGTGTCATTGAGAGACATAAACAATGATTCACAGTTTTATAATAGTATCATTGAGAGACGTAAACATTGATTCACAGTTTTATAATAGTGTCAGAGAGAGACATAGACAATGATTCACAGTTTTATCCTAGTGTCAGACATAAATAATGATTCACAGTCTTATCCTAGTGTCAGACATAAATAATGATTCAGTCTTATCCTAGTGTCAGAGAGAGACGTAAACAATGTTTCACAGTTTTATCCTAGTGTTGATTGCAAAGAATATTTGCAAGTACTTATAGAAACCATAGTTACTTAAATTATATTTGGTCATAGAAATGTTGTTTTCTCAAGTATTTTGGCTTTCATTTGGGTTTTCATCTATATATTTGACCACAGTTCGGTCGTTAGTGAAACCTGATATACTGCTTATGTTACGGCTCCATTCCAAAGACCTCTTGAAACCACCTATATAACTCCAGCATTATTCTATGCTATTCATAATTAACTATTCATTTCTGACAGTATATTTTAATTGATCTATTTAACCGAGTTGTGCAGAAATCTTGGTTAACATTGGGAGCAGGAGAGATTGCTGAAATAGAGGGAATACAGAGAACATATACGGCACGCATAGACGAGATAAAGCACCTAAATTACTGGGATCGTCTCAAAGCTCTCCAGATGTACTCACTAGAAAGGAGACAAGAGAGATACCAAATAATATACACATGGAAAATACTGGAGGGACAGGTCCCAAATCTGCACAGTAAAATAACAACGTACTGGAGTGAACGACATGGAAGAAAATGCAGAATAGAACCAGTGAAGAGCAGAGGTGCCATGGGCACAATCAGAGAACACAGTATAAACATCAGAGGTCCACGGTTGTTCAACGTCCTACCAGCGAGCATAAGAAATATTGCAGGAACAACCGTGGACATCTTCAAGAGGAAACTAAATTGTTTCCTTCAAGGAGTTCCGGACCAACCGGCTGTGGTGGGTATGTGGGCCTGCGGGCCGCTCCAAGCAACAGCCTGGTGGACCAAACTCACAAGTCAAGTCTGGCCTCGGGCCGGGCTTGGGGAGTAGAAGAACTCCGAGAACCCCATCAACCAGGTATCAACCAGGGCTGGTTAACATAGTTAACAAATGAAATACATTTGTATTTCATTTGTATATGGAGGCTGACTCCATACACAGTTTCAAATGTAGATATGATAGGGCCCAGTAGGCTCGGGAATCTGTACATCAGTTGATTGACTGTTGAGAGGCGGGACTAAAGAGCCAGAGCTCAACCCCCGTATGCATTACTAGGTGAGTGCATCCCCAGGAAGCAGCCCATAGGAGCTGTCTAACTCCCAGGTACCTTTATTCTGCTAGGTAAACAAGGGCATCAAGGTGAAATAAATTCTGCACATTTGTTTCTGCCTCAGCTAGGAATCGAATCCGTGCCCTTAAGACTACAACCCCCTAGCGCTATATCCACTCAGCCGCGATGTCCCTGTGTGTGTACTCACCTATTTGTATTCACTTTTTGTGCCTGCAGGATTGAGAGTCGGCTCTTGGCTCCTGCATCTGTAGCCGCCGGTTGTTTAAAGCAATTACTCCTTTCCTTCTCTATCATACCTAGTTTTAAAGTTATGAAGAGTGTGTGTGTGTGTGTGTGTGTGTGTGTGTGTGTGTGTGTGTGTGTGTGTGTGTGTGTGTGTGTGTGTGTGTGTGTGTGTGTGTGTGTGTGAGCACTTTACCTTCATATATTTTATTTATTTTCCCTAATCACAATAACACGCCACAATGTTGTTGAGAACTCGTGTGTTTACACAACGCTGTGAGTTACAACACGAACCATCTACACGGACGGCTGGACCAATACAGTCGTTAGTGATACATTATTGACCTGTCTTGTGAGGGGTAATGATTAAGGTCAACACTGCCACGGTCATCACAGGTAGTTACCTCATTAATGTCGCTGGTACCACCCTCATAATTATTGTTGTCTATTTACATGAGGACGATTGCTGAGCGAGGTCACGATCGTGGTCAAGGGGGTAGAAGACGAGAGGAATGTGTAAGACACATATGGACAGCATGCGGACACATACGGACACAGCCTTCGACCATGTATTCATATTGTCCTAATCTGACGCAAAACTCGACATTTGGGGAGTAAACACGTAATCTCGATTTATCTTGATCAAGAAACTGTTGTAAAATTTAATATTATAATATACGAAAGTACTTAGAGAAAATCCTGTATTAATCCTTCCTTCGTGGTCTGCCATTGTCACATTGTTCATCACGAGTTAATTGTTTTGTGATTTACAAACACACACAAACACACACACATATATATTTTGTTATTACTAGGAACAATTTCGGAATAACTCTCGTAATTAAAACTTTTACGATTGTTTAAAATAATCTAAATATATCTGCAAAATCTGTGCTTTTTAATGCATGTTACCACATTCGAAAAACAATTTTTATAAAATTCATTTCACATTTCTATGATATTTAATAAAGTCTGTGTTCATGAGTATAACGGATATAACGCTCGCTACACGTGACGGATCATATACCATAGATCATATATCCATATATTCCTAACACCATTTTCTTATATTACTCCATCTTTCCTTAACAGAAAGATGGAGTAATATATTTCCATATTCCAAAATTATATTTCCACAATCAAATAATATATATTTCAACATTCTCTGCAGGTTGTGTGACCTGTTTCCGTGTTGTGACCTTTGCCACGACGCTGCTGTGTGACCTCCCGTGACCTTATCTTCCAGGTGAACTTGTGAGTATTTCTAGAGACCTTTTCGCCCGCAGATTTGTCAAAATTTGCATTCTTTAATGTTTGTGTCATTAATATTTCGTATATTATTCATCGCCACTCAAATCTTTGACTTTGTGATGCTGAGGGAAACAGAAGAGATCACTACTATATACAGGGACTGTGTCGTGTAGCACAGTGGTGGCTTATTTTCATTGTAAACTGACTAGTTTACAAAATAAATATCTAAACAGAACCAAATCCCTAGACTACAAGACACATCTAAGCCCTTATATCCAAGAAACAATAGAAACTGTTGAGCCATTGCTCCCAAGAGGGCTCCGTCTCAACAGCCACTTTAGAATATTAAAATGAAAATTAGTAAATTATGTGGCGCTACTTTGATCATGTACCACAACGTCCCACCGAACATTATGAAACTTCCCGCTCACAGGTTGAACTATTCCCAACTCGTGCACATTATATTTTTGTTTTTGTAAAAGAATAAAATAAAAGTGACAAATCGCCGAACTGTACACAAAGAATGTAGCACGTACAGATTACGTGCAGGTAATTACGTGCTGTAATCTGTACAGCACGTACAGATTACAGATTAAGATAATCAATCATGGAGCCCAGCGTTTCACCCAGATACAAACAAGTGGGCCAAAGACACACAGGCACCAAACAATGTAATCGAAGAAAATTAGAAATACTGACAATTAAGAAATATTGACAATCAATCACAGAAATATGCATTCGTAAATCAGCTGACTGAAAAGCTAAACAAACAGCACACACAAAAGTCCTGGAGTCCCTATTAGTCTCAAAATACCTTCATACACCACTTCTTGCCGTGTCTAAGTATATACAAGCGTTATAGTTAACAAATGAACAAATATATTTCATATTATATATATATTATATATAATATATATATTATATAATATATATATAATATATATATATATATATATATATATATATATATATATATATATATATATATATATATATATATATATATATATATATATATATATAGAAAAAAGAGTACCACCTCTAGCTGGAAGAAGGGGGACCCATAGCCTCGGAGGAAACCACGCATAACGCATTAGAGGGAATGTTTAGATCCCCTCCAATACAGTTTCTGTGTGCTTTTCTCCTACCACCCCCTTCCTTGAATATTTTTTGTGCTTTATTATGCATTTGATGGTTACAAGATATACATGGGTTGATACAAAAATAATAATGCAAAAAGGTGCTTAAAGGTTATGGATCTCTTGAAAAACACAACAATGGGAAACATTGCTGAATGTCACAGACGGGTTCGATCATTGTTGCAAGTCAAACACTTCTTCGAATTCCTCTGAAGTTGGACTAGTGCCCAAGACGCAACAGGCATTTCCCCTCTGAATCGCAACACTGAGGCGCTGGAACAAGAAACTTTTTGCTCTCTGGTCTTTTGTAGCGCTGATCAATTTGTCCCCCAATTCCTTCTGGAACTTCAATGCACATTTTCCCCACGAACTGAGGGTCTCCGAGCCGATCGGAACAAAGCTGTAGCAGTGTGCTAGACCTCTGTATTTAATAATTTTCTGCGATTCCCTGAAAGAAGCAGCACCACCGCTTTCACGTGTGCTGTAGTGAAGGTAGGTACTGGCCAGTGTGGCAGCGCACGTGTAGTCCCATACCACTTGCTTACCATCCTTCCAAGGTAGCAAGGTGACCCCATCAGGGCGCTTCTGAGGGTCGTTAGGTCTGGATAATATATATATATATATATATATATATATATATATATATATATATATATATATATATATATATATATATATATATATATATATATATATATATATATATACACACACAAGCAACCTTGAACCCTGCATGTAATCAATATTGTAACTTTTTGTGTAATGACATTTTCAAATAAAGTTAGATAAATATACACACATACCAAAAGAATAGGGGTGGTAGGAGAAGAAAATATCAAAGTGTTCAGTGAGGATCCACAAGGTCTTCTCTGAGTACTCTTTATTTTCTTCTACGAAGCTATGGGTCCCTACACTTGCACCGGAGGTGGTACCCCTTCTAGGTATTAAATATATATATATATATATATATATATATATATATATATATATATATATATATATATATATATATATATATATATATATATATATATAAGGGGGGTTCCAAGGGGTTGTCATAGCCAGGGAGTGGTAATGGGGGACGAGCTCCCACCACCTATAAAATGCTTCTATACGGCGTGCGTCTCCAATAGCCTCTGACAACCAAGTCCAACTCCTGGCCTGCATGGGTGGCTTAGTCCTTAAGTCCGGCGGAACTGCTTTTACCGACAGGAGAGGGGGCGAGGGCGTGCCTCTGGCGCCTTAAACCCAGCTGCTCCGGGTAGATGGGACTCGTTAGCCTGGGAAGGCCGCCCATCTAGGAAAAGGAAAACCCTGATTTTAAACCTCCGCTACCTTGCGGTCATACCCTTTTTTCGTTGTTGACTTCGACCTCGTTCTGGCAGCTCCTGCGACGGTGCTGGAACCATGTGTATTGGCATTTGCCTTTCTATTGGATAATTTCAGCAACGTGGAGATTGTGGGACCTGCTGCATGGGTACCAGCTTCTCCAAATCTACCTACCCAGGCTTTGCGCTCTGTAGGGCGTAACTCCATAGTCTCCCAAGACTGAAGGATGCCTACTACTACTATATAGATATATATATGGCTAATTCGCCTTCATCAGAGCAAAGTAGAATAAATCTACTTTGCTCTGATGAAGGCGAATTAGCCGAAAATGCGTTAAGCATTCTCTATTTTTCACATGTGTTTTTTCTGCATACTTGGATCAGTGTTTTTGTGATCATTGTTGGACACACACACACATTATATTATATATATATATATATATATATATATAATCTTTGGACAACACCCACCAGTGGGACTCGAACCCAGAAAGCACAACTACCTTCCAGTAGCTGGCATAACTAGTATGCTTTAACCCACTACGCCATCAGACCTTACAAAAGAAGTAGATAGTTCGAGATATATATCTCAAACATCTCTACCTCCCGAAGGCACCAGATGAGTGAGGGGTCAGTCTGCATTTTCCATCAAGCCACTGTCAATGTGAGAGAACTCGTGTCCAGCTTATAAGCCTATACTTGCATAAACCACAAGTGAAGATAAACAATCTTTGGACAACACCCACCAGTGGGACTCGAACCCAGAAAGCACAACTACCTTCCAGTAGCTGGCATAACTAGTATGCTTTAACCCACTACGCCATCAGACCTTACAAAAGAAGTAGATAGTTCGAGATATATATCTCAAACATCTCTACCTCCCGAAGGCACCAGATGAGTGAGGGGTCAGTCTGCATTTTCCATCAAGCCACTGTCAATGTGAGAGAACTCGTGTCCAGCTTATAAGCCTATACTTGCATAAACCACAAGTGAAGATAAACAATCTTTGGACAACACCCACCAGTGGGACTCGAACCCAGAAAGCACAACTACCTTCCAGTAGCTGGCATAACTAGTATGCTTTAACCCACTACGCCATCAGACCTTACAAAAGAAGTAGATAGTTCGAGATATATATATCTCAAACATCTCTACCTCCCGAAGGCACCAGATGAGTGAGGGGTCAGTCTGCATTTTCCATCAAGCCACTGTCAATGTGAGAGAACTCATGTCCAGCTTATAAGCCTATACTTGCATAAACCACAAGTGAAGATAAACAATCTTTGGACAACACCCACCAGTGGGACTCGAACCCAGAAAGCACAACTACCTTCCAGTAGCTGGCATAACTAGTATGCTTTAACCCACTACGCCATCAGACCTTACAAAAGAAGTAGATAGTTCGAGATATATATCTCAAACATCTCTACCTCCCGAAGGCACCAGATGAGTGAGGGGTCAGTCTGCATTTTCCATCAAGCCACTGTCAATGTGAGAGAACTCGTGTCCAGCTTATAAGCCTATACTTGCATAAACCACAAGTGAAGATAAACAATCTTTGGACAACACCCACCAGTGGGACTCGAACCCAGAAAGCACAACTACCTTCCAGTAGCTGGCATAACTAGTATGCTTTAACCCACTACGCCATCAGACCTTACAAAAGAAGTAGATAGTTCGAGATATATATCTCAAACATCTCTACCTCCCGAAGGCACCAGATGAGTGAAGGGTCAGTCTGCATTTTCCATCAAGCCACTGTCAATGTGAGAGAACTCGTGTCCAGCTTATAAGCCTATACTTGCATAAACCACAAGTGAAGATAAACAATCTTTGGACAACACCCACCAGTGGGACTCGAACCCAGAAAGCACAACTACCTTCCAGTAGCTGGCATAACTAGTATGCTTTAACCCACTACGCCATCAGACCTTACAAAAGAAGTAGATAGTTCGAGATATATATCTCAAACATCTCTACCTCCCGAAGGCACCAGATGAGTGAGGGGTCAGTCTGCATTTTCCATCAAGCCACTGTCAATGTGAGAGAACTCGTGTCCAGCTTATAAGCCTATACTTGCATAAACCACAAGTGAAGATAAACAATCTTTGGACAACACCCACCAGTGGGACTCGAACCCAGAAAGCACAACTACCTTCCAGTAGCTGGCATAACTAGTATGCTTTAACCCACTACGCCATCAGACCTTACAAAAGAAGTAGATAGTTCGAGATATATATCTCAAACATCTCTACCTCCCGAAGGCACCAGATGAGTGAGGGGTCAGTCTGCATTTTCCATCAAGCCACTGTCAATGTGAGAGAACTCGTGTCCAGCTTATAAGCCTATACTTGCATAAACCACAAGTGAAGATAAACAATCTTTGGACAACACCCACCAGTGGGACTCGAACCCAGAAAGCACAACTACCTTCCAGTAGCTGGCATAACTAGTATGCTTTAACCCACTACGCCATCAGACCTTACAAAAGAAGTAGATAGTTCGAGATATATATCTCAAACATCTCTACCTCCCGAAGGCACCAGATGAGTGAGGGGTCAGTCTGCATTTTCCATCAAGCCACTGTCAATGTGAGAGAACTCGTGTCCAGCTTATAAGCCTATACTTGCATAAACCACAAGTGAAGATAAACAATCTTTGGACAACACCCACCAGTGGGACTCGAACCCAGAAAGCACAACTACCTTCCAGTAGCTGGCATAACTAGTATGCTTTAACCCACTACGCCATCAGACCTTACAAAAGAAGTAGATAGTTCGAGATATATATCTCAAACATCTCTACCTCCCGAAGGCACCAGATGAGTGAGGGGTCAGTCTGCATTTTCCATCAAGCCACTGTCAATGTGAGAGAACTCGTGTCCAGCTTATAAGCCTATACTTGCATAAACCACAAGTGAAGATAAACAATCTTTGGACAACACCCACCAGTGGGACTCGAACCCAGAAAGCACAACTACCTTCCAGTAGCTGGCATAACTAGTATGCTTTAACCCACTACGCCATCAGACCTTACAAAAGAAGTAGATAGTTCGAGATATATATCTCAAACATCTCTACCTCCCGAAGGCACCAGATGAGTGAGGGGTCAGTCTGCATTTTCCATCAAGCCACTGTCAATGTGAGAGAACTCGTGTCCAGCTTATAAGCCTATACTTGCATAAACCACAAGTGAAGATAAACAATCTTTGGACAACACCCACCAGTGGGACTCGAACCCAGAAAGCACAACTACCTTCCAGTAGCTGGCATAACTAGTATGCTTTAACCCACTACGCCATCAGACCTTACAAAAGAAGTAGATAGTTCGAGATATATATCTCAAACATCTCTACCTCCCGAAGGCACCAGATGAGTGAGGGGTCAGTCTGCATTTTCCATCAAGCCACTGTCAATGTGAGAGAACTCGTGTCCAGCTTATAAGCCTATACTTGCATAAACCACAAGTGAAGATAAACAATCTTTGGACAACACCCACCAGTGGGACTCGAACCCAGAAAGCACAACTACCTTCCAGTAGCTGGCATAACTAGTATGCTTTAACCCACTACGCCATCAGACCTTACAAAAGAAGTAGATAGTTCGAGATATATATATCTCAAACATCTCTACCTCCCGAAGGCACCAGATGAGTGAGGGGTCAGTCTGCATTTTCCATCAAGCCACTGTCAATGTGAGAGAACTCGTGTCCAGCTTATAAGCCTATACTTGCATAAACCACAAGTGAAGATAAACAATCTTTGGACAACACCCACCAGTGGGACTCGAACCCAGAAAGCACAACTACCTTCCAGTAGCTGGCATAACTAGTATGCTTTAACCCACTACGCCATCAGACCTTACAAAAGAAGTAGATAGTTCGAGATATATATCTCAAACATCTCTACCTCCCGAAGGCACCAGATGAGTGAGGGGTCAGTCTGCATTTTCCATCAAGCCACTGTCAATGTGAGAGAACTCGTGTCCAGCTTATAAGCCTATACTTGCATAAACCACAAGTGAAGATAAACAATCTTTGGACAACACCCACCAGTGGGACTCGAACCCAGAAAGCACAACTACCTTCCAGTAGCTGGCATAACTAGTATGCTTTAACCCACTACGCCATCAGACCTTACAAAAGAAGTAGATAGTTCGAGATATATATCTCAAACATCTCTACCTCCCGAAGGCACCAGATGAGTGAGGGGTCAGTCTGCATTTTCCATCAAGCCACTGTCAATGTGAGAGAACTCGTGTCCAGCTTATAAGCCTATACTTGCATAAACCACAAGTGAAGATAAACAATCTTTGGACAACACCCACCAGTGGGACTCGAACCCAGAAAGCACAACTACCTTCCAGTAGCTGGCATAACTAGTATGCTTTAACCCACTACGCCATCAGACCTTACAAAAGAAGTAGATAGTTCGAGATATATATCTCAAACATCTCTACCTCCCGAAGGCACCAGATGAGTGAGGGGTCAGTCTGCATTTTCCATCAAGCCACTGTCAATGTGAGAGAACTCGTGTCCAGCTTATAAGCCTATACTTGCATAAACCACAAGTGAAGATAAACAATCTTTGGACAACACCCACCAGTGGGACTCGAACCCAGAAAGCACAACTACCTTCCAGTAGCTGGCATAACTAGTATGCTTTAACCCACTACGCCATCAGACCTTACAAAAGAAGTAGATAGTTCGAGATATATATCTCAAACATCTCTACCTCCCGAAGGCACCAGATGAGTGAGGGGTCAGTCTGCATTTTCCATCAAGCCACTGTCAATGTGAGAGAACTCGTGTCCAGCTTATAAGCCTATACTTGCATAAACCACAAGTGAAGATAAACAATCTTTGGACAACACCCACCAGTGGGACTCGAACCCAGAAAGCACAACTACCTTCCAGTAGCTGGCATAACTAGTATGCTTTAACCCACTACGCCATCAGACCTTACAAAAGAAGTAGATAGTTCGAGATATATATCTCAAACATCTCTACCTCCCGAAGGCACCAGATGAGTGAGGGGTCAGTCTGCATTTTCCATCAAGCCACTGTCAATGTGAGAGAACTCGTGTCCAGCTTATAAGCCTATACTTGCATAAACCACAAGTGAAGATAAACAATCTTTGGACAACACCCACCAGTGGGACTCGAACCCAGAAAGCACAACTACCTTCCAGTAGCTGGCATAACTAGTATGCTTTAACCCACTACGCCATCAGACCTTACAAAAGAAGTAGATAGTTCGAGATATATATCTCAAACATCTCTACCTCCCGAAGGCACCAGATGAGTGAGGGGTCAGTCTGCATTTTCCATCAAGCCACTGTCAATGTGAGAGAACTCGTGTCCAGCTTATAAGCCTATACTTGCATAAACCACAAGTGAAGATAAACAATCTTTGGACAACACCCACCAGTGGGACTCGAACCCAGAAAGCACAACTACCTTCCAGTAGCTGGCATAACTAGTATGCTTTAACCCACTACGCCATCAGACCTTACAAAAGAAGTAGATAGTTCGAGATATATATCTCAAACATCTCTACCTCCCGAAGGCACCAGATGAGTGAGGGGTCAGTCTGCATTTTCCATCAAGCCACTGTCAATGTGAGAGAACTCGTGTCCAGCTTATAAGCCTATACTTGCATAAACCACAAGTGAAGATAAACAATCTTTGGACAACACCCACCAGTGGGACTCGAACCCAGAAAGCACAACTACCTTCCAGTAGCTGGCATAACTAGTATGCTTTAACCCACTACGCCATCAGACCTTACAAAAGAAGTAGATAGTTCGAGATATATATCTCAATATATATCTTTGGTGTTGTCCAAAGATTGTTTATCTTCACTTGTGGTTTATGCAAGTATAGGCTTATAAGCTGGACACGAGTTCTCTCACATTGACAGTGGCTTGATGGAAAATGCAGACTGACCCCTCACTCATCTGGTGCCTTCGGGAGGTAGAGATGTTTGAGATATATATCTCGAACTATCTACTTCTTTTGTAAGGTCTGATGGCGTAGTGGGTTAAAGCATACTAGTTATGCCAGCTACTGGAAGGTAGTTGTGCTTTCTGGGTTCGAGTCCCACTGGTGGGTGTTGTCCAAAGATTGTTTATCTTCACTTGTGGTTTATGCAAGTATAGGCTTATAAGCTGGACACGAGTTCTCTCACATTGACAGTGGCTTGATGGAAAATGCAGACTGACCCCTCACTCATCTGGTGCCTTCGGGAGGTAGAGATGTTTGAGATATATATCTCGAACTATCTACTTCTTTTGTAAGGTCTGATGGCGTAGTGGGTTAAAGCATACTAGTTATGCCAGCTACTGGAAGGTAGTTGTGCTTTCTGGGTTCGAGTCCCACTGGTGGGTGTTGTCCAAAGATTGTTTATCTTCACTTGTGGTTTATGCAAGTATAGGCTTATAAGCTGGACACGAGTTCTCTCACATTGACAGTGGCTTGATGGAAAATGCAGACTGACCCCTCACTCATCTGGTGCCTTCGGGAGGTAGAGATGTTTGAGATATATATCTCGAACTATCTACTTCTTTTGTAAGGTCTGATGGCGTAGTGGGTTAAAGCATACTAGTTATGCCAGCTACTGGAAGGTAGTTGTGCTTTCTGGGTTCGAGTCCCACTGGTGGGTGTTGTCCAAAGATTGTTTATCTTCACTTGTGGTTTATGCAAGTATAGGCTTATAAGCTGGACACGAGTTCTCTCACATTGACAGTGGCTTGATGGAAAATGCAGACTGACCCCTCACTCATCTGGTGCCTTCGGGAGGTAGAGATGTTTGAGATATATATCTCGAACTATCTACTTCTTTTGTAAGGTCTGATGGCGTAGTGGGTTAAAGCATACTAGTTATGCCAGCTACTGGAAGGTAGTTGTGCTTTCTGGGTTCGAGTCCCACTGGTGGGTGTTGTCCAAAGATTGTTTATCTTCACTTGTGGTTTATGCAAGTATAGGCTTATAAGCTGGACACGAGTTCTCTCACATTGACAGTGGCTTGATGGAAAATGCAGACTGACCCCTCACTCATCTGGTGCCTTCGGGAGGTAGAGATGTTTGAGATATATATCTCGAACTATCTACTTCTTTTGTAAGGTCTGATGGCGTAGTGGGTTAAAGCATACTAGTTATGCCAGCTACTGGAAGGTAGTTGTGCTTTCTGGGTTCGAGTCCCACTGGTGGGTGTTGTCCAAAGATTGTTTATCTTCACTTGTGGTTTATGCAAGTATAGGCTTATAAGCTGGACACGAGTTCTCTCACATTGACAGTGGCTTGATGGAAAATGCAGACTGACCCCTCACTCATCTGGTGCCTTCGGGAGGTAGAGATGTTTGAGATATATATCTCGAACTATCTACTTCTTTTGTAAGGTCTGATGGCGTAGTGGGTTAAAGCATACTAGTTATGCCAGCTACTGGAAGGTAGTTGTGCTTTCTGGGTTCGAGTCCCACTGGTGGGTGTTGTCCAAAGATTGTTTATCTTCACTTGTGGTTTATGCAAGTATAGGCTTATAAGCTGGACACGAGTTCTCTCACATTGACAGTGGCTTGATGGAAAATGCAGACTGACCCCTCACTCATCTGGTGCCTTCGGGAGGTAGAGATGTTTGAGATATATATCTCGAACTATCTACTTCTTTTGTAAGGTCTGATGGCGTAGTGGGTTAAAGCATACTAGTTATGCCAGCTACTGGAAGGTAGTTGTGCTTTCTGGGTTCGAGTCCCACTGGTGGGTGTTGTCCAAAGATTGTTTATCTTCACTTGTGGTTTATGCAAGTATAGGCTTATAAGCTGGACACGAGTTCTCTCACATTGACAGTGGCTTGATGGAAAATGCAGACTGACCCCTCACTCATCTGGTGCCTTCGGGAGGTAGAGATGTTTGAGATATATATCTCGAACTATCTACTTCTTTTGTAAGGTCTGATGGCGTAGTGGGTTAAAGCATACTAGTTATGCCAGCTACTGGAAGGTAGTTGTGCTTTCTGGGTTCGAGTCCCACTGGTGGGTGTTGTCCAAAGATTGTTTATCTTCACTTGTGGTTTATGCAAGTATAGGCTTATAAGCTGGACACGAGTTCTCTCACATTGACAGTGGCTTGATGGAAAATGCAGACTGACCCCTCACTCATCTGGTGCCTTCGGGAGGTAGAGATGTTTGAGATATATATCTCGAACTATCTACTTCTTTTGTAAGGTCTGATGGCGTAGTGGGTTAAAGCATACTAGTTATGCCAGCTACTGGAAGGTAGTTGTGCTTTCTGGGTTCGAGTCCCACTGGTGGGTGTTGTCCAAAGATTGTTTATCTTCACTTGTGGTTTATGCAAGTATAGGCTTATAAGCTGGACACGAGTTCTCTCACATTGACAGTGGCTTGATGGAAAATGCAGACTGACCCCTCACTCATCTGGTGCCTTCGGGAGGTAGAGATGTTTGAGATATATATCTCGAACTATCTACTTCTTTTGTAAGGTCTGATGGCGTAGTGGGTTAAAGCATACTAGTTATGCCAGCTACTGGAAGGTAGTTGTGCTTTCTGGGTTCGAGTCCCACTGGTGGGTGTTGTCCAAAGATTGTTTATCTTCACTTGTGGTTTATGCAAGTATAGGCTTATAAGCTGGACACGAGTTCTCTCACATTGACAGTGGCTTGATGGAAAATGCAGACTGACCCCTCACTCATCTGGTGCCTTCGGGAGGTAGAGATGTTTGAGATATATATCTCGAACTATCTACTTCTTTTGTAAGGTCTGATGGCGTAGTGGGTTAAAGCATACTAGTTATGCCAGCTACTGGAAGGTAGTTGTGCTTTCTGGGTTCGAGTCCCACTGGTGGGTGTTGTCCAAAGATTGTTTATCTTCACTTGTGGTTTATGCAAGTATAGGCTTATAAGCTGGACACGAGTTCTCTCACATTGACAGTGGCTTGATGGAAAATGCAGACTGACCCCTCACTCATCTGGTGCCTTCGGGAGGTAGAGATGTTTGAGATATATATCTCGAACTATCTACTTCTTTTGTAAGGTCTGATGGCGTAGTGGGTTAAAGCATACTAGTTATGCCAGCTACTGGAAGGTAGTTGTGCTTTCTGGGTTCGAGTCCCACTGGTGGGTGTTGTCCAAAGATTGTTTATCTTCACTTGTGGTTTATGCAAGTATAGGCTTATAAGCTGGACACGAGTTCTCTCACATTGACAGTGGCTTGATGGAAAATGCAGACTGACCCCTCACTCATCTGGTGCCTTCGGGAGGTAGAGATGTTTGAGATATATATCTCGAACTATCTACTTCTTTTGTAAGGTCTGATGGCGTAGTGGGTTAAAGCATACTAGTTATGCCAGCTACTGGAAGGTAGTTGTGCTTTCTGGGTTCGAGTCCCACTGGTGGGTGTTGTCCAAAGATTGTTTATCTTCACTTGTGGTTTATGCAAGTATAGGCTTATAAGCTGGACACGAGTTCTCTCACATTGACAGTGGCTTGATGGAAAATGCAGACTGACCCCTCACTCATCTGGTGCCTTCGGGAGGTAGAGATGTTTGAGATATATATCTCGAACTATCTACTTCTTTTGTAAGGTCTGATGGCGTAGTGGGTTAAAGCATACTAGTTATGCCAGCTACTGGAAGGTAGTTGTGCTTTCTGGGTTCGAGTCCCACTGGTGGGTGTTGTCCAAAGATTGTTTATCTTCACTTGTGGTTTATGCAAGTATAGGCATATATATATATATATATATATATATATATATATATATATATATATATATATATATATATATATATATATATATATATATATATATATTGGTAGCAGTCTTTCCTGTAGACATATATTATTAAATATGACCGAAAAAGTAAGATTAATTATTCTAACACGAATTTTCTCAATCTTTCGTACATTTCTTTTCACTGTTGGTGGTAATTCAAAAATCAGTTTGGTTAGGTGCATTTTGCACCTAACATTAAGTTAAGTGCATTCTGGCTACTAGGTACGACATATATATATATATATATATATATATATATATATATATATATATATATATATATATATATATATATATATATATATATATATATATATAATATGTATATATAATATTGTACCTAGTAGCCAGAACGCAGTACTCGGCCTACTATGTAGGGCCCGATTTGCCTAATAAGCCAAGTTTTCCTGAATTAATATATATATTTAGATTTTTTTTTCTTATATGATAAAGCTATCCATTTTATTAAGTATGAGTCAAGTTCTTTTAATTTGAGTTAAAACTAATGTAGATATATGACCGAACCTAACCAACCCTACCTAACGTAACCTAACCTATCTTAACCTAACCTAAACTAACATTACTAAGTCAGTAATTTATGTTCCTAACACAATATAATAATAATATTACAAATAAACCAATTGGAAACAATATTTTGAAAATAAAGAAAATCGCTCGGCCTATTAGGCAAATCGGGCCTTGCATATTAGGCCGAGAAGTGCGTTCTGGCTACTAGGTACGATATATATATATATATATATATATATATATATATATATATATATATATATATATATATATATATATATATTAGTCCGCCACCGGTGTCGTCATCGTGATCGTCTACCATTTATTACACCAGGGAAGAACAGCAGAGAACGTAGTATGCACAATCGTGGAACCGGCCCTACACACCCCATAATGACGTCCCACAACCAAACACCACAACCTGTCGACCTCTCGCAGAAATAAAACACATGCAATTGATAACCCCTCTCCCCCCCCCCCCCCAATTGACGCCAGAATACAAACAGCCATCTGACTCTAAAAGATTCATCATATGTAATCGGATGGTAACAGTTAATGATTCATGCATGTAGCGGATCACCTCACGAACCACTAGCATTAAACAACCGGGCGTTTACATTACCCTAAGCTTGACGCTAATCTAAATATGGGTTCAACTGGTCAACAACTTGAAGGGAACTACTAACTAATCACCAGTAAACTGCAGCACTGTTCCAGGATCTATAACCGGACCGTCGACAATCCATCTTAAGCACCTCCATACCAATCGTGTAGTATGGAGGGTGGACACATGCCACATCAACCACCAACGGAACATCCAACAAGTCACTGACTCGCGTGCCACAAGGGAAGCGACATAGCAGCGAGATCAAATACTTCCCACAAAACTCCCATCGAAAGTGACTAAAACTACAGAGGCAGCCTTTCAGTATGCATCCACCAACCCCGAGTCTACCCAGAGAACGTCTCTGACACAGCGAGATCATCTTCACTGTGCCCTTCGCCACATCCTTACCTACGGAAAGCAGTGTGTAAAGTACAACACCTTTGACAGAACCTCCGTGGAACCTCCTTACAGTCTCCGTGGTGTAGTGGCAAGACACTCACCTGGCGTTCCGCGAGCGCTTTGTCATGGGTTCGTATCCTGGCCGGGGAGGATTTACTGGGCGCAAATCCTTAAACTGTAGCCTCTGTTTAACTCAACAGTAAAATGGGTACTTGGTTGTAAAAACGATTCTTCGAGGTGGGATCGTATTCCAGGGACCTGCCCGAAACGCTACGCGTACTAATGGTTGTACAAGAATGTAACAACTTTTGTATGTATATATATTATATATATATTATATATATATATATATATATATATATATATATATATATATATATATATATATATATATATATATATATATATATATATATGTCGTACCTAGTAGCCAGAACGCACTTCTCAGCCTACTATGCAGGGCCGATTTGCCTAATAAGCCAAGTTTTCATGAATTAATGATTTTTCGACTACCTAATCTACCTAACCTAACCTAACCTAACTTTTTCGGCTACCTAACCTAACCTAACCTATAAAGATAGGTTAGGTTAGGTTAGGTAGGGTTGGTTAGGTTCGGTCATATATCTACGTTAATTTTAACTCCAATAAAAAAAAATTGACCTCATACATAATGAAATGGGTAGCTTTATCATTTCATAAGAAAAAAATTAGAGAAAATATATTAATTCAGGAAAACTTGGCTTATTAGGCAAATCGGGCCTTGAATAGTAGGCTGAGAAGTGCGTTCTGGCTACTAGGTACGACATTATATATATATATATATATATATATATATATATATATATATATATATATATATATATATATATATATATATTGGTGTATACTGGCAGCAGGTTTTCTTTCAAACATGTTTCATTGAATATGACCGCATATTCTGTATTTATTATTTTCTGGTTTAGGGCTTCTATCCCTCTAACTATTTTCTTAGCATCAGGGCTTATTTGAAATAGGAGTTCTCCAAAACTCATTTTCGTACTTTTAAGGTGAAGAAAAGATGTGATTTACTATAGAGTGTATTACACTTATTTGTATAATTTGCACGACGTTTCGAACCTCCATGGTTCATTCTCAAGTGAACAGATCTTACAATACTAGTTGATTTTATACCCGCATTAGGTCAGGTGATAATATAATGAAGGTGAAAACATGGGGGGATACATAAGGGATAAACATAGGGGCTGCAGAAGGCTTATTGGCCCATACGAGGCATCTCCTATCTAAACACAAAGATTAATCCAGTGTAATTGGCCTGTTATGTTGGACATTGTTTTCTGTGTTGGCATCGATATGTTCTTGTCTTGTCCTTACTCTCATGGTGGGTAGAGTAAATAGTTCCGTGATTTGGGTGTTCATGGTAGGTCGCTCTATTCTTATGTGAATTGCCTCAAGAATTTGTAATCTTCTTGAATCTTGGGTTTTGTCTATTATGCAAGTATTCTTGTTCAACATTTCTCTTGTTAGAGTAATGTCATGGGCTTGTCTCATGTGATTCCTAGGGGCACCAGATTGAAGATGGCATGTCAAACGCCTCGTCAGCTTGGTCGACGTCATACCTATGTACTTACATTGAAGGTTACATCCTTCGTGGGGGCAAGTGTACATGTATACAACGCTTGACTGCTGTAGAGGGTTCTCCGTCGGCTTCGGGCTGTTTTTGATAAGGAGTTCGGAAGTCTTCTTGGTTTTGTAGAATATTATCAGGTTTATGTTTTGGTTAGGAGTAGTGCTTTTTACTCCTTTACGGATTATTTCTTTCATTATTCTTTCCTCTTTTATATGTTCACTATGCATGGTTGATTTGTAATATAATTTTATTGGGGGTGTTGTGGTTTCTGTTCTGGGTTCTGAATTATACCAACGGTCCAAGTGTCTTCTTATAGCAGCGTTTATTTCCGCGTTGCTATATCCGTTGTTCACCAATACCTGAGTTACTCTTTCAAACTCTCTACTCACGTGGCTCCATTCAGAGCAGTGGGTAAGCGCTCGACGAATATAAGCATTGAGAACACTGGCTTTGTATCTTTGGGGGCACTCACTTCTACCGTTCAGGCATAATCCTATGTTGGTGGGCTTGGTATATACGTTGGTGCTTAAAGAGGTTCCTGTTTTTGTTATTAGTACATCCAAGAATGGCAGACTGTTATTTTCACTATTTTCATGTGTAAATCGGAGTACTGACTCTCTCTCTAGGTGTCTTTTTAGGTCAATTAGTTCATCTGAGTCTTTTACTATTACGAATATGTCATCTACATAACGGCAGTATACAGTTGGTTTTTGTCTGCTACTGAAGACCCTATCTTCGATGGTTCCCATATAAAAATTAGCAAATAAAACTCCTAAGGGGGAGCCCATTGCTACTCCGTCTATTTGTAAATACATGTCTCCTTGTGGACTGATGAAAGGGGCTTCCTTTGTACATGCTTCGAGAAGACTTTTCAAGTGTGGCTCAGGTATGTCTAATTTGGGGGTGCTCTCGTCTCTGTATACTCTGTCCAGTATCATTCCTATGGTTGTGTCGACTGGGACGTTGGTAAAAAGGGATTCAACGTCCAGGGAAGCGATGATTCCATCGGGCTGGGTAGATTTGATCAATTCTAGGAAATCTGCTGATGATTGTAGACTAAACTTACTTGGAGTGTATGGAGTTAGGAGTTCATTGAGTTTCTTTGCCAGGTGATAAGTTGGGGTTGGTATTTGGCTGATTATAGGGCGTAGTGGGTTACCTGGTTTATGCGTCTTAACATTGCCGTAGGCATATCCTAAGCCATAGTCGCCTTGAAGTTTATTGAAATGCACACTACCTTTCTTTGCGTTTATTGCTGTAATTGTTTTGTTTACTTTCCGCTTAAGGTCTTCTACGGGGTTCCTCGTGATTCGTTGAAATTTGGAGTCGTCACTTAGGATGTCGCTAATTTTGTTCATGTATTCATGGGTAGGAATCAATACATATGCTGCTGTTTTGTCGGCTTTTCTTATTGTTACGTCTTTCAGATTTTTTAGTTGTTTCGCTGCTTCTTTGAGTCGTGGGGTTAAGATAGTAGATGAATATGTTCCTCGTTTTTTCCCTGCTTCTGCAAGTAGTTCAGCTTGAAGTGTGTCAGTGGTGATGACTTTTTTGTTGTCTTCTAGCTTGGATGTACTAATAACAAAAACAGGAACCTCTTTAAGCACCAACGTATATACCAAGCCCACCAACATAGGATTATGCCTGAACGGTAGAAGTGAGTGCCCCCAAAGATACAAAGCCAGTGTTCTCAATGCTTATATTCGTCGAGCGCTTACCCACTGCTCTGAATGGAGCCACGTGAGTAGAGAGTTTGAAAGAGTAACTCAGGTATTGGTGAACAACGGATATAGCAACGCGGAAATAAACGCTGCTATAAGAAGACACTTGGACCGTTGGTATAATTCAGAACCCAGAACAGAAACCACAACACCCCCAATAAAATTATATTACAAATCAACCATGCATAGTGAACATATAAAAGAGGAAAGAATAATGAAAGAAATAATCCGTAAAGGAGTAAAAAGCACTACTCCTAACCAAAACATAAACCTGATAATATTCTACAAAACCAAGAAGACTTCCGAACTCCTTATCAAAAACAGCCCGAAGCCGACGGAGAACCCTCTACAGCAGTCAAGCGTTGTATACATGTACACTTGCCCCCACGAAGGATGTAACCTTCAATGTAAGTACATAGGTATGACGTCGACCAAGCTGACGAGGCGTTTGACATGCCATCTTCAATCTGGTGCCCCTAGGAATCACATGAGACAAGCCCATGACATTACTCTAACAAGAGAAATGTTGAACAAGAATACTTGCATAATAGACAAAACCCAAGATTCAAGAAGATTACAAATTCTTGAGGCAATTCACATAAGAATAGAGCGACCTACCATGAACACCCAAATCACGGAACTATTTACTCTACCCACCATGAGAGTAAGGACAAGACAAGAACATATCGATGCCAACACAGAAAACAATGTCCAACATAACAGGCCAATTACACTGGATTAATCTTTGTGTTTAGATAGGAGATGCCTCGTATGGGCCAATAAGCCTTCTGCAGCCCCTATGTTTATCCCTTATGTATCCCCCCATGTTTTCACCTTCATTATATTATCACCTGACCTAATGCGGGTATAAAATCAACTAGTATTGTAAGATCTGTTCACTTGAGAATGAACCATGGAGGTTCGAAACGTCGTGCAAATTATACAAATAAGTGTAATACACTCTATAGTAAATCACATCTTTTCTTCACCTTAAAAGTACGAAAATGAGTTTTGGAGAACTCCTATTTCAAATAAGCCCTGATGCTAAGAAAATAGTTAGAGGGATAGAAGCCCTAAACCAGAAAATAATAAATACAGAATATGCGGTCATATTCAATGAAACATATATATATATATATATATATATATATATTATATATATATATATATATATATATAAAACTGTACATTGATCAAAAGCCCTCTGCTAGATCGTCAACTTTCTAGATTACATCATCCCGACTTGCACAAACACTGACCGTTGCACAGCTTCCCATGTATCTTTTCACTGTTTTTTTAAAACTAGGAAACCACACAATACATGTCTGAAATCCAACACACATGTTAACATTCTAAAGTTAGCCATTACCAAATTTAAAGAAAATGGGAGTTTTTCGTGACGTCTTCACAACAGACCCATATTTACATCACGTATATTTAAGCTTCCAAAATTATTCTTTAAAACACAGTCTAGTGTTTAAACTTAATAAAATAGTATTCACTATGACAGGTTCTTAGATAATTATACTATACATCACAGGCTTCTTTGCTATTTATTGTTAAATAAACTTAGTACTTAAGACAGAGTTGAGACCAACAGAATATTGTTGGAACGAGACGCCTGGGGCTGGATTCAGGAAGGTACTTACGAAGGTTTTTCCTCTTAGCTAAGAGCGTTTTCCGTCTTAGCGCCTTCGTGGCGGCTACGTCCGTATTCAATTAACTACCCTAAGTGGAAAAACCTTCGTAAGTTCATTCCGGGATTTAAGTGTGGTTTCGACCACTCGTAGCTTTACGTAAACTGGATATAAGTCATTTTTTCTCTACTACATAACACTGGGATCGATTTATGATATTGGAACATGACCAAAATATTATAGCTGGTGAATCTAGTGAAGAGTAGTCCTTCGTGTTAGTTATATATGCATTCTCTGCTTGAAACTTGAAGTAAATATGTGTTTGATGATAGTAGAATTAATTTTATAATAGTAAGATATTATACCAGTAGTTATTAAGTAAATAAACACTGGTGAACATGAAATATGAGAGGTGATGAGCCCTGCCTGATGGGATCATTTACTATCACCAAATGCCCCTGTTCACCTAGTAGTAAGGGTGTACCTTAGCTATACATACCCATTTCTAATTTATTTAGTTTGGTTTAATTTTGAAATTAAATCTGGGTGAGACATAAAATAAAAATATGCTGCACAAATGATGTTAGGTAAGGAAAAGGGTAAAAATGTCAAAAACTTTATTCATTGAACACTTAAAGCTATAATTATGACTATATAGACTATTAAAAAAGAAAGAGGGAAGTAGGGGGTCCAAGACCTCTTCCTGTTATACAATTTGGGTGTGGAACAAGTAATTATCAAAAGAAGGCACCATGCCGGGAAGGCTATGTAGCAGTAAGGCAGTGAGGTGAGGCAGCTACTTATTTGAGAAATGCTTATTTTATTTACCTTATAAGCTGAGGCAACTTATTTTATTTGAGGAATACTCAGCTGATTCCTCTACATATAGCATGGAACAAATTTGTGTCCAAGACCTCTTCCTGTTACTCAATTTGGCTGTGTGTAACCAAACTAGAAGTGCTCTACAAATCAAGGGACCCAGAATGTGGAATGACCTCCCGAATCATGTCAAAGGCTGTACCTCTCTCAACCAGTTTAAGAGTTAAACTAAGTACTGCCTAATTAACTCCATGTAACCTAACTTACCTCCAAAATGTCAACCCATGTCTTGCTATTTTTTAAACAACGCTGTTCACCAACATGTGCAATTGCTGATTTATGCTATGTTAACCACCTTTTTGTATTTTTTATTCCTTCTTTCAACACAATTTATACCTAATCCCGATTACTATTAAGTTTTAGTCTGTGTTTTTTCCCCCCACACCTTGCCCGAAATGCTATGAGTATTAGTGGCTTTAGGTATTGTATGTACTAGCTCTGCCTATAAATCCAACATTATGTTTGTAAATCAACTGTATGTACTTTTCCTGAATAAAATGTATTTATTATTTATTTTTTAATCAGTAAGTATTAAAAGAAGGCACCAAGCTGGGAAGGCTATGTAGCACCATTGTGTGTAACAATAAACCAAATTTTTTTTAACAAATAATGCACCTGTATGGGAAAACAAATCCTGTCAGCTGTAAAAATATTGATGCAGTTATTTAAATGAAAAATATAATGAAAGAAATATTACTGGTTTATTTTTATTCTATCTTTTTGTACTGTACAGTATATCCAAGGAAGTGAAAAATTGAGACATAATGCACAATTTAATGAATGATTAGCATGGATTAGCAGTTCAAAAGAAATATGACTTGTATTACATATCAACATGAGATCTTAATGATCCATGGTCAACATGATTTAATAAGGATAATACAGTACTGTATTTGTAATAATACAAACTATAATTTAAAATCTTTATTACTGATTTTTTTTATTAAGAAGATTAGGTATACACAGCAATGTGCTGCTACCCTATTCTATATGGAATATTACACAGTGTAGATAAAAAACTAGCTATAAGTTTACCTAATACTCCCATCTCACAGGATGGTTAGACATACTGTACATGGAATCAATTTAGAAAATACCAGCCTCAATACAAAAAACAAATCAATTCTGACTAAACAACTCTAAGCAATTTTCACAAGAGGTAAGCACTGAATCATGGAAACATTATATTATAATTACTCTTACCAGTTTCTACAAAACTCCTCTCAAACAATATATTTTTAAACATGTTTAGGTATACACAGCAATGTGCTGCTTCCCTATTCTGTATAAAGGACCACACAGTGTAGATCAAAAACCAGCTACAAGCTCACCCAACATCCTCACCTCACAGGATGGCCAGTCATACATGGAATTAGGAGAGAACAAAATACTTATTGCTGATCTATTAGCTTCCACTGGCAAAATCTGGGTGCAGCACAAGAATATCTTCCAATATTCCTGAGTGTATGAAGTAATTACAGAGCTCAAAATACCTCATACCATTTGGTATGAAGTCACTGATAACAGGACAATCACAGATATAGTGTTGGAGAGTATGTTCTCTCAAGTAGGACTGAAAACAGATGTTTTTTTCCACCAAGAGGGCTATAAACTCATGGAACCGCTTACCCGCTGAAGCCGTAAATGCCAAATTCCAGCTAAAAAATATCATTAAGACAATTGGCGGGCCCTTTAACAAGCCGCCGGCTTTCTGTCCTCTTCGAGGTCACTAGATAGTTAGTGGCCATTGGGTAAATTCAGTAAATATATACAATAATTGTCAGCGCATCTTCCGAGCAACAAGGACAGCTACACAGTATCTCTTAGAATTACGTAGGTAAACAACAAATGTAACATATTTGTTTACTACAATGTCGGTGCTGGCTGTAGAAGTTGAAAAAAACATTGTTTTACTTCGAAATATACTAATTTTATAAGAAAATTCGACGTAAATAGGAGGCAGTAGAGCTCCGATAAGCCAGCGCTAAATCTTCAATATGAAGAATGTTGCTGCTCTCTGATTGGCCAAACGAAACACAGTAGTGACCTCTATCGGCACGCAGGTGAACCAACAATTTTCTTCCTAAGTATACCTTATTGAATCGCACCTAAGCATCTTCTTAGGGCGCACTTAGGAACCTTCGTAGCAAACCCACTTACGAAGAAATACACAGAGCTTCCTGAATCTAGGTCCTGGGCGAGGGCGGCCACGCACACCAGGGTTGCCAGATTGGGCTGCAAGTAGCGAATTGGGCTACTTTTGAGAGCCCCTCGCTCCCAAATTTTTAATTTCGCTACTTGCGACTTTTTGGGCTAGTTTAAAAGCAAGTTGGGCTATTAATGTTAAGAAACTCAATGATGATTATTTATGCTTTAATAATATCATGTGTACAAATCACAGCCGAGTCCAACAGCCTGATGGACTAGACCACTTACCGCAGGAGTCCTGGTGAGAGACCGGCCCCTGGGGACGTTGATCCTAGGAACCTTTGAAAGAAAAAGTAACGGCAAGGCAAGGTAATCCTCCCCAGGGACCATAGATTTCCCAACCTTAAATGTCATTAATACTTCATCCCGGAAGCTACAGCTGGTTCCACAGATCTTCATTAGGAGGAGAAAGGTATCTAGAAATTTACAAATTGATAAATGATGGGAAAGATCCCTTCCAGTTAATACATTTGTCAGGAAGACGATGGTTGGCAAGGGGCGGCAGTGTAAAGCGGCTGTTAGATCAGTGGGGTTCTCTAACAACTCATTACCAAATAGCTTTTTCCTCTTGTGATAAATATGTTGCAAGGCAACTATTTTCAATGTACGCTGATCCCTCCAATAAGCTATATTTCGCATGTCTCAAGCCAATTCTAAATGGTTTTTTAAAGGATGAATTTACTTTATCCAAAAGATGAAGCAGATCAGTATAGCCTTCACACTGTCTTAGAAAACTTCACTCTTGGAATACTCAGAAGAATCGTTCATCTTCATCATGCAAAGCTTCATGTTAATTTGGACTACAATTCTATGTATCTGCCCCTGGAGAAAGTTGAATTTGGTTACGAATTTTCAACATTTCGGGCCACTAGCAGTCAAAACAATTTTATAACCCAGGAAAAGTTTCAAAATATTCAAGAAAGATGCGACAATTTTTTAATGAAAGCTTGCAAATAGCTTCTTTCTCGTATTCTAAGTAATGTTGAAACTTAAAAAAAAGGTGAACAATCTGTTACCTATCATATGCCTTAGCCACACATGGCCACCATTTTCAGAACTGAAATTGAAAGTCAGTGGCGCCTAATGTTAACCATTGACTAGTCCAACATTTGTAAGGGACAAATTCCGACATCTGAATCGTCATTTTAGACCAAGACAATAACTGTCAAGAACACTGCTGGCGATCCCATACTGATTGACCTCGCTGAGTTTGCATTGAAAATATACAGCTTGCCAATCAGTAATGCCCTGGTTGAACGGATATTTTCAAGAGTAACATCTGTGAAAACTAAACTGATAAATCGAATGAGACTTGAGCTTTTGACATCAATCTTGAGAATCAAAACATATCTTGAAGAAAATGTAACTTGTTGTTCGTCATTTGAACCACTCATGTCAATGCTTAAATATGAGTCTGCAATATACAAGAACGAGGTTGTGGATGCAGATCAAGATCTTGGTAATCTTCAACTGTAAAGACGTGGAAGGACTCCACACCCATTAGGCTTCATACAGTTAATATTGGTAAGTTATCCTATTATCATATTGGTTAAATATATATATGCAGAGATAATATTAATAAAACAATTAAAATCATTTAATGTACTCTATATATCAAAATAGATTACTTTGAAACCCGTATCAGTCACTAAACAAAAAATTGGGTTACTCTTATTACAAATTCGCTACTTTTAGACGGTCAGCTCACTACTTTTAGCAATTTAGATCTGGCAACCCTGACGCACACCCAGAGCTTGAAAACAAAGGCACGAGACAGGGAGGAACGCCCACTCAAATTGTCACAACACAGACCAGTTCTTCCCCCGAGCTTCGACAAAGGATCCACTACGATCTGACCAACCGAAGATCTCATTAACAAAGGGAAGAACAACTTTCGGTATTTCTATTGCATGTAATAGTGGCCATTATTAGTGTAGGAAATTATTGATATTACACGGGGCTTCAACCCCAACAGTGTGTGTTTATCTCTTTACTACACACATTAATTTATGTCACACCTTTACTTTATATGTTAATGAGCAATTCTTACAGCCCTAACTTTTACAGGTAAATTTGAGATCTGGAGATATTAGCTGTTTACCAACTACATGACCTGTGACGCTCTCATGCATGATCTGGCTGTCTGACAGTGCTAGGCACCATTACATGGCACCTGGACCACATGTAGCCACACCCTAACACATGTTGGAGGAATCATTCACAGCCTAATCAGGCCATAGCAACCATACAGCTAAGAAAATTATAACATTTGTACTATTAACCTCACTGTAGCTTGATATAAGCCACCATATGTGGTATAATTTATATGGAATGAAAACTAAATATTTATGGTTTATCTCCACCAATTGGGATAAACTGTCAAAATATACGCCCAACTATGTGAAGGTAAAGCTTGACAGGCTAAATTTACATACAGTCAACTACTTAGAATAATAAATACTTAAACTAAAAAAATCAAGTAAAAAATATAAATTAAATATTCACAAAGAATAAAAACAAATAACTGCTACTAGGACTACCCCACAATACCCAAAGAAGTTAACATCGGCACCACCCTCAACCATTAAACCTTGCCATTTCCCTCCTAGACGAGCACGCACCCATCAAACAAGTCGTTTCCTTATTTAAGACCGTCTCCAGTCACTTTCTCTAATCGACACAAAACATCAACCACCCACACGAGATATCCTTCCGAGCCCACCACCACAGGCGCATCATCCGCATATCCAAACATGGCAACCACCAACCCATTCGGTAACCTTGGAGACAACCAACAATGTAGAATCCAGAGCCCTATTTAGGGGTTCCTTGTCTAAGACTAACAATAATATCAACAAGGGAAATCCTTGCCTCACTAATCTCCCTAAAGTGAAAGCTATACCAGTCTCCATGGCGTAGTGGTAAGACGCTCGCCTGGCGTTCCGCGAGCGCTTTGTCCTGGGATCGTATCCTGGCCAGGGAGGATTTACTAGGCACAAATCCTTAACTGTAGCCTCTGTTTAACTCAACAGTAAAATGGGTACTTGGTTGTAAAAACGATTCTTCGCGGGAGTTGTATTCCAGGGAACTTAGTATTAGGGACTTGCCCGAAATGTTACACATGCTAGTGGCTGTACAAGAATGTAAGAACTCTTGTATATATAAATGAAAAAAGCCCCATTAATACACACCTTATCCTGACAATTCAAATACAGCATCCGTACCCATTCCACACAACAATCCTTCATAGCTAAATGACATAATGCCTCAAAAATAAACTCCATGGCGACCCTGTCAAATGCCTTCGACCAGTCCATCCCAACCAGTGCCACTGGAATTTCACCACTATGAAACCGTTAAACCTCACCCTTAAACAGTGCGTGGGATATATATACGACAGGAGTAACGTGGCCCACCATGCGCATGGCATATATATACGACATAGGGTGCTGGCCACTATTCAAATGGCCCGCGGCTACACCGGGGTTCACATCAGCTTCCTCAGGGCTCTTGTAAACCATGTTTAAAAAAAATCGTGAGCACCATTCTCCGTGTGAGAGCCACAGTACTGTGTGAGCAACCCAGGCTGGCGCACTCAGCATGAGCTAACAGCACTGCTGTTCAGCTTGTGACACAACATCGCCTACAAATTTCAAAATATATATGTAACTACAATTACATACTAAGTTGCCATACCAACTTAATGGTTCGTTATGGTGAACAAAACATGCAGATACTTATTACACTATATACACAGGATATACATATCAGCAAACCTATTTGTTTATCGTTTTATGAACATAATAATTGAATCACTAATATGCACACCATACTTTTGAGTATAGCGATGATTCACTCCTTTTATTACAAATATATCACACAATAAACTATTGAATAATATTACTGCAAAAAAACTAAGTAAAAATTAGTCATTGAAATAATTAGGAAATAATATCTTTGTGGCAACTCCCGCCTGACAGACAGCTCGGGTGGAGCTGACCGCCTCCGACGCTTGCTCTGTCAACGCCTACATTTTGCCAGACTTCCTCGGCCTATTGCGGCCAAAACATGTCATTTACGACCCCCCCCATCCCCCCCGTGCTCAGGGAACTCAAATGAACATTTTTGTTAGACGAAAAAAAATGTAAAAAATTTTCTTGAGCATGGGGGTGTTAAAGCCTTAATTAAGATAACGAAACCACACCCACAATTGGTGGGTGTGGTTTCACCTTACACCCACACCTTAGCAGCTTAAGTTAACTTAACTTAACCTCATGTTAAAGTTCCCATGTTAACTTAACCTTTAAGTTAACATGGGAAACTCATGTCGACCCTGCCAAATGCCTTCGACAAGTCCAACCTGACTAATGCCATTGAAATCTCACCAGTGTGGAACCAATACAACATGTGTCTCATCAGCTTGTTGTGGTGGACACTCAACCTACCAGCCACCCCCACAACTCTGCCCATCTGAGATACATACCTCCATTACCTCACTAAGTCTGTCACTTAACAGTCAAACTACTATTTTATAATCAATATTCAGAAGTGTCAACGGACTCCAGTTCCCGAAATCATTCAAATCTTCATTTTTTGGTAATAACTCACAATCGCAATATTGGGATCCAGCCAAACACCTCCAATCCAAGCAGTATCTAATCATTTCCTGAGCATCGAAACCAATTACTCCCCAAAATACAACATAAAGGATGACCAAACCATAACTCAGGGGACGTGACGACGTTACAATCCGTCCTGAAGCATTATCAAGTCGTGTGATACCATTATCAAGTCGACATTATCATATCAAGTATCACACAACTTGATAATGGTCCAGGACCGACAGAAAGGTCGTCGCGTCTCCATCTTCTGAGTTGTGGTTTGGTCACCATTTGTTCTGCCACATTATTGTGACTCATCGTCTACACCATAAAGCTCCATAAGGAAGCCATAACTCCCTGGCACGTTACCCTTAACAAGCCTCTTCACGACCCCCCAGACCTCCTCACAAGACACTGATCGTGTCAACCTTTCATCCATCCCAGGCAGGTCAACCACTTGAGCTGGACGGTAGAGGGACGGTCTCGCTTCACACAGGTCGGCATACAATCCCCGACCATCCAAGTGGTTTGGCACCATTCCTTCCCCCTCGTCCTCTGTGGGAAATTTTCACATCATATGTACAAACTCTAATGTAACAACCATAAGGTGTTGTTAATTTACATTAGTTACTCATAGTAAAGTAGACAATCGACTTGAGAATGGTCCAGGACGGACCGAAACGTCGTTGTCCCTTCACCTTCTAGTGTGTGGTCTAGTCATCATACTAAAGTTACAGAAAACGGGGTTACATACCCGAGGTCAGATACACAATAGTTCAGCCAACATTTTGGCTAATATAATATAAAATACATCTGTCTTAGGGCTGGTTACACAATAAAATTAATCTACTAAATTAAATATTAATTAATAGTTAGATTTGACCTCGAACCCATTCTTCCTCCCGAATCTCGAATGTAAGCAACCTCGGGAGAGAGAGGAGGGCAGCCATATTGAGTGTTGTGGTGAGACTGGAGTCCATCCAACGACAGAAACTTACGTGTCCAAGAATGTAGTGTGACTGAAATAATTGCTATTTGCTGCCGAGACTAAGCAAAACAACAGGAAGTGCTAAGTATCCGACTAAACCCCCATGTGAACACCACAAAGGTAAGTTGAGCCCTATTAATCACCCAATTTCATGTGTCACACCTGCACTTATATGGAGTCATCAGTTTTACGGTATATTATTTTGGCAGGTAAATTGTGACCACATGAGACATAGTTGAGCTGGACATAACAAGGATCAACAGGTGCCATTAATACAGGTCCAGGACGGACCCCATGAGACAGACAGAGTCCCATGCTGGAGGTCCAGCTCTCACACTACAAACCCACTGAGTCCATCTTAAATATTCTTTATATAGTTGCGTGATCTATAACGCATTAATAATTGTATCAACCGTTTAATCACAGTAAAATTAAAATATGAAACTCCCAAAAATGTGTGAAGATAATTTTACTAGTGACAGTAAATTATAAAATACAGTCTGCTCAGAAGTAATAAATTCAATTTCCTGAATTCATACTCAAATAAATCACCGGTAGATTCCCCCCCCCCATCCCATCCCAAATCCTTATCCTGACCTCCTCCCAAGTGATATATAGTTGTAATGGCTTGGCGCTTTAACTTGATAATTCTCCTCCCTCCCTCATCCTAGGCAGCACTACTTTCGAACAAAATGACAAAAAACACTAACGCAACCCGCTATCACACTCCACCCCGGAAGTACAAATCACGCAACCACTCCCACACACAATATAACATACCAGCAGTACTACATACCATGGTCAAATCTCCCAAATGAATGCCCTCCATACAAACCTCACCATGAACCTAACCTATCACCCTCTCGAGGACATATCCTGACAACGATTCATCAAATACCCTCTCCTCTAGCCTCACACACACCCACCCCACCAATTCCCGCCTCAACGCCACCAGCCGTTCCTTCCACGCAGTAATTTCTTCAAAACACAACACCAACATTGCATTATGATGCAATTTCTCTAACCGACTTTAATTCGAAAGTATTTCTGATATTCAATTTTATTCCACTCCCACCAAGTCAACTAGCAACCTCAAACATCCAACCCCCACAGCACCTCCTATAACTTCCTAAACCTCTCACGGACCTCGCATACATTCAACAACCCACAGTTCAGTTTCCACCAATCACGGCCATGATCAATCAACACACTCCTGTACAAAACTGCCAGCACCAAACAATGATCCGAAATGTTGACTGGCATGGTCCGCGTCTAACTTCGCACGTCTAACAATGAATATAAAATTGATTCAATAGTGTTGCATCCGTCCGTGAACGATGCATGAACGCCACCATCCCCGGCCTTGTGGAAACCACACAGCTGTAGCAATTGCAACACAACCTTTGAGACACAAGCCGCCTCTCTGACATCACACAATTAAAATCCCCACCAAGTATCATCGCTCTTGTGTCATGCCTCAGATAAGGTACATCAGGGGAGGGGTTTATACTTTCTGTCTAATTATCAGAATGAACACCCCCTCCGATAATAATAATGTTAATAACTCTTACTGCAATCAGTCAATGGATGGGTAATGAAGTGCACCTTGGAAAAATCACCCTGAAATAGTCTTGCTTATGGAAAAGGGGTTCAATATCACCTTACTTGGGGAAACGGTTCAAATCTGGCCCACTGTCATGAGTACACACCCCGCTGAGCCAGCGTGACTTACCCTCTCTCTACTCAGTTGGGATTATCTAATTCCCTTTCATGATATTACTCTCCACTGTCAACTAGAGTGTGAGAAGTCGCCTATCATGTTCCACACTGGCACACGTGCTCAATTTATCCACATAAAGGGTTCTGTCACAGTAGGGGTCCTCATAGGTACGACCACCTTACAGGCTTCAGGTCGCCCCTACTATCTATCGTTCACAATAGCAGAGAAACGTCGTACTTCGTCCTCAGACAGCTTCCTCACACATTGCTGCGTAGCCTTTACTCAAACTCCTCACCAGGAGCCACAATCTTACTCCGGCACCTTTTCATGGTCTCTTGGGTCAGGAGCACAATGTTAGTGATTTGGAACATTTACAGTTGTTGGAACAATCCTTTCAGGTGGTATTTCGGGCGTCTCGCCATTTGATGGGAGGAGTGTTAGTGCTCTTGAAGATGTCGTCGGCGATTAAGATCTTGGCTGTTGAGAAGGATGAGGATGGTTGTGTGATGCTAATATGGCATTAATTTTTGAACAGTTCGTTTTTATATGGAGCATAAACATTCAATATAAAAACCAACTGATCAAAAACTAATGCTATATAAGCATCACAAAACCATCCTAATCCTTCTCAATAGCCAAGATCTTAATCACCGACGACCTCTTCAGGAAGACTAACACTTCTCCCGTCAAATGGCAAGACACCTGAAAGTATTGTTACAACAACCGTAAACGTTCTAAATCACTAACATTGTGCTCCAAGAAACCAGCAAAAGGCGCCGGAGTAACGCACTTAAGAGAACTTGCTTCTGAACGTCACACAGACCATTAACATTCACTGTAACTCGGACAACCAATCTGCAGACACCTAAACCGCCAGCTTCAGCAATACCACCATCACCAACCTTTATCCCGCCAGGCACAACCACTGAACCAGTCCTTACGTCATCTTTCGATTGAGCCATAACAGCCTCTTAAGACATCACCACAAAACGCCTCCGAATTTTGGGCACAATCACCATAGTCAATCCCCACCCAAATGCTTACTCTGCTCACCCCCCCCCCCCCCCCCGATCCTAGTCAGTCTCTTGTGCCTCAACATTTACCACAGCAACAGATATACCTCCTCAGCCTCCAACACATCCGGAGAAACTGGGAGGGACGTGGGTGGATCACCCTCACCCCCGACCACATCCTTTCTCCTCTTTAGTGTATTTACCAGCACCTCTCCTCGCAATTTCTCACTTTTTCGATGCTGTGAAAAGTCATTATCTTGATAACATCAATCTCACCTTCATGACATTCAGCAAATATCTTCTCGGACACTACACCAGACGGGGCGAAAACTTCATTCTTCACGACACCAGTGAGTGGCAACTGGGCAGGTCTGACAGCTCTTCTCTCTCAGTCCTCTGCCACAGGACCCATCCCTGATTCCTTCACAGGTTCACCAGCCTCCCCATTATTTTCGTGTGGCGTTAGTGCCTTCATCGGCGAAAAGTCATTAAAAATATATTTGCCCGATCTAACGGGGCAATTCAGCACGAAGCAGCCGTGTGCCCAGGTGTTCTCCACTTAAAGCTAGCCTGTTCCTGGCCCTGGTAAAAGGTATACATCGTGCTGCCAGCCATCCTCAGTGAGGAAGAGGTCCCATTTATTATCTTCACTCCACCGTCACCAGGACGGACTATACCTCACCGTCACCAGGACGGACTACCTCACCGTCACCAGGACGGACTACCTCACCGTCACCAGGACGGACTACCTCAGCGTCACCGGGACGGACTACCCCACCGTCACTGGGACGGACTACCTCACCGTCACCGGGACGGACTACCTCACCGTCACCGGGACGGACTATACCCCACCGTCACCGGGACGGACTACCTCACCGTCACCGGGACGGACTACCTCACCGTCACCGGGACGGACTACCTCACCGTCACCGGGACGGACTACCTCACCGTCACTGGGACGGACTACCTCACCGTCACCGGGACGGACTACCTCACCGTCACCGGGACGGACTACCTCACCGTCACTGGGACGGACTACCTCACCGTCACCGGGACGGACTATACCCCACCGTCACCGGGACGGACTATACCCCACCGTCACCGGGACGGACTACCTCACCATCACCAGGACGGACTACCTCACCGTCACCGGGACGGACTACCTCACCGTCACCGGGACGTACTACCTCACCGTCACCGGGACGGACTACCTCACCGTCACCGGGACGGACTACCTCACCGTCACTGGGACGGACTACCTCACCGTCACCAGGACGGACTACCTCACCGTCACCAGGACGTACTACCTCACAGTCACCAGGACGGACTAAACCTCACCGTCACCGGACGGACTACCTCACCGTCACCGGGACGGACTACCTCACCGTCACTGGGACGGACTACCTCACCGTCACCGGGACGGACTACCTCACCGTCACTGGGACGGACTAAACCTCACCATCACCGGGATGGACTACCTCACCGTCACCGGGACGGACTACCTCACAGTCACTAGGACGGACTACCTCACAGTCACCAGGACGGACTACCTCACAGTCACTAGGACGGACTACCTCACAGTCACCAGGACGGACTACCTCACAGTCACTAGGACGGACTACCTCACAGTCACCAGGACGGACTACCTCAGCGTCACCAGGACGGACTACCTCAGCATCACCAGGACAGACTACCTCATCGTCACCAGGACGGACTACCTCACAGTCACCAGGACGGACTACCTCACCGTCACCAGGACGGACTACCTCACAGTCACCAGGACGGACTACCTCACAGTCACCAGGACGGAATACCTCACAGTCACCAGGACGGACTACCTCACAGTCACCAGGACGGACTACCTCAGCGTCACCAGGACGGACTACCTCACAGTCACCAGGACGGACTACCTCACAGTCACCAGGACGGACTACCTCACAGTCACCAGGACGGACTACCTCACAGTCACCAGGACGGACTACCTCACAGTCACCAGGACTGACTACCTCACAGTCAACAGGACTGACTACCTCACCGTCACCAGGACGGACTACCTCACAGTCACCAGGACGGACTACCTCACCGTCACCAGGACGGACTACCTCACAGTCACCAGGACGGACTACCTCACAGTCACCAGGACGGACTACCTCACAGTCACCAGGACGGACTACCTCAGCGTCACCAGGACGGACTACCTCACAGTCACCAGGACGGACTACCTCACCGTCACCAGGACGGACTACCTCACAGTCACCAGGACGGACTACCTCACAGTCACCAGGACGGACTACCTCACAGTCACCAGGACGGACTACCTCACAGTCACCAGGACGGACTACCTCACAGTCACCAGGACGGACTACCTCACAGTCACCAGGACGGACTACCTCACAGTCACCAGGACGGACTACCTCACAGTCACCAGGACGGACTACCTCACAGTCACCAGGACGGACTACCTCACAGTCACCAGGACGGACTACCTCACAGTCACCAGGACGGACTACCTCACAGTCACCAGGACGGACTACCTCACAGTCACCAGGACGGACTACCTCACAGTCACCAGGACGGACTACCTCACAGTCACCAGGACGGACTACCTCTGACAGAGCGTCCTGGACCGCTTCACTATACCGTCCTGAACCAAGTCTCCGTCAGTGCCCTGTACTTACACCAGGAAACACTGCCGGAGTCGTCTCACCAGCAGAGTTGTGGGTTGTGTTATCCTCTCCGCCTGGTACTGCTGCACCTGCCTCAGTGTGGACCGGGTCAGGTACACTCCGCCTGGTACTGTAGCACCTGTCTCAGTGTGGGCCGGGTCAGGTACACTCCGCCTGGTACTGTAGCACCTGCCTCAGTGTGGGCCGGGTCAGGTACACTCCGCCTGGTACTGTAGCACCTGCCTCAGTGTGGGCCGGGTCAGGTACACTCCGCCTGGTACTGTAGCACCTGCCTCAGTGTGGGCCGGGTCAGGTACACTCCGCCTGGTACTGTAGCACCTGCCTCAGTGTGGGCCGGGTCAGGTACACTCCGCCTGGTACTGCAGCACCTGCCTCAGTGTGGGCCGGGTCAGGTACACTCCGCCTGGTACTGTAGCACCTGCCTCAGTGTGGGCCGGGTCAGGCACACTCCGCCTGGTACTGCTGCACCTGCCTCAGTGTAGGCCGGGTCAGGTACACTCCGCCTGGTACTGTAGCACCTGCCTCAGTTTGGGCCGGGTCAGGTACACTCCGCCTGGTACTGCAGCACCTGCCTCAGTGTGGGCCGGGTCAGGTACACTCCGCCTGGTACTGTAGCACCTGCCTCAGTGTGGGCCGGGTCAGGTACACTCCGCCTGGTACTGTAGCACCTGCCTCAGTATGGGCCGGGTCAGGTACACTCCGCCTGGTACTGTAGCACCTGCCTCAGTGTGGGCCGGGTCTGGTACACTCCGCCTGGTACTGTAGCACCTGCCTCAGTGTGGGCCGGGTCAGGTACACTCCGCCTGGTACTGTAGTACCTGCCTCAGTGTTGGCCGGGTCAGGTACACTCCGCCTGGTACTGTAGTACCTGCCTCAGTGTTGGCCGGGTCAGGTACACTCCGCTGGGTACTGTAGCACCTGCCTCAGTGTGGGCCGGGTCAGGTACACTCCGCCTGGTACTGTAGCACCTGCCTCAGTGTGGGCCGGGTCAGGTACACTCCGCCTGGTACTGTAGGACCTGCCTCAGTGTAGGCCGGGTCAGGTACACTCCGCCTGGTACTGTAGCACCTGCCTCAGTGTGGGCCGGGTCAGGTACACTCCGCCTAGCACTGCAGCACCTGCCTCAGTGTGGGCCGGGTCAGGTACACTCCGCCTGGCACTGTAGCACCTGCCTCAGTGTGGGCCGGGTCAGGTACACTCCGCCTGGTACTGTAGCACCTGCCTCAGTGTGGGCCGGGTCAGGTACACTCCGCCTGGTACTGTAGCACCTGCCTCAGTGTGGGCCGGGTCAGGTACACTCCGCCTGGTACTGTAGCACCTGCCTCAGTGTGGGCCGGGTCAGGTATATTCTTCCCCGGCATTTGGGAGAAAGTTTTCATGAAAAATGTTAATACGGTCTGCAGCCTCCACTTGGCAGGCGGCAGGAAGGTGACCCACACGCTCACACTTAGAGGAAGTATACGACTGTCCACTGTAAATAAAGTCACTGTTGTTGTCCACCACTTACACTGATAAAGGAATATTTCGGTTAAGTTCCATTTTTACTGTTCTAGTTCCAATAAAAAATTATTTGGCTGTACCAAAGGCATGCTTATTCAGACGAACAATGTCCACTTTTCCACACTGTCCAAGAATGTTAGCAATAGTCCCATTCAACCTTTCAAAGAGCACATCCCTCACAGAAAAATATGTAAACCTCATTCACAAATTAATCACTTGTCCCGACCCTTTCCTATTATGCAAAGGACCCATATGACACGATTTTTAAATGTTGTTTAATGTCAACCAAACTTTTTTTACTAGTTGTATATAAGAAGGACTGCAACTGTTCTATGTTTCAGTATCGCACCCTAAATAAAAAGGGAGTTATTGATTTTTTGTTTTTTTCCAACGAATTTTACACATTTTCAATAAATTTCACAAACAAGTTTCATATGAAATCATTTCTATGACACTCATCTAATACATTAGCATAAAATAAAGTCTTTGTATTGAAAGGATTATTCAAAATATGTTTAGTTTTGCTAATACAAGTAGTCAAAGCTCCCCAAAAATATATGCCAATATTTCATTTTTGAAAATGAAGTATGAAATTAATAAATGAACCTAGGAAAAAAGTGCTTTATACAGACTGTAGAGACGTAAACTCTACATATAAGATGTAAATTTTATGTAAATTGAAAAAAATGAAAGCTGTGAAGTAATTTTATGTTTATTGACAATAAATAAGATCAAAGATTCTGCCTCCTGTTGTTAAGTTGACTTGCACCAATTTCTTCCAAAATTTGCATCCTTACAGATATACACCTTACAGAACATAAAAATAAGTTTCATGCAAATCGGCTGATATAAAAAATTGAAAAAAAAATAGAGAAAAAAAATCTCCAATTTTTGTTTTGTTTTTGCTATTGCCATAAAACTAAATATTAAAATACCTTATTATATGCTATTGTGATAGCTTAGAGTCATAGACATAATTTCAGTTAACCCTTTTGGTTGATATTAATTTTTGACCATTTTGGAAAATTTTCAACACATAATTCAATATTTTTTTCTCCCTTCCTATTTATGCTACGATTCTGAGACCTGGGGTAGTTGAACCAAATTTTACATACTACTAGTCAAAAAAGTTTTATTGAAATCGAACCAGTTTTCATTTATCGCATTTTTCAGTAATATGGCGAAGTGATAAGATCATCATAATACTTCCACAGAAACTAAGAAAATGTCACACTGTTTACAGTCTTCACCATCCAGTTGCCGTGAAGCATTTGAAAGTCAACCACTTCCTCCAGCTTGATCTGTAATACTTCAGAGATCGCTGTGTAGACAATTTCATAATTAATATTACAATTAAATTTCAGTCCAGTGGACTTCTTCCGCCCTGATGGAGGTGTGGAGCCCATTATGTCACGTACAGACATAATGGGCTCCGAGATAGTGTGACACACAGGTGGGTATGGTGTGACACACAGGTGGGGTGGTGTGACACACAGGTGGGGGTGGTGTGACACACACAGGTGGGGGTGGTGTAACACTCACAGGTGGGGTGGTGTAACACACAGGTGGGGTGGTGTGACACAAAGGTGGGGTGGTGTGACACACAGGTGGGGGTGGTGTGACACACAGGTGGGGTGGTGTGACACACAGGTGGGGGTGGTGTGACACAGGTGGGGTGGTGTGACACACACACAGGTGGGGTGGTGTGACACACAGAGGTGGGGGTGGTGTGACACACAGGTGGGGTGATGTGACACACACAGGTGGGGTGGTGTGACACACACAGGTGGGGTGGTGTGACACACAGGTGGGGGTGGTGTGACACAGGTGGGGGTGGTGTGACACACAGGTGGGGTGGTGTGACACACACAGGTGGGGATGGTGTGACACACACACACAGGTGGGGTGGTGTGACACACACACAGGTGGAGTGGTGTGACACACACAGGTGGGGTGGAGTGACACACAGGTGGGGTGGTGTGAGACACACAGGTGGGGTGGTGTGAGACACACAGGTGGGGTGGTGTGACACACAGGTGGGGTGGTGTGACACACGGGTGGGGTGGTGTGACAAACACAGGTGGGGTGGTGTGACACTCAGGTGGGGTGGTGTGACACACAGGTGGGGTGGTGTGACACACAGGGGGGGTATGACACACAGGTGGGGCAGGTGTGACACACAGGTGGGGTGGTGTGACAAACACAGGTGGGGTGGTGTGACATACAGGTGGGGTGGTGTGACACACAGGTGGGGGTGGTGTGACACACACAGGTGGGGTGGTGTGACACACAGGTGGAGTGGTGTGACACACAGGTGGAGTGGTGTGACACACAGGTGGGGCGATGTGACACACAGGTGGGGGTGGTGTGACACACAGGTGGGGCGGTGTGACACACAGGTGGGGCGGTGTGACACACAGGTGGGGTGGTGTGACACACAGGGGGGGTGTGACACACAGGTGGGGGCGGTGTGACACACAGGTGGGGGGGGTGACATACAGATGGGGGTGTGTGGCACACAGGTGGGGGCGGTGTGACACACAGGTGGGGGTTGTGTGACACACATGTGGGGTGGTGTGACACACAGGTGGGGGTGGTGTGATACACACAGGTGGGTGTGGTGTGACACACACAGGGTGGGGAGGTGTGAACAGGTGGGGTGGTGTGACACACAGGTGGAGTGGTGTGACACACAGGTGGGGTGGTGTGACACACAGGTGGGGTGGTGTGACACACAGGTGGGGTCGTGTGGCACACAGGTGGGGTGGTGTGACACACAGGTGGGGGTGGTGTGACACACAGGTGGGGGGTGTGAAACACAGGTGGGGGGTGTGAAACACAGGTGGGGGTGGTGTGACACACAGGTGGGAGTGGTGTGACACACAGGTGCGGGTGGTGTGACACACAGGTGCGGGTGGTGTGACACACAGTTGGAGTGGTGTGACACACAGGTGGAGTGGTGTGACACACAGGTGGGGTAGTGTGACACACAGGTGGGGTGGTGTGACACTCAGGTGGGGCGGTGTGACACACAGGGGGGGGGGTGTGACACACAGGTGGGAAGGTGTGACACACAGGTGGGGGGGTGACACACAGGTGGGGGGGTGTGACACACAGGTGGGAGCGGTGTGACACACAGGTGGAGTGGTGTGACACACAGGTGGGGTAGTGTGACACACAGGTGGGGTGGTGTGACACACATATGGGGTGGTGTGACACACACAGGTGGGGTGGTGTGACACACAGGTGGGGGTGGTTTGACACAGGTGGGAGTGGTGTGACACACAGGTGGGGCGGTGTGACACACAGGTGGAGTGGTGTGACACTCAGGTGGGGTGGTGTGACACACAGGTGGGGTGGTGTGACACACAGGGTGGGGGGGGTGTGACACACAGGTGGGAAGGTGTGACACACAGGTGGGGGGGTGACACACAGGTGGGGGGTGTGACACACAGGTGGGGGCGGTGTGACACACAGGTGGGGTAGTGTGACACACAGGTGGGGTGGTGTGACACACATAAGGGGTGGTGTGACACACAGGTGGGGTGGTGTGACACACAGGTGGGGTGGTGTGACACACGGGTGGGGGGGTGTGACAAACACAGGTGGGGTGGTGTGACACTCAGGTGGGGGTGGTGTGACACACAGGTGGGGTGGTGTGACACACAGGGGGGGGTATGACACACAGGTGGGGCAGGTGTGACACACAGGTGGGGTGGTGTGACAAACACAGGTGGGGTGGTGTGACATACAGGTGGGGTGGTGTGACACACAGGTGGGGGTGGTGTGACACACACAGGTGGGGTGGTGTGACACACAGGTGGAGTGGTGTGACACACAGGTGGAGTGGTGTGACACACAGGTGGGG